>NW_023340257.1:3603367-3627299 GCF_004916995.1 Morone saxatilis | reverse complement strand
TATCTATCTATCTATCTAAGACAAAGAAGGCCAGAATACATTTTTCCAGTGTATATAAGCCTTAATATATTTAGCTTTCACTATTTTAAGCCAATAAATAACTAAATAAATAAATATGTAAATACATATATAATTTAGTATACATCTGATACATGTCCATAATAACTAAATAAAATAATCAATATGCAAAAATATAAATAATTCAACATATATATCTGATGTATCTCCATATTAACTAAATAAATTAATAAATATGTAAATATATAAATAACTTAGTACAAATCCGATATATCTCCACCAGAACTACATTTCTGGCAGTGGGAGAAGGCCTTCATGTTAGAAAATCAAATTTACAATAAAAGTATTTCAACAGCAGAATTAATAAAATACAAAAAATTAAAAAATCAGACTTTCTTTTTCGTGTCTTGTGTGGGAGGACTGGAGTTGACTGAAAGCAGGTCATTTCTAGCAGTTTCCCCCTGCTTTCATCCCTTGAGCTAAGCTAGGCTAAACTAATCACAAGAACACTGAACAAGCCCATGCATTTGTATGCTTGATCTAACTGATGGCAAGTTAGCATAAACCCATTTTAGCATATTTCAGATAAACACAAAAATAACTAAATACATGTTCATACAGTGTTTTGCATGTATGCACCAAATTATTGGCTAGCAACAACTTGGGTATCAGTATTAGCCCACATTGTTGAAGCCTAATATTTTCTTACTGCCCAGTTGTAGTTAGCATCAGAGCTAACTTAATTTGCTCTGATGCCTCGTGTATGTTCGTCACTACAGTTGCTCTGTCATTTTCTGGACCATAATTTGTAGCTATATAGTAAAAGTAGAGTTATGTTTGGGAAACCACCAGTTTCCGAACAAGCTAAAAATGCAGCAGTCAAAACTAGCAGGAGAAGACACTTACCACTTAGCCGAACTGGTGGCTTTTCTAAATCATATTATTGAAATATGTCAGCTCTTTAAGTGTCCCTGCAGTGCTTTTTTCAAGACTGAACAAACCAGGGTAAATCAGATAAAGAAATGATGGTTCTGAGGATATTTCTGTTGACAACTTGATTTTATGCTGTGACTGCGACCGCTCGAAGCCACTGACTTGTGCTCTGCAGCATTAAACTGAGCAGCATGGAGGGTTGAAAGCGTGTGCGGAGTTGCACTGTCATCATGAAGGCTGAGGGAGTGGTGAGTAGCTGGCCTTTGAGGCTTTGGTGAGGCAGCTCTGTTCCCATCAGACTTAACTGATCATTCCCTGCTTTAATCAGCAAACCTCAGGCCAGGCTGCTCTACTATCGGCTTTCTGAACACTCTAGGTCTGATTTCTTTCATGATTCAAACTGAAATTAGTTTTCTACCAAAAGGGCTCCTTGCTGTGTTTACAAGGGATCCTCCTCGAGCCCCCACTAGTCTCTAATCGACATGTTTGACTCAGCTTAGGGTTCGCCTTATGAAACAACAACCCACAGCTATGGAAACCCTGAGAGGCAACAGCAGACAAAGGAAACGTGGGTTGTCATGGGGAATCCAAATAGATATGTTTTGTGAGGTTTTTTTTCTGCTGCTGTTATTTATAAGTCGTGATTCAGGAACAGGTCAAATAAAAAAAGTAACTTTAAATTTAGATAGCAACTAGCCCTGTTTGTTACAGTTGTCTTATATATAAAGAATCCCCTACACAACACTGCAGGGGGGGAACTGAAATTGGTCCACTGGGAACCAGAAGTAACCCCATAAAACATGTGGCACAAAGGTCACTCAGTTACAAAAAATCACATATTATGAACAATTCTCTTTCAAAAGAAGGAAGCTACATCATAAAATCAACCCCATGTCACTTGTGTAATAACTAAGTAGTTTTGAACATCTTTCTATTATGAGAATTGTAGGATCCCTTTTTGTTAGAGCTTGACCCATATAAGGAGTAAAAGTCCATTATTTTTCAAAGGTCCAGTGTGTAACATTTAGGAGGATCTATTGGCAGAATGGAATCTAATATTCATAGGTATGTTTTCATTGTTTTCATTAGTGTGTTACAGCGATAAACCATGGTGTGAAAATTGCCAATTAGTTTATCTATGGTATTTAATTCTACTGTATTAGGGTTGTTAAAAACTATATAGGACATGTGAAATTATAATAAAGCGTTTATTCAACCAAAAAAATGATGATGATAATAATTGTAATAATAATAATTAATTGTGTAATACCATATACCTTGAGAGCATGATATTTCCGTAGTTATCGTACTGTGAATATCTCATACTGTTGCAACCGTTTTAGTGTATAATCACCTGAAAATAAGAATCGTTGTGTTATTGTTACAATGACCCATTTTTATCTAGAGGAAAGTGGTTCCTCTTCTGGCGGAGTCAATCATATTTCTACAGTGGCCCAGAACGGACAAACAAAACACTGGCTCTATGTGTCACCTTTGTGGCCACCATAGTTTTCCTACACACTTGGATAGCTCAGGGTATTTAGTTGGTTGCAATGTGCAACTGCTATATACCAATAACTCCGCCACAAGTCCCCTAACTTTCTGAAAATTGCTTGAGTAGTGCTTTAAGCTGCTCTAAACTGCTCATCCTTGTGGTTGTCTGTATTCTTTTATCATTTCTGCATTGAATTATGTCAGAGTTTTAAAGCTTACTTGAAACATCAGTAATAAAAAGGGCCCCAGAGTGACAAACCACAAAATGTGATATGTATTGCACCATTGATCCTTCGATGACGTTATGCAATACCCCACATCCCTGTGTGATAAAGTAAGGTCTCATTTAGTTTCAGTAAACTGGTCACACCACATTTAGCAGTGCAGTGCAACTGAACACTAACAGTAGTACTTGCTCAGTCTAACACAGCGTTGTGGAGGAATTTTGGCTCCGTCCTCAATATAAATCCACTTCAGCTTAGTGACATTTGTTTGCTCCCAAGCAGAAGTTGCTTGTACAAGCTCTGGATTTTGGACTTTCCGAAAACTGTAAATTTTTTTGTTCTTCAGGCTTTCTGATGTAGAATTCGTGGTTTGTTTTGGATGATTGTCATGCAGTGCGACCCTGTGTTGCTTCAGCTTAAGCTCAGTGCCCGATGTGGTTCTGAGCAAAACCTTGAAGTGATTGAAAGTCATACAGGTCTTGATGCAGCAAAGCATCTGCAAACTGAGACGCCACTGCCACCGCATGCGAGGGTCTTACCTTGGAATGCAGTGTTTGCTTTTCACCAGACATAACAGAGGTCATGCCAGCCACAAATATCCAGTTGTGACTCATCTGTTCACTTTGTCCCAGAAGTCCTGAGATCATTCAAGTGTTTTTCACACATTTTACACTCACATTTGTCTTCCTAAGCAATGCTTTGTGCCTTGTTATCATTCTCGTCTCTCTGAATGTGAGGCTAGAGAAGCTGGCAGAGAAGTCTGCTGTACGTTCTGTTCTGGACCACATTTTTGTGATTTGGTGAAGCCTCTGAGCTTTAGGATTATCTTTTACCTTTTTCAGACTGACAGGTGTCAGCATATTTATTTGTGAGAGCTGCAAGAATTTCCTTTGCTCTGTATGAGGTGTGTGCTAATAACCTCAGCCAAAGTGACTGCTGGATGTCGGTGGGGAGGGGCCGGTCATATCTTGAATCATTATGAGAATATATATGTGCAGTGATGAATATTGTAATGAATACCTAATGTTTAAAAAATGTGTGTGGTACAATTGGTCATTGCTTTGTCTTTCTCTATCTTTTCATCTACATCTGTAAAACTAAGTGCTCATCTGCTTCAACCAGAGTCGAGAAAAGTATGACCTTAAGTGTGCCAGAGGTATTTTCTAAGGAATGATTACACTGTAATTCATCAAATATTACAGCTGCCTAAAAACTGAGTCACTATTGACTGTTGGCTAACCCCCACTACCCGTAGTTACTGTTGCTACTCAAGCTTCCCATTCTCGCAAAGCACACGTGAGTTTATAACGATAATGGTGGCAGATTTACTGCTCAAAAGTCTCTGGATTTTTTTGAAACAATGCATGGGTCCTTGTTTTCAGACAGAGGTAGACAAAAGCGGCTCCTCACTTCTAACGTGTGACCGGCAACTCTCACTTGCAGCTTTAATCAGATGTAGCTAAGCAGCTAATTTTTGGTCAGACATTTACATTTACACGAAATAATAGTTAGGTTTTAAGAATGACAAATAATATGTCTTCTTTCAGATTCTGCCCAGACCTTGTTTCTTTTTTTATACTAGTGAAAACCAAAAATCTGCAGTAGCTATCCAGCTAACTAAGCTAACGTCGGCTGAATAAGTTGGTTGAGTTAAACTTTGTAATATTTCCAACCAAATTGTTTTGAATGAGAACTCTGTGAAAGGGTTTTAAAATGTACCATTAGTGGCTACATACAGAATATCAAGCTAAAAGACTGATTCTAAAGAACATATACTTTACTCCCAGGTAAGAACTCACATGGAAATAAAGAAACAGTATTGCTCTTGTATTACTGCGTAGAGCTAGTCAGTGCTGGCACTGTAAGTAGGGAAAATGTAACATCAGACTCTTCCATTCTCACATAACCCTGTTCAGCTGCTTAGCTTACATACGGCAGTAGATATATGCTTTATGTTAGTATTTTCAAACAGTATGTAACTCTTGTAATGTTACAAGAGAAAAGGCTTTTAGGGTGAGGACTAAGGGTAAGGTTACAGTTTTGGATAATGAGTTTGCCTGTGGTTCCTGGACTGTAAACTACTGAGCATAACCTGTAACCCCACAAATAAGGCAGTGTAAAATGCTCCTTGGCCTTGGAAGTAAGGCAAGGTTAGGTTGCTACTATGGCTAGTAAGCTAGTTAGCCAGATATGCTAATTTTACAAGCTTACTTTTAAACATTCCTTACACTTTTTCTCTCATAGTTTTGGTTTAGGAAGGGTAATGGTTATGAAAGGGCAATTTGCATGAAAATGTTACTAATTTATAGTTAAACTTTATACTTATTTATTTTTTCCCCCTATGATGCATCAACAAAGGAACATCTTGTCTTTTCTTAATGTCACTTTTGACACAGCAGATTTTTCCATCCGTGCGGTCGCTTTTCTGTTGAGCTGTACATTTGTCATGGCAAACAAGGAACCAAAAAAAGTCTTGTCATACCACATCTACATAATAAAATAATGTATTATTGTATTGTCACCTTTAAGCAGTGTAGACTATATGTATGGTTGTCTGTATTTCACATTTCTTAAATACACAAAGTAAAATTACATGTGAGGGAGTTTCTACAGTAAATGACACTTTGTCTTGCACACTGTCTAACATGGTGACAAACTGAATGCCATATGTATCACAGGACGCACTTCTCCTTTCCAGTTTTTCTCATGGTTGTGAAAACCTGCCGTGTTTTAGTGAGATATAAGATCGTCATTAACGCTAACCCAGGTGCCAGTGTGTGGCAAAGCTTTCTTTTAGCTCTGGCTAGATTTACTGTCTGTTGGTGTGTGGGTGAGTATTCAAGTGGTTTCAAGGCCCTTCCTTAATCAGCTTCCTTCAGCCACCGCTTCTCGCACTCTCTTCCCTATTTCTGATTCTCTCACACACGTATGCAATAGTATGTAGGTCTACACCTTTGGGACACAGCAGCAACATAAAACCCAAGCAGCCGCTAGCACACCAGTAAACTGACTGATATCTCTGACGGTCTCTGCTGTGGTCACAACTGCTGCTTACTGAGCTCACAGTGGTGAGGTTGCATAGAAAAGTGTGGGTGTCTTTTTCTGAGTTCATATGATTTGCATCTTGTATACACAGCTCAGTTTTGTTTATGAACTTCCAATACAGGTATGGTTTAAAAAGAAAAATGTAGGGTTGCCCTCTGCAGCTGTTTGTTGGGACAGCATACTACAACACACAACATATTAATAACATGTTTTGTCTTTTTTTGTTTTTTGTACAAAATTACAATTATTGTAATAGTGTTAAAAGCACAGTGTGTGATCTGTAAACCAAAGGTTAGCCATAGCACTAAAATTCAAAAGACACGTGGACAGCATTGAAACTCGCTATTCTGTTTTTTAATATATATGCTAACACGAGACAATTACTGAATTTGTAACGTAACAAAATATATCACCAATGTTTGTTAAAGATAGAAACTAGATATGTCTAAATTCTAAATTATAACATTTTAAATAATCAATTTCATAAACATTTATTTGAATATATACAGCATGTGTATGCCGACAAATTATTTTGATGAAATAGGTTGAAATATACTGTCAGGGCCTTCAATTTGCACCAGCAGATTTGTGTTTTTTTTTACACTAAGGGGCAAAAGAACTTCTAAAACAAGCAGGGAAACACACACCTCTGCCCTGGTATAAATTAAAAAAGTTATTAAGCTGCTAGCAAATGTTGCCTATCTACACATTCAACAGATGTGGAACACCATTAGCATTCATTTTGGGTCAATCAACCCGACAAATTTAAGTCTAATAAAATACCTAGCTGTTCAGCTCCTAAATGCTCCACTGTGTTCTCCAGCTAGTAGCTAACTTTGTCAGTCGGCCATGTGGTGCTGGGCAGGAAATGTATAATGAGTTTTTATCAGAGCCAGTTAGTTAAAAACAATAACCTGCTGGAAAAAAGATTGTTAGGACAAGTGAGATACATTTCTGGATTGTAGAACCAAAAGCAGACCTAGAATTGGGTGTGTGAAATAGCGACACTCATAATGATGTGATCATGAATAAATATGGTGGAAACACTGCATGAGCTTTTTTGCCTTCAGTTTCGTTTAAAATAGTCGTAATAGTAGAAGTTAAAATTATAAACACAGATTACAGGCACATAACGTAAGCAAATTGTTGGTTTTACATCCAAGCATATTAACAGCCACCTTCAAAGACCTGTAATAATCCTACACACCTGCAATCCTAATACTCCGTCAGATGCAGTCATTAATACACACACGTGAGCCAACACACAAACACACACCTCTCTGTAGCACCTCCACCCGCCCCGTCCCACAGGAACAACATCTCATGCTCGTGCTGAGGAAGCTGCTTGCTCCCCAGAGGTGGAAACCACATTAGCATGTACAAGCTCTTATCTTCTGAGTGGCAGCTAATTAGATTCTGTGGCCCTAATATGAATAATCTCATCTGCCGTTCCTTCTCCTGCTTATCAGCCGAGCCTCCAGGTGATGCTGAGGTAAGGACGCAGGCAATGAATGGATAAATCACTTTTCTCTCTGCTCCTTTCTTTTAATCTTTAATCTCTGTTAATGCATTACACAGCCCAGCGAATGGAAACTTGTGTAATCGCCATGGCTAAATGAATGAGCGGCAACCTTGTTTGTTTTCTGTAATCAGGACTTAAACATCTTTGTTCAAATCAGAAAGCTGTTTGAGTAAGCCAGTTAGTTTAGCATTCGCACCACACTCTTCTGAGGGATTGTGAACAATACTGGATTTGGCTTTCTGTTTCTGACTGACTGATTGGTCCCTTCAGTTATTCAGCCAGAGAAAGCAGATACTAAACACGTAGTTAGCAGCAAAGAAATCTTAATATGCACTGTGAGGTTCTTCACTGAAGAAATGACACACTTCAAATGGATGAAAAACTCTTTCAGAAGAAACTGGGTGTCCTTAGTTATGGTTAAAAGGAGTCATTCCTTCTGCTGAAAGGAATCTATGTTAATGTCTTCCTACACATGCTATGTATCATCTTCCACGCTGCTTTGAAGGAGCTTAGTAGTAAACTGACGTTTCCTCTGACTTGTGATCCATATTGTTCTGCCCCCAGATGTTGGCCTCTGCTCACAGTTTGTCTTTCTCAGTCGTGACATACAATTACAATTACTCATCAAAAGGTGGGAGTGGAAAAGATTATAAAATATCCTGCTTAAAAGGAAGCACTGTTACCTTGAAATTGGTACATGTTATTGGAAAACAAAACTATTTGTATCACTAGTGGGACAATAAATGTAACGTTGTCTGGAGGAAGGGATGTACTTTTTGTTGCATAAATCAAAGATTTATCTGCTAGAGCTTCCACACTGTAAACATCTACCAAATGTTGTTGCAATCCACCAGATAGATAGTTGAGAAATTTCGCTCTGGGCAGAAATGTTTGTCAGTACAGTAGATTCACAGACCAATAGAATGACATCATCATCCCTAAAGCCATGGCAGGGTTAAAAATAAAATGCATTCACTCAAGTATAGCCTGAACATGTCCATGTCAGAATGTGGAGTCTGAAATTCATCACATTATACAATGTAAAAAGCACATCCATTGTTAAATGATTAAAATGCCAATATAAAATGCTCTTTATGTCAGTATCATCAGTCAGTAGCAGCATGTTCATAGACACAGGTATTGATAACATTAGTGATCTATGCATTTCACTTAGATGTACCTGTTCTAAGCCACTGGAATTATGCATACTAATTTACTGGGACATCTAAATGGAGCAGAGTCAACGTTGTTACTGTTACACCTGTGCTTTTCCTGCTATGACAAGTCAAAATGTTTTCTGTAAAATAAGACAAAGTCAAAACTAGAGCTGCAACAATTGTCAATTGGCTCCATGGGTTTCCTTAGCCAAATGACGCTGATTAGATTAGAGCTGCACTATCAACCTTGTTTCCAGCAGCAAGCAACTATCTCAGATATAAATCCACTCCACGCTCCCTGGCCAGTTTGTTAACATAGCAGAGCATTTAGCAGCTAAAGAGTCAAATATTTCCCTCAAGGAACTACAACAGGGTTAAAAAAGAGAGTTAGACTGGACTTACAACTCAAAATCAATTATCTGTTCAATGTGTAAATAGGCTAACTGTTTGCTAACCCATTCACCGTAACAATGAACAAATCAATATATGCAGCTTTAAACTACTACTACATACACCTGCACAATCTTCTTACAAATGGAATACAAATGGATTTTTCTGTTGATCACTGCCTGATTTGATCTTTATATTGGATACAAATGTTAAAGCTGCAGTAGGTAATTTTTCTAAAAATAACTTATATAATAACTAATATTTGGTGAAACTTTCAGGATACAGAGAACATTCCAGCAATAAAGACAAAAGTTATTTTTATAAAAGTTACCAACTGCAGCTTTAAAGTTAAAATGTATTCGTATTATAGTAAAAGTAATACTGGCTTGAACAAATGTTTAGATGTAGAAGCAGCACATAGCAAAGCTTTTAACAGTAATTTTACAATGGTGGAAAAAGTAGTTTACTTCCACCACTGCCAAATGCAGTCTTCTCTAAGCTCTAATGCATTTCCATGTCTTCCTATCTGAGGTGACGTTTGCTGAATTTCTGTTTAGATATTCACTTCAGCCCGTCAAACCAGGGAAACGCTGAATAATTCACAAGTTTTCTCTTTCCAGTGACAATGTTTGTACCCAACTTCAGCAGCAGTTCTGTTCAGTCAACAACTTAAAACCTTTTCCACATTATTTCCTTTTCCTTTAAAGCATGCAGCTCCAACTGTTTACAGAGTCAGAGTTTCCGCATAGGTGTGGATGCAGAACAGTTCTCCTTTTATTCACTGCTGCCATAAAACTCCCGAGGATACAAACTACTGTACACAGAACAAGATCAATTTGTTTCTCTGCTGCTTTACTCATTCAGACAGAGATGTCTAAGAGAGGTCACTTCTCTGGGTTTCTCATTGTTGCATTGCACCCACTAATCATACACTGCTACTGCACACATCTCAGAATATGGATTTGTAAATTGTAGGTGAACATTCTCAGTGTTGTTGAGGACATAATTTGATCCCCCCACCCCCCCTCTCTACTATGCTCTTTTACAGGCTGAAGGCTCTAGTGTCAACAGGAGGTCGGAGTGTGCAAGCAGCATGTGACTGGTAGGTTAAAACAACAAATGTGTATACAGTGCATTCACATATACACAGCACAAGAAAATGTGTGGTATACTGCCCTCTGCTGTTGAAAGGTGTTGCTTGCAAGTTGTAAACAGTAGGCACATTATATCTTTTGTATTTTGTGGATGATTTATAATTTTCATATTTAAAGCTGCAGTAGGTAATTTTTTGTCATATTAGAATATTAAAACTTTCACTATATCCTGATGGTAGTACATGAGACAGATAATCTGTTTCATTGTTCAGGCCTGTTGGATTCTTGCTAATGCCATTAGGAGCACTAGAACGAGCCAGAGGAAGCTGATTTTTTGTCTCATGTACTTTCAGGATATTATAAAAAAAAGTATTTTTATAAAAGTAACCTTATGCAGCTTTAACTGTGGCATCATGTCTAGACTTTACCACAGTTCCATACCCCTCTTTCTCTCTCAAGGCTGTTTTCCCATTTGGATGACCCGTTCCTTGACGACCCTCTGCCCAGGGAGTTTGTCCTCTACCTGCGACCCAGCGGACCTCTACAGAACCAGCTCTCCCACTTCTGGCAACAGAGCCGGGTCACTTGTGGCAAAAACAAAGCCCACAACATTTTCCCCCACATCACCCTCTGCCAGTTCTTCATGGTGAGTTGGAGAGTTCAACTGATTCTGCACGGTTTTATGAAGATAGACGATTGGATGATTTTATATCCAGCAAACACTTTACATGCAGCATGTGAGCTAATAGGAATAGATGTTAGGTGCCAACTTAAAGGTTCCTTGTGGAGTTTTATTTACATTCACTGTCACTCACCAAAACCATAAAACATTTTTAAAGATTTTAAAGATTTAAATCCTGCTTTGCATCCATGTTTCATTGATACAGCATTGGAGCAGGGCTTTGTTCATTCCTATGGATAAAGCCGGTTAAGCCCTCCACTAACTTGAAAGGGGATAAAATTAATCTAGACCTTCCAAATGTTATCGAATGGATCCAATTTTTATAGTAAAATGACTAATTTCCTGGGGGACAAAATGATCTACCCTTTCATAGCTGCTCCTTTCACCATGTAAGCTTATGGGAAAAAGTCTACCAAAAGCCATCAAATGTCAATCAATGGAATAGCGTAAAACCGGCAGCAATAATGTTTATCACGTTGCTTGCCCACCTACCTGCATGAATGTGTCTCCTCATATGCATGCTTGAAACAAACAAAACCAGCACCCAATCCTTAAAACATTGCTTTATAGCGCCACTAGTGGTCAGAGACTCCACAGGGAACCTTTAACACGTCATTCTATGCTTTTGTGCTGTTGGGTTGAAAATCACCAAATGAAATTCGTCCTCTAAAAATAATCAATAATGAAAATTGTGTCGCTCACAAGGGTCATTTATTAGTTTTCACCAGCAAACTAAATGTAAAAATCCATCACTGATTCAATCTGTGAGACAACAGAAAACCCTTTTCTTTCTTTATATGCTAACTTTAAAGCTCACTGCCCCTCTCAGGAGTGCCCCTGCTTCATGCCTGAATAAATGTGTCACACTTTAGCACATCACCTGCGTCTAAATGACAGTGAGCCATTACTTTAACAGGAAAATAAAATGAGCAATTTTACATATTCATGTCTGAATATCCCCCTTCTTCTTCCAAACAGTGTGCAGACCACAAAGTAGAAGCTCTATGCGAGGCTCTCCAGGCCACTGTCCAGCAGTGGCGGGGTCGATTTCCCACCCCGCTGCCTCTAGAGCTCTACACATCCTCAAACTTTATCGGCCTCTTCGTGGAGGAGCTGGTGGCCGACATCCTCAAGCAGTTTGCAGCCGACTTTGCGGCTGAGGCGGCCAGGAAGGCAGGTAGGAACCACAAGCAGAAAGTTTCTCAGCATCAGTTCATGGTAGTCACCGTATAATGTGTGTTGACCAGCTTTCTCTTCCAGCGCTGGCAGTAGATGATTGGTCAGGATAGCGGTCATGTTGGGTTGTTAAAGCACTCACTCAATCCGTCACCATAACTCTTTTTAAACACAGCCGAAAATTAGACTGGACTGCCAGACAGCATTTCAGGCAGTGAAGTGCCAAATCAGATTAGAGCCGCAGTGTTAGCGCTAATGCTCTGTCATATTTCTGTTTTACGGTAAAGACACAGATTAGAGCGTGTCATTAAAATCTGATGTGGTAGTGTTGAGTGCTGTCGGTTTTACTCTGCGGGTTTCATCTCTGGTGTTTACTCTGCAGCAGCTTCTTGAGTGGAATATTTTTCACAGTTAACAAAAGCTGCAGATTTAATGCTTTTTTATGGTGAATTGTTGATGTTACATACTGCACTATATAAAACAAACTCCTTTCTCATCTTTCAACTCCAGAAGTCCATGTGGAGCCTCACAAAAAGCAGCTCCATGTAACTCTGGCCTACAACTTCCCCACCAATCACCTCCCGTCACTGGAGAAACTGGCCAAGGGCATCGAGGTCAAGCTCGGCTGTGATTGGCTGGCAGTCCTGTTCTCCCGGGACATTCGTTTCGCAAACCATGAGGTAGCTAATATTCATACTAACAATGCATGTATCACCAACAGCATCAACACATACTGACTCCTGATTATTTCTTCTAAATGTTCTAAATAACTTAAAATAACTTGTCCTGCCTGCAGACCCTGCGGGTGATGTACCCCTACATGCCTCAGAACGAGGACGAGCTGGAGCTGGTTCCTGGAGATTTTGTCTTCATGTCTCCAGTGGATCAGAGCAGCACCAGTGAGGGTTGGGTTTACGGGACCTCGCTGGCCTCTGGGCTGTCTGGCCTACTGCCTGAGAACTACGTCAGCTTGGCCGACGAGTCTGACACCTGGGTCTTCCACGGGTGAGCAGAACACTCTCTCTTTTTATTTATGCTTATACTTATACTATATATATATAACACACCCCCACATATAACAAAAAAGTTCCTTGAGACACATTGACTGGAAAGCAGTGAAAGAAATTCTGTCATTGTATTTATTTTGCTTAATAGCAGTTACATAGGTCCCCATCATCCATTTGTAGCTAGAACTAGAAATACCAGTTCGAAAGTTAGGAATTAATGATGTTAAACCTGTACCACTGCAGTGTTTGGTGATAATCTCTTCTAAAGGAGAATGCGTAGATTTTGCAAATTATTTATTTTTTTGCACAATAAATACAAAACCTTATTTTAAAAAGTTCCCCTTAGTATGTTTTCAGGACAAACATTTCTTTAGCTGACAAATCTGTGTTGTTAAAGGGCCAGTGTTTAGAGTTTAGTGGCATCTAGCGGCCTTACCCTCTGTAGATAAAAACAGCTCATTTTAAGGTAACAAAAACACAATGATTCTCATTTTCAGGAGTTATACACTAATGAAAACATATCTATAAATATTATATTCCATTTCTGCCAATAGATCTTCCTAAATTACAGTTACACACTGGACCTTTAATGCAAGAATACTCCACGGATCAACCTTTCCTCAGTTGCTAAAAGAAACAAGTGATTTAATCTTGCATACTGTACTGTTCTCCTCGTCCACCACAGCTCCCATTCATTCTTCAGCTGTGGGCCCAGTGACAAGACCAGCAAGGATAGAGGGATGTTTGACGGACTGCTGGACAGCCGACGCCCTGACAACACGAGTCCTGGAGACACGCCCACCCTCAGTCTCATTTGCCACCCAATGCAGGTAGCTTTGTGTTCATAACTGATGATAATTTTCACAATTCCTGTAATACTTTCATTAAAATTCAACATGTATGCTATCACAAAGCCATGTAATTGACTTTTATTTCCAGCAGGTACTGCGGATCAGCGGTGGTCACTCTCGACAGCCGAAGAGGACGCTTTTTGTCTGTCGGCACGGTGAGAGGATGGACGTGGTCTTTGGCAAACACTGGCTCTCCCTCTGCTCCGACAGTAAAGGTGAGAAATCAAAGGGTTGGGCTGTTTCCCTCCACTTTAAAGAAACCACCTTACATCTGAGAGCATGTGTTTCTGTTGTCCTGCAGGTAGATATGTACGCTCCAATCTGAACATGCCTCCCAGTTTGCCGCTGTGGGGAGACAAGAGAGATTACGACATGGACGCTCCCATCACTGTGTTTGGATCCACGCAGGCTCGACTAGTGGGTACGTCCCCAATATGGATCTTTTTGATGCTCTAATGATGTTGTTGCATTCTGTATGTGAAATGTGCTAAACATGTGCTAAAACATGCTCTTTTCAGGTGAGGCCCTGTTAGAGAGTAACACAGTGATAGATTTTGTGTACTGCTCTCCCTCCTTGCGGTGTGTTCAGACTGCACAGAACATCCTCAGAGGTAAGAACTCCTCAAGAAAATATTGATTGATCAGGGATTCTCCAACATTTAAACTCAGGATAAAGACGATCATGTTGAATTTAATGAACTTTACAGAAATTAGAATGTAGTGTGCTGGGGATGTAATGGGGGTGAGCTCTGATGAATTGTTTGTGTGAACAGGTCTGCAGCAGGACGGTAAGCTGAAGGTGCGAGTGGAACCGGGGCTTTTTGAATGGACCAAGTGGGTTTCTGGGAACTCTCTGCCTGCGTGGATACCTCCCACCGACCTGGCTGCAGCCCACTTCAGCGTGGACACAACGTACAGGTGATACACACACCTTGTGCAATTAATTATATTCAACGTGAGTCATTAGTCATGTAAATGTATTTTTCATCTGCTTTTATAAAACGATTCGTAGGTGTATACCAGAACTGCAAAGAGATTGTATTATTTAGTGTTTTTGGTTCAAGCATGTCTTAAAGACTGCAGTACCTTGTAAATTCTGTAAACCAGCTATGTCCATGTCAGGATCCTGTAGGAATTTTCCCAGTGATTTGATTGGTCAGTAGAAGGACTGTTGACATGGTTTGATCTGATCTTCTGAAGTTAACCTTCACTGGGGCATCTTAGCAATGTAGCATAGGTTACCATGTTGACCTAACCTGGTTAAAAGTTTGTGATTTCAGAAAACCTGATTTAAGCTCAAAGACAAATGGCTAGCCCGCTAATCTCGCTCTGTGATCATGGACTGTGGGCTTTTTTCATTCATTTCTATCAGGGATGCATGATCTATATATCAGGGCATATATCGGTTAGCGGTATCGGCTGAAAAAAAAATCATACATCCCTAATTTCTTTTTCCTCTAATGTATAAAAAACGAAACAGTGGAATGTTCTCCAATCCTTAAAGTGCTGCCCACGTCTTCTACCTACACAAATATGTAGCCTCTGTGTGTATAGTGGGATGGTTCACACAACGTACGTAACACATACAAAGCCATAGCATATTCAAATGTTACAATCTATTCTGTTTCCATTCACGTATATATTCTGCATAAACTGTATAATATTCATACAGTCTACCTGCAGCAGTAGTTCATCCTCCTTTATACCTCTGAAGTATCTGCAGATAGTTTTTACTTATATATATATACTAGTGTGTGTGTGTGTGTGTGTGTGTGCATGGTGGATGGAATTTCATCTTTTTTAACTGAAAACAACCTCAAACCACAGTGCACTTCCAACAAAAGCCTCCACTAAAAGATTTATAGAACAACTGCAACACAGTTCTTATATGTGCCACTGGTTATCTGATACAGTGGTTCCCAACCTGGGTCACGACCCCCACTAGGGGTCACCAAAACTATATCTCAGCATCAAATTGTTATTAGAATTTTTCTATATATTTTAGGGGCTTTTGTTGCCTTGGTACATGGGGCACTAGCTGTACCAGGTGAGCTACTGGCTTAATTACACAAACTTCCTGCAGTTATTGTGTTCACTATTTGGATTCCTTGTAAGGTTTATCAGTTGTTCTCTTCTGTTATTGATATACACTGAATTTAATATGAAATATCCATAAATATGTCTCTTATTCAGGGGCTGTCCATTCACTCAGTGATAGAAAAAGGGGTCCTTTAAGGGAAAAGGTTAGGGACCACTGTTCTAATACTTGGTATTTGTCTCGATACAGACCTCTGATCCCAATCAGCAAGCTCACTGTGTCTGAACCCTATGAGAACTACATGAGCCGGAGCTACCAAGTGACCAAAGATATCCTGTCAGACTGCAAAAACACTGGTAAGAGACGCACACAGAGCTCCTGCAGCGTCTGGAAGATGTTCTCGAGCTAGCGTAGGGGAACTTTTACTTAATTGTTTGTCCACTGCTGATGTTGCATCCTGCCTGGGTTTCCACTCTCCGTAGGAAACAACGTGCTGATTGTAGCCCACGCTTCTTCCTTAGAGGCCTGCACACGCCAGCTGCAGGGCCGCAGCCCACAGAGCGCCAAGGACTTCATCCAAGTAGTCCGAAAGGTCTGCATATCTCCTTTTTTTTATCTAATCCATCAGATTTTTTTCCTCTTATACATCCCACTTTTCTATCCATCCATCACTTCCATCTGGTTTCCTCAGTTCCTCTCCCAGTGCACATTGTGGCTGGATGTGCAAAAACATGAGTGTATACGCTGAAAACTCCACTCCATACAGCTTACCCATGTGTATGAATGAAAGAAAAAACTAATCTGTCGCATGAAAAAAAAACACACTCAAATGCTTTTTTATTTGCCAGCTAAAGGGGACAACAGATAATGTTGTATTCCTACATTGTAGAATATAAATGACAAAGTTTGCTGCTCCATCATTCTCTGAATTAATGTGCTACAACATAAAAGTGATACTATTCGGTTTATACGAATAAAGAACAGCCTTATTTAAGTCATTTTTTCCTCTGGGATTTTAAGCACGTTACATTTAAGCTCAAATCCCAGCTTGTCCCGTTTGACCACTCTGACCTGGTTTAGTAAACATGGAGGCGACTGGGGACTTGTTTGTTCTTGTACGCTCAGCAGCATACTGTTTGTGGACTACATTTTCCGCTTTAGATAACAGCTCTTTGTTTGGTTGCTCATTAGTGGGAAACTGGGTTTGCAAGCTTTTGTTACTCAGGTCAGTGCACTTTAGTGTTTGTCTGCATGTTCTCTAACAAAACAAAATACTGTTTATTCACAGTTTCGTCTTTTATTACTGTATTTTAGGCAGAGCAAGACTATAGAAGATCTAAAATGCCTAAATTACATCAATTGTGGTACACTACAGAACATTATTCATCATATTTGCTACATATTTCAGGAGTTACATGCAGCTTGTTTATTACTGATCTTTTTTGAGGGGCAATTTTACAAAATTCTTGCACCAAGTCTGGTCTAGGTGAAACTCCATCTATTTTTAATATTCATTTTCTCTAACATACAACATTTCTGTGAGTCAGTGATAGACATATGCATTTTATAAAATTAATATAATATAATATAAGAGCTTTATTAAGAACAGGAGAAAAAGGTCCTGTTAATATGGCACAGTGTTTAGTTGCCTTATCCCTCATTCTGGAAGAATACATTCAAATGTGACTTTTAAAAAGTAAATAACTATAAGCAGTACATTTGTATGTCATTGTGACCAGTTTGGAGTTGATGGGTTGAATGCAGGATGAGGCAGCAGACATATTACAGAAAGAAGCTCATTTTGTCATGGGAACAGAGTGCTTTCAGTAATAGGCTGGCTGACCTCGACCAGCCAGAGCAGTCTGGTTCTCCTTCATTAGCTGGTCTGCTGTCTCTTTTGATGCATTGAGATCAATAAAGCTCTTTAAATACAGCCGCGGTTTGCCTGCTTTCTGCTTCAGCAGCGTCCACAGTCTAACCCATCTGAGCAGATTTTAACCAAGAGTAAGATTTGTTCCTTAATACCTGGATTTCAGTATGTAGACCAATATAGTTTACTCTGTGTCACTGCTCGCTCTCTTAACATGTGCAACAAATCACACAAAACAAAGCCATTTCAGAAAAACTAATGAACCTAGACTTGGACAATATATAACTATTAATTCCTCTGCTTGGTCCTCAGATCCCCTACCTGGGCTTCTGCTCCTGTGAGGAGCAGGGAGACACGGGGGTGTGGCAGTTAGTGGACCCTCCCATCCTCCCCCTCACACACGGACCAAACCACAGCTTTGACTGGAGGGAGACGCTCCTGCAGGAATGACGTCTGATCCGTGCTCCGCCCAACCCGATCATACTGTACTCCCACAGACTGCAGCAACACGTTTCAGACCAGTGCCCCCCAAATACTGGAACCATTCTCTTTTCAGCCTCTTCACACAGCTGGTGGTTTAGCAGTGAAGAAGCTTCCTGCCTGAATAGCCGGTGAATGGTTGTTGAACTGACTGCCGCCCTCTGAGGCTGGTTTCCACTCTCAAATTTGATTCTTTTTCTTGCCAGAATGAGGGAGACGTTAGTTTGGGCAGTATGGCTGTTAGCTGCGCTGTGTGGGAGAGCGTGTCCACATTGTCATCCCAGTCTCAGAAAACTTTGTGAAATTAGCATGAAGGATTAAGTTTTACCAACATGAATGTTTTACATGAAGTACACAGGATTGTAGCAGAAGTGGGACTCTGAAGTAATGGCATAGAAAGCGAAAGCATGGAAGGTTAACTTTTTTTTTAGCTCGGTTGACTTAGGTTTTATTTTTAACTTGTCAGTTTAGTGTATTTCCACTGAAAATGTCTGCATTTCACAAATCCAAAACGTTTAAGTTCACTAAATATAATATATTTCTAAATTTAACTGTTAGCTAACGTTAAACATTAGGTGTGTCCATTACTCCCTCGTTTACTTACTCACTAATGTCATTTTAGTTATTGACCACATCCATTCTGTTTTTAACTGACTTATGTGTGACTAAAGATGTGTAAAGATAGACATGAAAAATGTCTATCTTTACATTAATGTGCTAACATTAGCAAGGCTAAGATCCGCCCTGAGTTGGATTACAACATATCTCACATGCTAAATCATTCAACATTTAAGCCTGATAACATGTTGTGTCAGAGGATTGTAAACCAGTGATTCCCAACCAGGAGTATGGGGACAAATTGTAACTTGAATAATTCGAAAAAATTAAATCAATGATTTGATTTAAAAATACGTCAACATAGGTCAGTTATAACAATTCATTTATGTGTTACTGCACTTAGTTAAAACTAGTTAGAAAGCAAGCAGAGGAGATGAAATTGAACGTCCAACTTTTGCCAGTCAGTGTGGTTGTAGTACGAATACAAACTTGACCAATTGAAACATGGCAGTTAATTGTATGAAAATATTGTAATCCCCTATTTTATCCTCCAACCTATCTAGTGGTGTTGATGAAGGGGCACTTGAGTTCATCGGACTGGGCTGTAGAGGTACATCTGGAAAAAAGTGTGTCCACAGTATCTTATTCGAGTTAGTGCTTATTTCACAAAATTGAATGAGACTGTTGAGAATTTGTAATGAGAGTGTATCATAGCAGTACTGCTTTCCTGCACAGATCTCAGCAGTATTACTTCACCATACAGTAAATGTCGACTCAGCTCGAACCACAGGGCTCCTGGCCAGGGTTAAAACAGATGGCATTGATTGTTGTTGTTTTTAAAGGGCATCCTTTGTCCTCCTAACCCTGGCTTCAATCAGGGACTTTCCTGATGCTACCCACATAACGTGGCCCCACACGTTTTCTCTATTTTGCCGCCACATGTAGCACACCCAGTACAGCAGTGTCTTCTACCGTTCATGTAGTGTATGTAAAAATGAAACAACCGCAACTATAACAGCACAACCTGCACTATTGACAATCATACAGTAGCTTCTTGATTCTGCTCCAGCACATTTTTAGTGTGTGCTTGTTAAATGGTGTTTAAGGGGTTTGGAGTAGCTGTAAATAATCATATTTTGAGAAAAGTCTTCCAGTTGCATTTTTTATTTATTTATAAACTTTTCTTTCAGATGTTACAAGCATAGATATTAAAAAAGAGGATCATCACTTTCAGCATGCAAGAATTTATGCTCTGTATCTCAGGTGTTGACTGCATTTAAGACATAACGTATATGCAGCTTTGAAAAGTGTTCCACTGATTGAGTGACTGTGTTGTTGTGAGTGCCTCTTGGAATTAAAGTGATGTCTCCTGATGTACTGACTGCCCGCTCGTAGATACAGTAGAAGTAGTAAGTTACATCGCTCGTAAACATATTGCTCAGGCTGATACTTGATGCACATCACACACACGTATTAAGACGTCATAAAAGTTGCATGTTTTAAACTCATCATAGTCTCATTTATAAAATCCCTCTCGATTCTGGGTTGCATTTTGCAGTTTTTGAGAAATATTTGAATTGCTTGGAGAAGTGACAGTTATCTGTCCTGTCTCTGACAGTAAGTGCTTTCTGAAGCCTCATTGTGGAAACGTGCTTTAATACATTTCCCTTATAGCATTCAAGTTAAGTTTCAGTTGTGTTCAGCAGGATTTCACCACCAGAATACACCAATCTTATCAGCTTACACCTAAAAGTGTGGCTGTAACGGAGAACATTGATCCCCAACCGAATCAGACCCTGCATTTATTCCACAAAAAGAATTGTGAAATACGAGCTGTCTCCCATTTTATTTCCAAATACATCACCAAATGTGTGAGGAAAGGCACAGCTCACTACATTTAGTGCAGTAAATAAATAATTCAGTATTTCTCCACCTGAAACGTGTTCTCAGCTGTAAACGTAAACCAACCATATAGATCATGTAAAGTAGAAATAAAGATGTTCATATCTGTACTGCCAGTGATACGTCACATGAGGTTCTGTGTGATTACAGGAACCTTCACTGTGTTAATGTATCCTGAGCATCAAGCTGCACAGTACTGAGCTGTGTTCCAGTTCTGCCAGGAGAAATTTTTGAGAGGACAGAAAAACAGTTTAGCTCAACAACTAAATGTGTCCTCGCTGTGTCTCAGTGGTGGAAAGCGTAAACTGCTGACTCAGGTAAAAGTGACTTCCTGAAACCGCCACTAAATGCTGAGCATTTCAGTGGAATAGTTTGACATACATCAGCCTATTTGGGAACTGATTCCCTTTCTTGCTGAGAGTTATAAGAACAAAACCACTCTGTCCGCTAAATATGACACCAGAGATAACAGGAGATTGGCTTGTTAGCTTAGCTAGCCTGTCTCTGCCCAAAGTTCAGAAAAACGCAGAACAACACCTCAAGATTTCTTTTATTTATTTGTTTATTAGAGCTCAAAGATAGGATGGTAACTTTAGTTTTGATTGAAACTAGAGAGTGATAGCAATCTTCTCCTATAACTCTCAGAAAGCAATACGCATGTTCCCGAAAATGTAAACTATACATTTAAAGAGCACCCTGAGCACTTCACACTAGCCTTTGCTTTATATGTAAATAAATGAATCATCATTCTAAAAAAGCAATGTGAACACACCCTTTATCTAGTCACTGCATCTTAAGTTGATTTGCTCATAGTTGGCTCTCCTGACTGAAGCATCACTGAAATCTATTTTGGAAACATCTGCCCTTTATCATCATCATCATATTATCATCTTCAAATCTACTCAGAAAACATCACGATAAACATGATACATTTCCTGGAGCATCACAGATTCCACTGAATACCTACGTCAATGTAGTCCATCTTGAGAAAACAGATCATCTTTCTCTTTCATCTGAAAACCATTACCAGTAACGTTGTTGAATCCAGTGAAACCGCCGTGTCGCTGTGCAACTGTTGCAAAAGCTTCACTGACGCAGGGAGGCAGTGGTCCAGGTGTTGGGAGGAAATACTCTGCTACAACAGAAATGTGAAAGGTTTTTTTTATTCATTGGAATTAAATGTCATTTTCATCACACAACATAGCGGAGCAGCATATGTTGTATTAAAGAGTTTCAATAAAATTATACCTTCATTTAGAAGAAGAGAGCCATGTGAGAGAGACAAAGGAAGAAGCCATGTTGTTCCTGTGTTCTTTATTTATTGTCTGAACATATCACCAAACGTGTACAGCAATTAACTTAACTAGTGAAATTGATATTTGTTGATTTGTGATGTAAGATGAAGTGTGTCTGCAGGCTTCTTTTACATTTTTATTTTAGTTCTGATTCTATCTTCTGTTGCTGTTCGTGAAGCATCGAGTCATGAAGAAAAAAGCTGTCCTTTTCAAATGGCTCTGATATTTTCATATTGTGAATCCTCTGCAGGGCTCAGGAGGGAAAGTAAGTAACATGTCGTTCTATGATTTGTGGTGACGGAGTTCATTTGCATTTTGGTTCTTCTTCTAATTTAACATGGAACAAAAGCATCCTTTTTCTACATAGCAATAAAATTATAACACAACAGGTGTGCAAAGTTGCTATTTATCTGCAAATACTGTAAAGAAGTACAAATCCAATAAAACTCTACATCCTTCTTTTTGTCTTTTTTTGGGAGCATATTCAGAATGAATGTAATAAATCACAGCTGAGAAACTATTGTGGTGCTGAAATGCCCAAAAAACATGAACGCCTCTGTTTAGTTTGTCCTTCCTGGGCTACTGTAGAAACATGGCGGCATACATATGAATACTATATTCCATTTCTACCAATAGATCCTCCTAAATGTTACACACTGGACCTTTAAGGCATGCAGTTATTGGCAAATACAGATTCCTTCAGTCACAACACAGATGAAACTATAACTCACTGTACCGTCAGTCAGACATTCTGGTCTGATCTTGATAACCATTAAAACAGTAAATTGAATCAATTAAAAGTTGATATACAGATGCACCCTGGTAGCTCAGCTGTAGAGCTGCTCCCCCATGTATGTAGACTAAGTCCTTGCTGCAGCAGCCATAAGGTTTGCTGCATAATTACATACCACCCAAGCTCATTGAAAAACAGAAACTATACTAACATTCAAAAACCTGCACAAACTCCACTGTGTGAAAACTAGAGCTCAATTTTAATTAAGAAATGACTTCTGAAATGTATTTTGTAATTTGATAGTTTTCTTTTATACACTGTTCCATTGTATTTGTACTAACCTTAGGAGCAATACTAATATGTATTATTATTATTCTGGTTAGCTATGTTTGGAATGGTGAGCCCTGTTGTTAACCATTCAAATTTAAATGTTTAAAAAACTTAAAAATTAAAAAGGATCACCAGCTGAGGGAGGGCCCCTCTCCTGAGAGCAACAACCTGCGGCCAAAACAATTAAGCACACCCAAGAAGGTCATTCTGGTGAGTTAGAACAAAATAATTCAATTAAGGTCGCAGGTGGTGTAACATTTAGGAGGGACTAATTGTCAGAAATGGAATATAATATTCATAGGTATGTTGTCATTAGTGTATAATCAGCTGAATATACTAATAATTTAGTTTTGTTACCTTGAATGAGAGGGAATACAGAGGGAGCGGGTCCACTTCTATGGAGGTCGCCATGTTGTACCAACATGTTTCAACAGAAGCCCAGAACGGACAAACCAAACACTGGCTCTGGATAGGGCCTTTTGCCTTTTTTGCAGCCATGTAGTTCCTCCTTTACACTTGGAAGGCGCGGTAATCAGTTGGTTGCATTCAGCAACTTCACCACTAGATGGCTCTAAATCCTAAACGCTGGTCCTTTAACACAATAGTTTAACATTTTTGTATATGTATGTATGTATAATATGCTTTTTTCTCCATAGTTAGAAGACAAGATTTATACTACTGTCTGTATGGCAAATATGCTGGAGCCAGCCTTAGCACAAAGACTGGAAACAGCTAGCCACGCTCTGTCTGAAGAAACTGTCAAACACATAACCCCTCATTTGTCATTTTTATGCTTCAGTTTGTGTTCAGATAAAACAAATGAGACATAATGTGTTAATTAGTGAGAAAGATGGCGACCTTTCTGTACTGCTGTGTCCACACAGCGAGCGTTTCTGCTGCTGCGATGTCAATAGGACATATGAACAGATAATTTTGACTATTTACTATACTATATCTAATATTTTTGAGGAGAAAAAATAGACCTTTACTCTTAAGTGAAGCGTTGCAGCAGCCGCGCATGAGACACGTTAGAGGTGCTGGTGGGAGGATTTTGTTACCGGTTTCCATTCTTTATGCTAAACTAAGCTAAGATAAGCTAAGCTAAGCTAGCTTGTTGGACAACATATTTACTG
>NW_023340257.1:3591821-3603342 GCF_004916995.1 Morone saxatilis | reverse complement strand
TAGAAGACAAAAAATAAAGAGACTGTCCTCGTGAAGCAGTGTCTATATTCAACCGGACCAGCCGAAAACATCTTGATGGGGATAGGAAAACTGAATGTTCGGTGCCTCGAGAAGTCAGTCCAACGATACAGTTCAAGAATTACTGGGTAAACTTCCTTGGGCAAGTGTTACAAACTGAATAATGGTTTCGCAATTTACTCATACGTGCTTTGGCAAAGTGGATTACAAATCCCACAATGAACTGGCTGGAATGTATGTAAACTCTTCAAACTTTTTCTAGACCAACTCCTTCCTGTCTTGCAAATGGGACCTAAACCACTAAAAGAGCTGGAGTGAAGACAGTGAAGACTTCCGAAAACCATTTACACCTCCCGAAACCATACACTTCCTCCAGTATCCCTCTTGGGCCCAGTACAAAGCCGACAAACATCCTCAGTTTTATTCAGGAAAGGTACTAGCCAGTGATTTGTAGTGCGCATTTGATATTTTGGCGTGCACAAGTGAATTTCATATTTTTTTTACATTTGAACGGGAGCCGGAGAGATCCTTCAGTGGAAAGGTTCCTGTGGTATCTGCCATATCACTCTCATCCCAAAGCAAGGTTACTGTCACCAAACTACATACTGGTATATGAATCATTCAACTGCCATGAAAGACATGGCGGCCTCATGCAAGAACCACTCACTAATGTGTACAGAGTTGTTCTAATGTGGTGAGTCAAAGAGGAGTAAATGAGAACTTTTTCAACCAGTTTTTCTCTCATATGATGGAACAACTATTCACAAGAAGTCCAGAGGCTGTACGCGCTCTGTGACAACACACAATTCATATTTTTTGGGTACCTAACACTACCTCAGATACAGCTAAATTATGTTGGTATGATTTGTGCAGCCTTATGTCCAACTGGCCAGGATTTCAAGCAGCTGCGCAATGTGCAGAAGATTCTTGACATTTTTAGCTTATGGCTAGTAGCGGCTGGCTCTTGGGAAATGGCGATGTTTCGTTCGGTTGCTCCATCACACAGCTGGAAATAATCCCAAAATTCTAGTGGACTGGGTTCCTCAGGAGGAAAATTGGGGATTACCAAAGGTCATTAGGTTTATAATCATCTACCATAAGGGCTGACATTTGAGAGTTTTTTATATAATGTCTTGCTATAGATGATTCACTGACTTTTCATCTCACGCCATCACAGATCAAACTTTTAAATTGATCCAAGGTCTCTACTTAGATTTATGAACACAGACTTCTGCAGAGGTCGTTATATTACTTTTTACTGTACTTAGAAGACGCATTTCTACCCGTGGAAACATGTAATCTTTAAATGGAAAAGTGGGTTATATATGCTAGTCAAAAGCTTAACATAAATTTTTGAATTTGGTGCCTATTTGACCGGAGAAAAGGCAGTGTTTGGTAGGTCGTCACCCCCTCTACAAAGATATGATGACTTCCTGCTTCCAGTGATGGAAAATGTCGATTTTTACAGTCATTGGAAGCAGGAAGCTGCAACACTGAAATTCCGTATTTCTCCGCGTCTCAGGGGGGGGAAAATGAGGGAATGGGTGCATCGACATTCAAAATATGACTGGGTTTCGTAACGAACAGCTAGGTGGCAAATGGGTGAAAAGTTGTCCTTAAGCTCTAAGCCTAAAGCCCTTAAAGGAAACTGTTCATTTGTTGTGTTGATTTTTTGCTGGCCCCCCTGTGGACCAAAAGAAGGCTTGTTTCCACCGCCTCATTTTATTGATTTCAAGGGGAATCTGACTGAATCCGACCAGATGTCTTCTTTTTGATGGTTTTGTTTATGTAGATCATATAGAGCCATCGGTATTAAACTATCTTGACATATATTTATGTGTAGTACCTGTCTACATCCTGTTCTTATCTGTTCATGACTGGTTGTCACTAAAGATATACATTACTACATTATTACACAACCTGTCTACATTACAGTCAACATTCTATTTTTTCCTGTATTTGAACTTGTGCACTATTTATGTCTTATGTCTTCAATTCTCATTTTGTCATTTCTAATTTTACATGTGTGATTCTCTTTTTAGAACCGTATATACCATTTTGGGACATGAATTAGAATAATGATAAAATACCTATGACAAAAGCTGAAACAAGCTTTTCATGAAGTATTTTGCTGAATCGAACTTGCAAACCTCCCAGACAACGTATGTAACATAAGACATATAAGATAAGAATTTGAAAATGTTCTTGCCTGAGGCCACATTGCTTCTACAGTATTTAAATCTATATTCCTGATATTTGACATTCTTCATGTTACATCTACCTCTCCATACTCCTAGAACCCAGGATAACCTCATGCATGCTACCTACGAAACCCAAAAACCTGACAACTCAAACTCTGAAGGCTCCACCTCCAAGTCCAGATCATCCTCAACCCCAACTAGACCTTGGGCCTTTTGAATGCTTACCAATCGAGGATAAAAGGTTCCTCCTGTTTTCGACCAAATATAGCAACATCACCGACCAAGAACATGTGCCCCTTGACCGAAAAGTCTTTGAGATCTATAGGAAGTTCAAATTCGGCAAAAAGAACTCACATGTTGGAAAAGTCTCCACCAGAGCTGAGCGCCCTCCTGCATCTAAGGCTACACACTCCACCTTTCAGACTAACACTGGGAGGGTGAACCTGAACAGTTGTCTTGGTAAATCTCCTGAGTTTGGGGCTACACTGTCCACTGTCAACCCTGAAGAACCCAGCCACTCATTCTGTTCTAATTACCCTGCAGAATTTGCCCAAACTGTCCTTCCCAATAAAGACCAAAAAAGCTACAAGTCCATCCCTGAGTGGAGAAGGAACCTGTACAAAATCTTCTCCCTCCATGGTTTCCGTTCCCCATGGGCAGCAAGGTTGTTCGCCACAGAACATCTAGTCAAGTCTTCCAATGCCAGACAATTTATGGCAACCATCCCCTCACTGCAACCTGGCCAGGCAGCAGCACACCAGAGGGTGGTACAAAAGATTCAGATGAAAGACCACCTAGAGCCGGACCCCTGTTACTTCCAATATGTGATCCCAATGCCCTCCCAACACAACTTCTCCACTTTGAATCCCTGTGGGAAGACTCAGTATGGGAGGCTGCAGTTTGACTGGATGAGGGGATCAGAGGAGGACAGGCTGCAAGTGTCTGCCACTAAGTTCAAAGATCCTGCAAAGTTGTTGATCAAAGCAGATTTTAACCATCTTAGTAGACTTGCCTAACAACTAACCAGCTCTTGCACCATTTCATTCGGAGGTTATTTGGTCGAACAATTAATCAATTAAAAACTGTAACATTCCCATCAGCTTCAGTTGTACATTGTGTTTAGTACTGATGTACGGTTTGCCCAGCAGAAATATTGACATGTCATAGCAGGAAACTCAGTATGATGTATGTATGTATCAGTGATGCTGCATTCCACTGAGGGGAGGTCCATGTGTGCTGGTTCACTGTCACTGTTACTGGAATACTTAAAACATGTTTAATACTTGACTGAAATATGTTTGACATCAGTCATTTGACATGATGACATGCATAAATGGCAAAACAAAGACACTTGTCACATGTCAATATTTTATTGTTAACAGATTGATGGAACAATGAGTAGATACTGAGATAAACGATCCAAGTACAGAAACAGTCATACAGAAATTAAAGCTGAAAAACAAATATGGCTAACATTACCTCAGTCTCAGGAGGTTTAAATTAAATGTAATATACAATAAAGGAAATTCAATATGGTATCACACTATCTGTACAGTGGTTTTACTGATGTAGAATGCAGATCTACTGTGATTTATCAAAGAAAAAAAAAAGGCATTGGTCTATGAAAGGCTGATATGCAGTTTACTTAGGCAGAAATGGTACATATACTAAGATGGCACTTTGATAGAAGCTATAAAAAAACAAACACTGGCATTCAAGACATGTTTATTTCATTAGTTATTAAGGTCACTAAGTTTGAAAATATATTTTAGAAACACTTCCATTTCGATATGTGGAGTACAGCATCTTGCATGATGACATTACAGCAAATACACATTTTTTTCCTTTACTTATTCTTTTGTTAATTGTATATATATAGAAAAAAAACTTAGCTGTGGATGAACTATCCAGGTGTGCATTGCATTCACCAAAGTATATAACTTTGACTTATGTATCTCTAAATTATGACTTTTAGGACATCCATATGTCAAAATTACAAAGAGAAGAAAAACCCACTCCATAATTAAAAGAAAACTCTACCATAACATCCACATCTTGCAAATATGAATTATATAAGTAAAAATTCCTTCTTTTTCTTTTTTTACATTTTCAAGTCTTCAAATCTAGTAATTACAAGACAACTTTGTTTTAATTGTGAGATAAGGTTCATTTTTGTATGTTTCTTGAATGTAATGGTTCTTCAGTAGAACTACACCACAACATGTAAGTGGCATCTGTATGAATGAGTCCACGATGGCCATTAATCAAGTTTTGAGTCAGTGAAATGAGTGGGGCAATGCAGCTTTAAAACACTGTTATAGTTTAAAGAAATAACCTGTGATATTTTCTGTTAAATAAGGTCTATTTGTTGCTTACCTTTTAAATAGTTGATTATACAACAGTACATCCACAACTGTAACATTTACACCGTGTTTAAAACTCATAAGCTCACAGTTGATACCTAACGTGGTGCTGTGGTGCTCTATCTGTAGCATACAAAATACAATATCAGCAAAGCATAAACAGTTTTTATTGCTATACAACGGCCCAGTGCTCATTTAAAAACTGAAATCAGATGCAGGGTTTGCTCCAGTGTTAAACAAGTAATTTCCAGTCATGTAGTGGAAGGGTACTTCATATAAGTTCAGTACAAAGCTGTACACATTTAGCATCAATAGCTGTGCCACGGGTGGGGTAAAACAGAACGCTACCTCCAGCTTATCATCATGTGTATTAAATATATTCTGTCTCTGTAAAAGAGGTAGCTAGCACACTCTTAAAGTCTGTGAGCCTCCTCAGATGAAAATGTTGCATCAAAGAAGGTCATGCAGAAAAGGTACTTTTTTTTTTTTTTTTTTAGGAGGTCAATGTGATAAAACACTACACTCTAACATCCCATGAATAAGGTCTTATACAATTATAAGTACTGAAGGAGCTCGAAACAGAAAGTCACTGTTGACTCTTGGCTGTAGAGCTCAGAGCTTATGAGTGATGGACTGAATTTACATTTCTATTTACATTTCTCAACTTTTACACCTTAATTAGCTCCGTTTCACTGCGTCGCTGCCCGCTCCAAACCAGAAAAATGTGCCCACGTGCTTGGAAACTCATCTTTGGTACCATTAAAGCCTGCTTTTCCAAATGAGAATGCAGAGCTAAGAGAGGAACTCTGAGATAAATAATGGATGTTGGTTGAAGGTGAAAATATTTGAGAAAGTTGAATTTTAGTGGCATTCAATTAAATATACTGACAGTGATATGCTTAAAAAAAACAAAAACAAAAAAACAAGGTTTAACCATGAGGATATCGGCCAGTGATGATACTGTAAGTGGTGTGACAATGTTTGAAGGCCATTTTGTGTTTCTCTGCTGATAATCCTAGTAAGGCTTTACTAGCTTCTACATGGCTCAGGAGATGGTTCCATGAGGTACTGGATGTAAGAACAGGCTGGAACCAAGACCAGGAGTGCTACAGACCGCAGTGACCCTGAACAAGCAGATTGTCGGTTTAGCAGCGTTGTATCACACTGAGCACAACTTTGGTCCAAGTAGTGTTTGAAATCCTCAACAATTGATCTGCAGTTGACTTGGCTCGCCTGGTGCAACAGAGAGTCGCCACTCTTTTACTCGAGCAACATGAAACATGAAAAAGGAATTCAAGTTTTTACTTGACACAAGGCTGTGACTGCACTCGAGGACCTCCGGAGCCCTGACCCCCCTCCGCCGTGGGACCGATTATCTGGCGTCGTTGAGCTGCCTGGCCACCGTCAGGATCTCCTTGGCTCCTTTGCTCAGCAGTAAGTTGGCCAGGTCGAGCCCCAGCCGCTCGGCCCTGTCCTGGGCTTCAGCGGAGATCTTGCTGGCCGTGACGCCCACTCGCTGGACCCGCTCGTCCACCTCCTCTTGGCTCTGTCACACACATCATCAGGGTGAAGTTTAGTATGAGAGCCCACGCACAAAAAAAACACAACTTCGCACTTTTTACATTTTCCACCCAGTCTCTCAGAACACTGCTGTTACCTTGTTATCAGCAACAATGCTAGTCTGCATGGTTTCCTTCAGACTGTCTGATCCATCCAGGCTGTACACTGCCCCCGTCAGGTAGAGCTGGAAAAACATCAAACCGTTTAACTTTTGAAGTGAAAGATGAATCTCCATCCAACATTTAGTCTAAATTAAATTCTTTAAACCCCTTCCAAATAACAATAAGTGGTCAAGATGAAGCCAGGTTAACAGTGAGTTTTTGCTTGGATTACTGGTCTGAACCAACTCTGAATAGTAACAGAACCTGTCATGTTGTTCCAAAATGTGATCTTTCCATGGACTTGACCATTTGCTAAATCCTTCCACTGAACAGCAGTTTCTCGAATCAGTGCTTGATACTCGGGAAGAACAAGTACATCGTTATTTGAATCTGTTCATTAACTAATTTATCTGCGTCCTTAATATATAATGGGCGTGGCTTAAGCAGAATGTGGGTGGTGCTTAAACCAGAATTGGGTGTGGCTAACTGGACGAAGAAAAAGGATATTCACTTTAATACTTCCGTACCAGATACTTGTTTCAGCTGAGAACTCAGTCAACCTTACTAGAAAGCCCTAACTAGGATATTAAGATTTTAGAGTATGTTGAAGAGGCGTGCATGGCGCTGTAGTAAGAGCAGGAGTAGTACCATGAAGAGGGGACAGCAGCTGCCTGCCAAAACCCCCCTATCACCTATCATGATTTCCAACAATTTTTCCTTTACCTTAGATTTGTTCACAACCAGCTGTGTTTTTGATTTACCATTTTGGCACCATTTAAACAGGGCTAAATCAGTAGTAATTGTAATCAATTACAAGTGTTTCTTATTTCTTTCCATTCCATACAGACGTTGACTGTGCGTATCCATGTCTGAAGCTGGGGGGATGGACAATGAGTAAGAGCTGTGTATTGGCAAGAATCTGGCTATATGATACATGTCTCGATGCAGAGGTTAGAATTCAATATATTGCAATATATTGTGATAGAGCAAGGTGATATGTACATATAAATATATGACGCCTTTTTTTATTTTTGCAGGGGTATGCAACAATTGTATCTAGCAGTTGGAGGTTAAAATATAAATATCGATAGTGTTTTTGAGAATCTATATATATCACAAAACAAAACATCCTGATTGAATATCAATATCAATGGTGCAAGGGATGTGTGTTTGTCTCCGCCAACGCAGGCCGCCCAAGCTGTCAACGTTAGCATTTTGGGTTAACTAGCTTAATTGGAGGGACATGGTCCTCAGCTGGTGAGGATGCTGAATTTTTGGCCAGTGACAGTTGTCCTTTCTGGGGACAATATCAACGGTTGCTGGCTACAAATGAAAAAGACTGCTGCTGTCTTCCTCTGTCTGACATCATTGACACGTTTCAGAAATGACTGACAATGAGAGCAATAAATCTGCCAATATCACTGTAAACTTCAATGTGTGCTGTGACGGGAAGAGAAAGCTTGACAGGTGTAGCCACAGTTACTGAGGGGGGTGGGGCTTAGCAATTGGTAATTGCATGCATTGTTACCTGGGAGTCCTTCACTTCAGTGTGTACAGCCACTGGAACACTGCAGCCGCCCTCCTACAACGGACAATTGAATTGAATACATACGGATTTTACATATTCACACACGTGTGTGTGTGTGTGTGTATATATAGTACCAGGCGTCTGAGGAAGGCTCTCTCAGCTATGCAGCGCAGCACGGTGTCGGAGTGATGGAGGACAGACACCATCTCCAGGATGTCTGCATCTCTGGCCCGAACCTCTACAGCCAGAGCCCCCTGACAACACACACACACACAGAATGTTTACCCCAAATCTTTACACACAAATATGGATGTAACATGGTATTGTTAGCTATTATATAGCCTTCTCTTCAATGCATTAGTCATATCTGCTATCCCACAGCTCTTACCTGTCCAACAGCGTACATGCAGTCTTCAGGCCCCAGGATCTACAACAATCAGACAGTTTGACTGTTAGATTAGAAATGTCGACAGAGACTCCTCAGGGAGGACTTCTATAATCATGAACTGTACCTGGTTGATCCGGTTGTCCCAGCCCATTCTCCTGAGGCCAGCTGCAGCTAGGATTATGGCAGCAAAGTCCTCCTTCTCATCCAGCTTCTTCAGACGTGTGTTCAGGTTCCCACGCTAGAAACGACAGCTGAGGAAAACACTTCAGAGACAAATATCCAGCACCCTCCCCTGAGAGAAAAGGCTTCTTAAACCTGATAATTCACCCCTTCTCAGTACTGCCCATTTTTGCTCTGTGCTCCAAAAACAGTTGAGCAAGAGAATAGAACCTTGGTCAACTTTCTCCGTCCCTGTTCTTAGATACGCCACGTGCTACGGTCTGTAACAAAACACTAGCTAAATAACTAATCCACATCACCAGTATCAGGCGGGCCAATTAGCGTATTGGTGTGCAGTAAAATGTAATTAATCCCCATCTTTTTTTCAGCTATCATCGTGTTCTGACTTAATGTCTTTTGAAAGGATACAATATCTTTGAATTCCAGGTGGGGGAATCTCTTCTTCAGCTGAGCAGCACGGCGCAGTGAACTGGTGCCAATCACACTGCACAAACACACAGAATGAAGTTATCCATACTTTTGATATGAGCAAAAAACAAACACGACTAGTTGAATTGTCTGTTTGACTATACCTGTTTTCTGGAAGATTATCGAGAGTTTTCCCTACATTTTTTGGGTGTAGGACCACTGCATCATGGGGGTTTTCTCTCCTAAAAGCAGTAAGGAAGCAAAGTACAGTGAGGGGTTACAGCTGGTCAAATGACAACCACAATAGGATTACACAGAGTGGACACTAACTAATATTTGACTTGTACTGAGCTCCACTAAAGACCAATAAGAACGGTTCCAACAAAGGCAGACTGCCTCAGTGACAGTGGATTGTAAGGAACTACAAAGATGTGGTTTTACAATGCACTCTCAAACTGGCTGGGACTGAGTCACAAGTCCTCCTCTCTTTTCTGTCCCCTAAATACTTTCCAACAAGTGAAAAAGCTACATAATACATTGGCTGAAAACTTTTTTTCACATTAGAGACAACCAAGTGAACTAGGTATTTTTCCACAGATTGCATTCAATTACATCATACACATTTGTGTCGAACAGTGCGATAGCAGGAAACAATCGGCTTGACATATCACCTGCGTGCTTGTAAGGGTATGTGCATCCCTGTACATGAGATACAAACAAAATGCAGAATCACTTGTCAAACTGTTGCTCCAAAGTGCCCCTAGTGGTCAAAAACTTATCAAGGTACCCTTAAAAGGGCAATTCTGTAGAATTGTTTAGTTTAACAGCCGATACAGTAGATAGATACAAAGCAGGTGGAGTTCATCTTTTATACTGATGATTCAGTAATACTGTCTATGGGAAAAATGAATGGGACTTTTACTTCCAGAACCAGGAGCACCCAAAATAGTTCCTCCCACTTTGCAACTCTTTATCACAACGTATAATGGTGACATTGCTGCCTGTTACAACATCCACCTTAGAATGAGGCAGGCAAAGTGACTCAAAAAACAGATATGATTGCTGAGTAGAGTACTTTGTGGTCTTTCTGTGCTCTGGGACTGTAACATATTACTAACAAACTAAAAGCATCCAAAACATGATGAATTCATACAGACATACTGTAGACTACGTATGTGAGTGCACTCACTTCAGCACAGCTCCGATAGTGAATCCTGGAGGCAGAGTGGTGGGAAGGTCCTTCAGCGAGTGAACAACCAGGTCAACCCTGTGGGACACACAAGAACACAGTCATATATACATGCTCCATTATGTCTCATGGTTCATAATACAGCCATTCAGAGGTGGGTACGTTTTATATCTTAAAAAGCAGCTACAAAGCAGAGCCACCTGCTACATCTGAGGCAGTAGAGGAAATCAAAGGGTTTCTTCCTCTGTATGGATTTAATGTGAAGCACACAGTGGAAAAGTAGCTGGGGCTAATAACTGCATTTTATTCAAAGTCAGTCACTACCCAGAGATTGTACCATGCATACTGGCACAAAATACTTTTAACTGACAGTTACAACTAAGTCTTTCAAAGTGATCCCCTGTGAGTGAAACCCTAGCGGCTGGTCTGTTGGTGAAACAATGGTGTGAAGCCAGAGTGGTGTCAGCCACAGATGACACCGGTGACACTCACTCATTCCTATCCAGAGCAGTCTCCAACTCTTTGGTGAACAAACTCTTCTCTCCAATCTGTATTCAAAACAAAGAAACAGTGATTTTCTGTTACACTGTTACTTTACATTTATCATACATCAAATCATACAGTAAGCCTCAGGAACAGTGAGTATGAACTCTAAAGCATGTGGGTTTTGGACTTGAAGAGCAGTAAGATGCAATGTACTGAAGGTCTTTTAAATACTGACTGCTACAAGTCCTTACAATGCATGTTAGATGTTAGTAGAGGTGAACACGTCTGTTTATAATGTAGCCTTTGATTTGTCGCCTCACCTTAGATAAAGCTGTGTCGAGGATTTTGTCTCCTGTTGTTGACATGCCAACTGAAAGAGAGAAGACACAGAGATTTAAAAATACGATCAACCAGTAGCAGTTTGCAAAAACACCAACACAGCTTATTTGTCCCACTTTAGGAGACAGAGGATGTTCAGGTGATAGAATGCAGCCCTCTAGCAGCCACACTGGAGGTCAACACAATAGTGACAGACCGATTAATCCAATTATTTATACCAATTATTTACCAATTAATGTAATTATAAGTGAATGTTCTTTGTTCAGCATTATATATTGGCCATCAATGTATACTACTCCATATCGGCGTCAGCACCCAACCCATATTGCTCAACTACTAAAACAGTGCTTGTTTCAGCAAATATGACAAAAGGTTATTTTTTTATAAAAATGGTACCTCAGCAGCTTTAAAGGCCCTGCACACTCACACAGGTGTTTTTACTCATTCTGTCCTATTAGACCTCTGGTTTAAGTTGAGTCGGCACTATGCTGAAATTATGTGAGGTAACCACGTGTGAACGAATTTTAAGCAGATTATATGATCATTTTACACAATTCTCTGTCTGTATTGTGTTTTTTCAAATAATTTTAAATTTACAGACTTAATAGGCTTCTTTGTTGTATTTTCTTGTCCCTGACACTTGGCCATTGTTCAATTAGACAATTTACTTAACGTTTACTTTTCTTCACTGAAGTGAACCAAATGCTGAGATAAAGGCCTACGGTGTGTATATTGTTAAAGTTTTCGTACACCCCTTAAA
>NW_023340257.1:3591172-3591804 GCF_004916995.1 Morone saxatilis | reverse complement strand
TTTGGCGACCCCTAGTGAGGGTCCTTCAACAGAAAATGAAGGTTGGGATGATCCTCACCTATTTCCAAGTGGATGTCCGGGTACAGTTCTTTCAACATGTCCGCAACACTGTCAGTCTGGATGCGAGCCAGCTGTAACAGAAGAACACAGCAGTGCTTGACTATAACTAAATTGTATTGATAGTTGATAGTGATAATTTCAAAAAATGAAAAAAAATTCACAAAGCCAGGGAGCATCAGATCAGTATGATGCTCACAGGCAGCTGGAGGAGGAACAGCTATCTTAAGAAGACATTGTTGAGCCAGAACTGTGTTATCTCTGAGAGAGGCGCTCCAGACGTCTGACTCTGAATCAGATAATTCACATTTAACTGACACCTAAGGCTTATGTTCACATTAAAATTGGAGACGGATATTTAAACCAGCACTCTGTGAAACATTTAAGTAATAAAAGTAAGTAATGATTGTCATACTGTACCTGGCTCTTGCGAGTTCCAATCCTGATGACCCGACTAACCTTGCCATTCCCATCCTGCCAGGACAAAAGAGTTTAAACATATAACATATAAAGATATTCATACTGACGTCCTCCCTGACACATACAAAAAAACACCTCTATGACTAGTCTACGTG
>NW_023340257.1:3590934-3591151 GCF_004916995.1 Morone saxatilis | reverse complement strand
GCTGATGCATTTTCTCCGCTCTCCTCACCCTGATGTACTTGTAAGGTCCTTCCTCCATAACTCTGTGTGTCCACACTCAGCGTGTGCACTGTAGAGGCTATTGTGTCCGCTGTGCGGCTGGGACTGCCTGCTGTGTCTTGGTAAGAAGCTGTGCTGAGGTCATATAGCCTCAAGATACTGAACAGTGGTCTTTTTTACCGGACCCCCCCCCCCCCCC
>NW_023340257.1:3588065-3590834 GCF_004916995.1 Morone saxatilis | reverse complement strand
TCTGTCCCCAAAGTGAAAACCTAACATAGAGAGGCAGCTTTCAGTTTTTATGCAACGCAATTCTGGAACAAACTCCCAGAAAACTGCAGGTCTGCTGCAACTCTTAGTTCTTTTAAATCAAGACTGAAGACTTGTTTGCCGCTGCCTTTTATTAAATCTTCTATTAAATCCTTATGATATAAAATGTCACTGAGAAAAATACCAATACGAAATAAAAGGCTTTTAAGAAAGGCATTTTGCTATAATGTAATAACTTTAACTAAACCCTTTTACAATTAGCATTTAAGACAATTATTAATACATTTAATTAATAATAGAACATTACATTATAAGTATTACATAAGTAATAGTAATAATACATGAGTTTTATTCAATTATTTCACAATGAACTCCTTTCCTTTATATATTTTATGTATATATTATACATGTGATTACATACACAATTATATCTTGTTCTTTTTTTCTTTCAGCATTGGCCCCTGTTGACCTCCGTAGACACTAGCTATTGAAGCCTGTTTGAAAACTGCTTTCTAAATCTATTAATTTAACGTTTCTATGCCAGGCGTCAGGTTACTACAATATAAAACAGACTCAATAAGACTTTACAGGTGTCAGCAGTTGTCTCTCTTTCATTCGGCAGGTATGAGGTAGAACAAACAGCAGTTAATATGACTTTTGTTTGGTTGTTTTGTAGATAAAATCGGCTTTACGGTTAAACTATAGTCAACAACCCAAAACGTTGGTGGGCGGGAGCAGTGAAACCTGGAGTTACAGGCTAGAAAAGCAGCGATAACAACACGTTTTTGTTCGCTTCGTTAGCCGAATATCGATATACATTCATCTGTTTAAAGATCAAACATCGGTGTCTTTGGAGAACATTTTAGACATTTGGGCGTAACGTTTTAGCAGCAGCACTTGTGTCAGCTTGTACTGCTAGTTACCAGCTACTCTTTCCACAGAACACCAGCACAGTATGCCATTAGTCAGCTTATTGTGCCCAGTCCGGCACACAGTTGTGTTTTAAGTCAGTATTAAATTAGTTGCTGTTTAGTTTGGCAAGCTCTCCCTAGAAAGATGCAAAGAAGTTTCGAGGTGTCTTAGGCTAACATTTTAGATAGCAAAGTTCAACACACGACAGTGACTCAGTCACTAACTGCTAAGGCAATGTTGACCAAAGATTGATACCGCATATTATCGCAGTTTATTAACCTGTCCGGTGAACTATGTAGTCCGACGGTGTTATTTCAAACCCTGAAACAGGTCCATGCTCTCTCTAGCTCCTCTCTGACACACAGTCCATCTCTGTGGACCGTCCAATAGAGAGCGGCGCGCTCACACTGACAAGAGGATCGACCAATCAACGCTCTGCAAATTACGATGCATACGGAAATGGCGCTCGCCATCCACGAGCCCTCGCTGAAGGTGCTTCGTGTATGTTACTGAAGTCACGGTGGTTGAAACCTACCGGAGAGCCAGCTGCCTCCGACATGTCGGTGATCCACTTCAGTCTGCAGATGCTGCACGAATCAGCGGCCACACACAGCGACCATTATATAGCATGAATCCCTGGAACCAGTCAGCCCGCCTCTGTCCCACACATATGACCGTCTATGAATGAACGCGGAACCTGTGATGTCATTGCACCGGTTAGAGGTCATTTCCTTGTTCCGTCGGTCGGTTTCCTCCTGCGGACTTACTCATATAAAATAGAGCTATTATTATGTAGGCTTTCTATTGAGTCATGTTTGTGTAGCTGTGGTAAACTCCCATTTATTATTTTTATGAGAAGAGAAAGTGCAACAGTTTACCGAACTGTTGCTAAATACATGGAGGCCATCAGAGGGATTACTTTAAAGCTGGTGTATTTTTTCAGATTGTCCTGGGGATGTGGCCATAATAAATAAATACTACCGGTATATCAACTTGGGACTTGAATGTCAAGCACCGCACCTATAGCTTTATCCACTCCTCCCATGTGAAGAAATTGCCAAAAGGAGATGTTTGGGGAGGCAGCTGAAGCAAATATCAGAAAGTACAGCTGGCCATCAAACACTAGTTTTCTTGGGTATAATAGGAAAAGGAACAGAGCAACGTGTTAAAACCTCCTGTTCACTCTGACTAAATAGAGCTGTTTGCATAGCCTTCATACACTGTTTAAATAAGGACATCTGGTGCTCAAAGAAAGTTACTGCAACACTGTGGGTTCTCTAGTATTACTGTAGGGTCTAATCGAAATCTCATCACTTCACCATCTCTCCACATTAGCATGTCTATTTATGTGTGTAAAACACAAGTGTACATAATGTGGAGAGATGGTGGAGAAAATAATTTCCTTATTGGGAATTAATAAAGTTCTTCTTCTTCTTCACAAGTATAATAAGGTTTTAGTCTCTTTTTTTCTTTATAACAAACACGTATTTACTATGTTTTAAAGTGTTTCTATTTCTAACGTGTATCCACCATTTTATACTGAACATTGTAATGTACATAAGGGTTGGCTGAAACGTAATTTGACTTACACTGTGTGTTTGAATGATAGAAAATGTAAACTAAATGTTCAATGATGGATATTATTTTTTCTATTGTGTATTACTATTTAGCTTGTAGGGTTTATGTATTTTTAAATGTATGTGTTTATTGTGCTTTTGTATGTACATGACTTTATTAATAGCACAACAAAATATTCCCAAAATAGTAGATAAATAATTTTCCATTTACATTCATTTATTCAAGGTGAGAATGACGATTCAAGCTGCAGTAAATGAGGTA
>NW_023340257.1:3566182-3587998 GCF_004916995.1 Morone saxatilis | reverse complement strand
ATATATATATTATTATTATTCCAATGTGCCTATGTGATTGATAATCTAAGATTATTAGTGTAATAGTGAAGTAAAACACTCACGTTTAATTGATGTCTGTTGATAATAGTGTTTAATAGTAGTAGCAGTAAAACACTTAAACCTGTGTCATATTGCCTCATGAAGATTAAAGTTTTTAACATTACTGATTTCAACCATCGCGTATGTACCACAGTTGAATGTAGACATGAAGCTGCGGTCGGAGGAACGTAAATAAGAGGAAGAGCTCCTGTGGAAGTAGTGCAGGAACTCATTTGTGCAACAAGGCCACAGTGTGCGGCCCACGTCACTGGTGTCCACAGTGGGCGGGTCCAGCGCTGCTCTTCCGGTGGAGACGTGGCTCTGCACTGCTGCCATATTGACGCTAGCTAGCTAACAATCACACAACTTGAAGTCAGCTGTATATTCGCACCCTGCTATTCCGGAGGGACGAGAAATCATCAAGGCAAGAAACACGAGAGACGGAAGATCGTCGTACCATAGAGAGAGACCAAAATGGTGAGTGACAGTCGAAAATGAAGATATTCCCCTGGTTTTTATCGGGCCTAGCAATTATCATAACATTGGCTAACCTGAACACTAGCTACAGCTAGCTATCAGTTAGCTGGGTTCTCCAAGAGCGAAATAAGAGCAAAGACAAACACAGCTTTTCACCGGGCCGACAGCGCCAACCGTATGTTTAGTCGCTAAAATAAGGTAAACGAATCGTCGTTTTACAGTTATAATTATAGTGAGTGTAATTTCAGGTGAGGAGGCGGCGCTGAGTGTGCAGACACTGCTGACGTTAACTAGCTTTACAAGCTAGCGCTAGGGTTAGCTCCTGTCACTAGCCGGACCGAGCTAACTGCTAACGTTACCTGCTGTCATATTGTCCTCAGCCAGGCGCTCTTATAAAACCCTGCCTACAATTACATGTGTATTAGCATTATGGGTTTCTAGCTGCTGTAACATGTATTCTGAACTGTCTGTGTTAAGAAGTGTTGCTTGTCCATATCAAGTTCATATCCATCGTAGTCGGTGTCTTTCATTTCTAACTTCAGCCATTGTCAACGTGGAATGAACGCAGCTTTACATTCAGTTACCACAGTGTAATAAAGAGGACATTTATATCAAGCTTACTTATATTCAGCTAAACCTACAATTTTTATTGAAGTAAATGAACTGTTATTGAAGCATACCGCGATAGCTGGCGTTGTCTCTAGTTAGATGAGGGTCCAGTCTAATCTCACCAAACTCTATTAAAAAAAAATGGCTTTTTCAAAGTTGGTTCGGTTGGTTGGTTTTTGACAGACGTACGTACATTGTGAACACAGCTTCATGTCGTTTTTTGAATCGCTTCTCACCGTTGTCAAATTCGGCATACATTTTGTTCTGCAAAAGCACCTTCTTAAATAAAATGTCAGCTTGTACTGCTAGTTGCCAGCTACTCTTTCCACAGAACATCAGCACAGTGGGGGCCATTGAGCAGCTTATCGTGCCCAATCTGGCACACAGTTGTTTTTTAAGACAAAATTAAATTTCCTGATGTTTAGCTTGGCAAGCTTTCCCTAGACAGATCCAAAGATGAAGTTGAAGCAAAACGGTCAATCTATTGTGTGTGTTAATTAACTTTAGCCAGACAAACTTAGATTTTCTTTTCAGGATCATTTGCATGCTCAAACAATGTGTTACAATACTGAAGGTCTGTAGGCACCTTCACAGTCAGGTTTTCTTTTCGCCTGCAGGTGCTGTTGGCAGCGGCGGTGTGCACCAAGGCCGGCAAGGCCATTGTATCGCGGCAGTTTGTGGAAATGACCCGGACGCGCATCGAGGGTCTCCTGGCTGCGTTCCCTAAACTGATGAACACGGGCAAGCAGCACACCTTTGTGGAAACAGACAGTGTTCGCTATGTGTACCAGCCACTGGAGAAACTCTACATGGTCCTCATCACCACCAAGAACAGCAACATCCTGGAGGACCTGGAGACACTCAGACTCTTCTCCCGCGTGGTAAGGAAACATGGAGCTGACTTTTGATCCGTCATCAGTGTGATGTGAAGTTAACATTGTCACAGTCCCCCTGTCTGGAGCAATAGGATAATAATAGTTACTTTATATATTAATGTAAAGGGCAGGATGATGTAATGGATGTATAGTTTTTCACACGTCCATGAACCTGACACCAGATTCTTGTTCTCCCCTTTGAGTTAACATGGAGCTGCCTCCAGCAGTGTGTAATAATGGCACGTCTACATTGGAGTTGGATTGTGAATCCCCAACAGTGTATGCATTTGAAACTCAAAAAAGAACCGAATGGATTTCGATCAGGCTTCTGTAATAAGCAAGTATAAATGTATAGGTAAAACCATTTATGAGCTATTTAATTGTTTTCCTTTTTCCTTAACTTCAAATGTAGCTGGAGCAGGAGACTCATGCTGTCATGTAGTGCTTGAATAGCAGAGACAAAATAAAACTAAAGTATGTACAAGTTCTAGGCAAAGCCATGTCCAACACTAGGTCTCATTATTCCATTTGATGACTGAAAGGGACGTGTTGAATTAGGACCACATCCTGTGAAGCGTTTAGTATTTATCTCACTTGACACTAAATCTGTCGGCAAACTGACTTTATTCCTGTCATGTAAGAGAAAACCATCCTGTCCTGCCTTTCTCCTTTTATTTTCTGGTACTGTTGAAGTCATTTGACACTGCTTCAGCTTTTTTAAACTTTTGTAATTCATTTTATTTCCCTTCTGTGTATTGACTACAGACAGGCAGGAAACCTCAATTGCATGCAAAATGCATTTTGAGTGTTTTGAGTGGTCAATGGCTAAAACTTTACCAACACAAAGGGGGAAATAGTGTGGTGGTAATGGGGTCAGGGTGTATTTTCATTTTCATATGTTCAGACCTTTTCTCTAAAGTGAAACGACTTAAATTACAACTCAAAAGGGAAAAATGTAATAATTAAAACGTAGATTCCAAGAAATCACCTGATGTTATTTAATGTATGTGATAGTTGATAGGATGTTCATTACAATAGCTTAGAGCGTGACATCTGCATTAATACATCCAACCTCAAACCTCAAGCTGTGCTATTAAAACTGTACAGCAATCAGTGTTCCTTCACCATGTTTAAAGTTGCACGTAAACGGCTCGTCAGAAATAGGTGAAAGGTGCATTTGTGCTACAATGCTTGAACAGTCTCACAGTGTTCAATAGTGTTTTTATTCAGGATCAGATGAGATGCATTGTGGTGTCAGCAGTCAAGTTTTTAGCGCTCATGTAGAAATAATCTTTCAGTTTTCTTAAAGTTCACATCTCTCACTCACTGCAGGTTGCGCCAAATGTTAAAATGGTTCAGTTGTCTGATTGATCTTCATTTTTCTCCCCTACCTTTCCAGATCCCAGAATACTGTCGTGTGCTGGAGGAGAGCGAAATATCCGAGCACTGTTTCGACCTGATCTTTGCCTTCGATGAGATTGTGGCACTAGGCTACAGAGAGAACGTCAACCTGGCTCAGATCCGCACCTTCACAGAGATGGACTCCCACGAGGAGAAGGTTTTCCGTGCTGTCAGAGAGGTGAGATCACACTGTTGAGTCTCTCTGGTTTATTGGATAAAGCAACGTTTGGTGATCCCTATGGAGAAATCAGGTCATTGCAGTCATTTAATGTGTTCCATCTTGAACAGAAACAGATGGGTTTTTTTATCCTATTAACTCTAATTGTGTAATTTAACTCTGCACTAGTTTACAGCAATTAGAACAGCGGTGAAACTGATGCATTTATCTCAGTGTGTCACCTCATATCATTTACAGGGTGTCCGAGGGGTCCTAAAAAGTCAAAAATCCAATTATCTGAATTTTAAAATCTCTTAAAAGGTCATAAATATGATTTTGAAAGCTCCTTAAATTTGTCTGTACACAAAGAAACCAATGTGAACCTAATACTAGTTTACCTTCACACCCTTGGTATGTTTTTTGCCAGTATAGGTGTGAAAATGTAGGTCTTAAAAACACTGAAACTTTAAATTTAACTTTAAATGTTGTTGTTTTTTTTCAATCCACAGACTCAGGAAAGAGAGGCCAAGGCAGAGATGAGGAGGAAGGCCAAGGAGCTGCAGCAGGCTAGGAGGGATGCCGAGCGCTCCGGAAAGAAGGTGCCAGCCTTTGGCGGCTTCGGCAGCGCCGGCATGACCAGCGTCTCCTCAGGGTCCATCATCACAGACACTATTGTTGAGCCCGAGAAGCCCAAGATCACAGCAGCTCCAGTCAGGTATACTCCAGGAAATACACGTGTCAAAGACTTTATTATTTAAACATCTCTTTTTGCTATTCATTGTTGTTTATTTTATTGTTGAAGACCACTGTTTAAAGATGCTGTCTTTATTCTTTCCAGACCAAGTGGACCCAGTAAGGCTCTGAAACTGGGTGCTAAGGGGAAAGAGGTGGATAACTTTGTTGACAAGCTCAAGTCCGAGGGTGAAACCATCATGCCCACCACAGGAAAGAGGGGCTCAGATGTATCTAAAGCTCTACCACCACCAGTCAATGTGGAGAGGTACAGACACATCACGATCACCATGATTAAATAATGTTTATTTTTCTGGAATGAAAAGTTTGTTTCCACTGACCTCATTTGGCCATTTGTTAGAATCATATCAAATACTGAAGACTTTGTGTGAGCGTTGTAGCCATATGGAAGTTTTATTTAAAGTAACTGTAAGCAGTGTTTTCAACATCATAGCAATAGTGTTGAGTACTGCTTAATTGTGCCCAGCCCAAATGATGACATAGATATCAAATGGGTGTACCTGTACCTGGTCTGATGAGCAAATATTTGACAGTGAAGTTCAAATTAAACAAAGCAAATGTACTTCACCTAACCTGATATATCTGATATCGTTTTTGTGATTGTACCACTTAATGGGCAGTTCTGTGATTTTCTTTTTTCTTTTAAATTCACTACATTGATTTTCAATAACTTGATACTGATATCTCCTGCACCACACTGAATATACTGCAATGCGAGAGGAGCTGATAATGATACTCAATGAAGCTATAATTTAAGTTATAATTTTAATGAATTGTATGTGTGTTTGTATATTTGTTTCTTTAATTTAATTTTTATTTGTATAGTGTCAGTAGTTATATTTAGGCCCATTGTCCTGTAGAGCAGGCCTAGAATACCCAGAGAAGATATTTGTTTTCTATTTAAGTCATAAATTGGTCCTTCAGTGTCATTCACCTGCAGTATTTTGGAATTCAAACTAGGAAACCAATACATGAAGCTCCTCCTGTCCTGCTCTTATCTCCACTTTGATACATTTGTGGCATGAAAAGGGTCAAATGTGTGAGTGTTGAGTATTCATTGTTCAGGCTGTCTCCAGTGTGGTTGTTTGATAGATTGAAGCGTGTTTGGATGTGTTTCCTCTCCAGTGTACATCTGCGCGTGGAGGAAAAGATCTCGCTGACTTGTGGCCGTGACGGCGGCCTACAGAACATGGAGGTGCTGGGTATGGTGACACTCCGAGTCACAGACGACAAGAACGGACGCATCCGCCTCATCATCAACAATAATGACAACAAAGGATTGCAGCTGCAAGTAGGTCTACCACATATTCCAGACAGTAGCTGGAGATAATGTCATGCTATACACAAGTATATTCTATATTCTTATTCTATTATGTAAATAATGTTAGAGGCTGCTGCAGTGTGGAATATCACCTTTCATGCTTTGAAATCTTTCAAATAAACACACAACTTCTCTGAGTTTAACAAGTGTCTAATGGATACATGTGTTTCTGTCTTCTCAGACACATCCCAATGTGGACAAGAAGTTGTTCACAGCTGACTCAGTGATTGGCCTGAAGAACCCAGAGAAGTCCTTCCCTCTCAACAATGATGTTGGTGTGCTGAAGTGGAGACTACAGACCACAGACGAGTCCCTCATACCTCTAACCAGTAAGTGCCAGTACAGGGGCTTTACCTGGTTAGTTTAGTTTGTTTCCTCAGATAATGAGAGCCTGGTGCTGTACCGGTATTCACCGTCACACTAATATGACTGGGTTGTTCCTTTACAGTAAACTGCTGGCCTTCAGAGAGCGGTACTGGCTGTGATGTCAACATTGAATACGAGCTGCAGGAGGAGAGCCTCGAGCTCAACGACGTGGTGATCAGCATCCCAGTACCGTAAGGACATGATATTTCTACCCACTGTATTATTTTATACAGTTTTTATCTTATATGTATCACATTAGCAATGTGTGGCTGAAATGTGGTCCACGTGATTACAAAACTCTTCCCCCGATAGAGGAAAGTAAAAATGTTGTTTTATACAGTTAAAGGAATCTGCACCCTTTCCTATGTATCACTAAGATTCTCCAAGAAGTGTGTGTCTGTGTGTCTGTGTCTGTGTGTGTGTGTATCTATATATCTATTACCATGCATCCCAATTCAGAATCCTAAAACCTCTGTGTGTATGTTGCTTGTGTTGTTCCTCCGCTGCAGGTCTGGTGTGGGAGCCCCTGTGATTGGTGATCTGGATGGAGAGTACAAACATGACAGCAGGCGAAACGTCCTGGAGTGGTGCCTACCTGTCATCGATGCCAACAACAAGACCGGCAGCCTGGAGTTCAGCATCGCCGGACAGCCCAATGATTTCTTCCCTATCAATGTGTCCTTTGTGTCCAAGCGCAACTACTGCGACATCCAGGTGGGTTGGAAACGTTTTACCCCTGAAGCCACTGAGACATCTCATACACTGGCAGCTTTATTAGCTACACCTGTACAATCTAATGCAGTGGGTCCAAACCTTTTTCCTCAAGGGAGTTTCTATCATTCAGTAGACTGACAGCTCATGACTGAATGATATATTTAGTGGATATTTCATACTCTATCCAATGCACAACAATAACAGTGCAGAACAACTGAAACTGTACAATGAACCCAAACAGTGAATAACTGCTCCCTTTTCTATTAACAGTCATACATACTGTGCTAGTGCAGGACGGGGCTGTTCATCAGAGAGGGAAGGCTCTGTGAATGTAGCCTGTGTTCAGGTCTTTTTTCAATCATTTCAATTTTAAAAACAACAATTTCATTTAGATACCTTCATAGAATGCTGAGATATTGGCCTACTGTGTATATTTTCTACGTTTCCTTTGACCCCTTAAAACCAAGAAGGCATCTTGACTCCCCGGGTCCCGACCCTCAGGTTGGAAACCACAGTCATAGAGGTTTTGTTTCCGCCTTCAAAAAAAGGTTTTGTATTGGACTACTTTTTTATTCAGAGGGGTTTTTAATATTCTGCCTCCCTCATGTATGTTGTAGTCTGTGCATCACCATCTTTAACTAGCACCTTAATAATCAAAGTAATTAAAATTGATAGAAAGTGAACATTCAGAAATGATAGCAGAGCAGATGTAGTGGATTGTAATGGATTGTACAGGTGTACCTAATAAAGTTGTAAATGTAAGTTTGCCACTTGTGAACATGCTGTCAGTTCAAAACAACGTAATCAAATCAGTTAATCGATTAGTTGATCAGCAGCATCTAGTAAAGATGGCAGATTTTAGCTTCTGAAGTGAAATGAAAGGATTTGCTGCTTCTCTCTGTTTTAGATCAATTCAAACTGAATATGTTTGGTTTCTGGAGCGTTGGTCAGACAAAACCTGCCTGGCCTCTATAATCTGCTCATATTAGCTAATCCCAGGGAAATCAGAAAGGAACTAGGCTGGCCCCAGGTCATTTAGAAACTGAGTCCATGGGGGATTCCTATCAGCATAGTTTGTTTATGTTCCACGTTAATGTTTTAAAAAGTGACTATGACATAATGTATTGTTGTAGTCCATGTGTCGGCCTAAAGAAATGTGATGGATAGATAGAACTGTATAGAGAGCAGATAAAAGTCAAACAGCTCAGTCTGATAAGGTACTTACAGGCTGCTAATGCCGCTTTTCTTTTTTCCCAGGTTACCAAAGTGACTCACGTAGATGGCGACAGCTCCGTTAGATTCTCTTCAGAAACCTCCTTTGTTGTCGACAAATACGAAATCCTGTAAAAAAATATTCAGAGAAAACGTCAAAATCAAAAAATCACCAACAAAAAAAAGTCCAAATCTATGCTACAGAGAAAGATTGAAGATTTCTTGCCTGCCCACCCTGTATACTATTTCAGAGACTGTGTACATCGACAGGACTACGTCAGCCCTCTGGCAAAGCCTCTTCCTGTGGTGGAGCAGAGCAGCGGTGGTGTATTTATATGTTTGTATGAGAGAGGATCATCTATATATAGAGTTAATTGAAACCAACAAACACACACAAAAGAAAAAAACTACACTGATGCTGTTGTGTTCGCCAAGCAGAACTGTAAAGAGGACTTCAGACTAAGTAGAGGATGACTGCGGGGGTGCAGGAGAGGCCAGCGGCCGTCTCCTCGTCCATCTATCAGTGAAACCCTGCCAGGAGGTAGAGAGGGAGAACAGGGACCTGAGGCCACTGCATCAGTCTCCACTAGAGTGAGCGCTGCTAGTTTAGCATCCCCTCCGAGAATCATGCATCCTCTCCACAACCTTTTCTTCTTCACGCTCACGTTGCAATGGTTCAAAGCCGTTCTTGAATGGGGTTCTTGCTTTCTGTCTTTTCAGATTCTCTTATCCATAATAACTGCAGAATTGTAGCTGTCAATCATTATAAGCCTGTCACTCTTTAATCGTTAAACTATTGTGATTTGCTCTATCTCACTTCAGATGATTGTTTTTTTTTCTTTCTTGTGAGGACGCATGAGTTTTAGTTTTTGTAGAGAGGTGAAAAGCCTGTGCTCAGTATTATTTGTCTGTTCTGTCTGAGGTTATCATCCAGCAACGTGTCCTTTTTATTTTTAACTTGATATTTTTTACTGTTGCTGTATCTTTGGTCATTGTCTTACCACTAATCCTTTGGATATTGACAGTGAAGAGCAGCGACTTTGTAAGGAATTCTCAGCTGGCCGGGACAAAGTTACCCACCAGTAAATAACATTAATATTGCAATCTGTTGAATCCCTTCTTATGATCTTTTTGTTTTTTGTAACACCATTGCAACCACTCTCACTTTGTCAACAAAAGAGGCGCCATGTTTCACTGCTGGTCCCATTTAAGTCCCGTGACCAGCCCTCAGTATCAGCCAGTGAACAATGCTTTGAACGCAGCCCAGAAACAACATCCAAGCCCCCCTTAATCTGACATCCCACATGGCAATTTAGATCTGACACGAGTGGATGTGTGTTGGCATGATAGCTGTCCACAGTCCGCACACACACAGAGCAGGGATCACACTGCCAACCTATATGGGACCCTCTCCCCTCACATCCAAGGTAAGCAGAGAGACCACCGGAGCCCTCGCAGTAACTCTGTGCATCCACCGAGTCATCCTTTACTTACATTCTCATAGTACATCAGCATTATTCAAAATATAACATTTGTCTTTCATGTTCTTGTTTTTTTTTTTTTTTTTCAATTTGTATTCCCCAAGTTTCAATTTAGCAATGGTTGTGTGGATGTGGGGTTGAAAATGACTAGATGGAGCATTTTTAACTAAATTACTGAAGGGGAATCTTAACATTCCAGTGTACAATTAGAAAAAAAGAATCTTTAATGGAATAAAATGTATTATTGAAAAATGTAAGTCTGACTTGGGTTTTTGTGTTGGTAATGCACTTAATTAGCACCAGGACTTTACCCAGTTGGGAATCATCAATAATGTAAGAATACAACACACTACTTTCTACTGCCAATAAAACAATTGTTAATTGTTATTAATGACTTGCCTGGTTTGATATAATCTAAATAAATACATTTCTACACTACATTAGAGGGAAATATAGTACATTTACTCAATTACATGTATTTGACAACTTCAGTTACTTTACAAAATAAAAGGGAGAGGGAAAAGAGCCTGCTATAAAGTAAAGGATTAGTTAATCAATTAGCTGATTGACAGAAAATGAATTATTTTCATGATCATTTGTCATTTTTCATGTAAAAACATTTCATGGTTCCAAATTCACAATCGTGCTTTTCATTTGTCTTTTGTATGAGTAATATTAATCTAATGATGTTTAATATTTTATTTTTCTACTTTTAATCACTTTAAAGGTCCACTGTGAGGATTTAGTGGCATCTAGTGGTGTAGTTGCAGATCACAATTCACTGGGGGAAACTACGGAGGCCACAAAACAAACAGAACGTGAATGGCTGTATCTAGTGCTGATGTTTGGTTTGTTCCGGCTACTGTAGAAACATGGCGGTTCAATACGGAAGGCGAACTGCGGCATCTGTAGATATAAATGGTTCATTCTTTGGAGACAAAAACACAGATTCTTATTCTCAGGTGATGCAGATACAGGTATACACTAATGAAAACATACCTATGAATATTTAATTCCATTTCTGCAAATAGATCCCTCTCAATGTTACACACTGGACCTTTAAGTACATTAGACGTTTACATACCTTTACTTAAGTTACACTTTTAATGCAGAACGTACTGAATTTGTACAGTGTGGTATTAAAACTTTTACTTAAGTATTAAAGTATCTGAACACTGAATCTGATATTGCTGTATCAGTTGGGACCTGTTCCTCCTGGTGCCAGTGGCCCCTAGTCTCTGTCGATTGATGCTTTGTAGTTTAGTGGTTTAGATTATAAAATAAAATGTAATATGACATAAAAGAGGGACAGTACAGTTACAGGATACATTATGACTAAATAAGCCACCTGTATACATACTTTTGGTAGTATTTTGATATTTCCTGCATTAACTCAGCTGAGGTATTTCATTTTATTTTGTCTTATGCAATGACTAACCACAGTCACCTTTAAAGCCTCATGACTCATCCTGTCCGGTCACGCGAGACATTATTCATTAGCATTGACTGCGAGGGTCACAGAAGCCAGACTAAACATGGAGCAGTGAGCCACGGCCTCGTACCTCGACACGCATGACTCATGTCTGATCTTTATTGTACCGCTAGAGCACCGGCTCCTGTAGTGGTGACCCCCTTAAATCCCACCTTATAAGTACAGTGCAGTCCAAAAAGTGCTTATTGTGGATTTATCATGCAGCCACTTGTAGGGCCCCCAGGTTGTGAACCAGCTTTAGGGTATCTATGACACATACGTTTTACAGACTGGATACATATATATTATATGTATGTATGTGTGATGGAAACACACAGGAAAAATGCAGGAGGCCGAACTTGAATGTATCAGCCTTGCTAATACACAAATTATTTTCAGTTTTTTAAATGGATTGTAACTTTCTGAATGGTCCAAAATATTTTGTTTTATCCACCTGAACAGAAATCCCATTATTCAGGTCTGGCTGATCTGAGATATGCCTAAAGACTGGACTGGCCTCACTGACAGCAAACAGGTGACTGACTCTGAGGGTGGTTTTACAGGATTAAGGCACTTTTATGTGTTTCTATTTGCAACAGCATGGGGTCAAAGATCAAACAAACACTTCCTCAAAAGTCAAAACAGTCCTTTTCTTATCTTTTTAGTCACATTAAGTCCCCCTCTACAATTTTACAAAGTAAGAGCCAAGCTCTTTAAATGTATGGTTTACACGTGCATATTTCTCGCCATGAGTTAAATGATAACATTGTGAGAAAAATCAGTTTCATGTATATCTTTGGGCTCTAATAAATGTGTCCTCATAAACATTTGCAAAGATGATTTTTTGAAGTATTTTAAAACCAGCATGTATGTTTTCTTTGCAGTCTTCTTCTTCCCTGCCTTTGTTGGCACACTGCTGAAGTGGATTAGTTTATGATAGCATAAAACGTGGAAGCAGAGGAAGCTAGCCTGGCTCACTCAAAAGCTAAAATAATGACCCTGCTAGCACCACTCAAGCTCACTAATTGACACATTGTATCTTTAACCTGTACAAAAAACTAAATGTAAAAACAACTTACGGGAAGTTACATGGAGAACTCCTGGAGTGGTTTACAGCTTAAAGCCCCCCTCCAGTCAGAAATCAGTTGTTCTTCTCATTACTACAGCGTACTGTTTGAATGCTGTATGTGCAGTTTGAACACTAGAACGGGATGTTTTCAACCCATTCATGCCTGCTGACCGAAGTGGAAAGTTTCCTCTGAGCTTCATTGAACATCTGTTTTAAGGGGCGGGGCTACAGCAGGATTTGTGACATCACAAAGATAAAGTTAGGGAAGTAGTCCTGGTCCCTTTATGTGAACCTTGTAGAGGTGAATGATGTAGCACACCTTGAAGCACCAGTCGCCATGCCAACTGAGAATGGACTAGCACCTTCTTGTGTGGAGAAAACGTATGCAGAGCACAAGCAACAGCAATACTTGACCAAACAGACTGTTTTGTAGATATGCTATACACACATGCCAAAACACATTCTTGCGCTTGAGGTTAGAAGACTCCAGACTTATTGTAACTGGATACTGCAGTAACTCATCCCTCTGGCGAACATCGATCTGTTCTGGCAGGCTTATTGGAGTGTGAAATGCATGTTGTTCGCTGTGGCAGCGTATTCTCGCCACACAGAATGGGACTGTGTGAGAGGAGCAAGCTGAACAGCCACTGGAAAACCGGTGAGGGCAGTGCAGATGCCTGAGCTGAGACGACCTTGGTCCAACAGATGGGTAAACGCTGGGAGATGAAGGGCGGGCCTTTAAAGGGTCAAGGGGGACGAGTTTAAGAGAGCTTACCAGCCACCCATATATGGACTGGGGGGGTGTTGTCGGAGAGGGGGGGGTGTTAATAGCAGCCCTCCAGTCATAAAAAGAGGGTGTGTCTGTTTTACGAATGAATGAGCAGCCTGATAAGCTTTGTGAAGGGTCTCAGAGGAGGGAGAGGGAGAGGGGAGAGCAGGGCGACACTGGGGCAGACACTGTTGTCTTTGGCACACACAGTCAGTCGGCAGGCAGACACCTCGCACCGCAGAGCACACAGTGATTCAGCTTGGATGTTGTGACTGGATTTGTTGTGGAGGATCGACTGATTGGAGTTTAGCTGGAGACTGTTTTCCTGAATGGAGTTTGGAGTTGGGAAAGTTTTGTAACATCTCATTTTTGTTACTGTCTTTTTATCTGGATTCAAGGATGATGCTCAAGAAAGTGCGATTTAAGGTAGGAAAATGCACCTTTTTCTTGTGAATATCATGTTTTACTGTATTTTTTTTTGTAGTTGTTCCCAACCCTCAGTGGCTGCTCGCTCCTTCCTGGTAAAAATCCTCCAGTTTACAGGAAGTGATGTGTTTTAATTTTCAGATTATTTGAAAGAGATTCATGAGTAGTAATTAGAACTAACCTGATAAAAGAAAGAGCAGCATCCACAGATGCGTCCATAAGAGAACGACAACACACTCTTTGAGAGATCCTCTGAAGAAAGAGGAAAACCCCCACCGCCTCACATCAAAGATAAACTGAGGAACTCAGTGAAATAAATGAAACAGATCAATAATCTAACCATCTCCTGATTTAACCACGATGAATAACTCTTAATCCACTAGTAATCTGCGTGCTTTGTGTCCCGTAGCTCTTAAGAAACCCAGGCCCAGTGCGTGACTGAGCGGAGCAGTGTTGGGCCTCTGTTGGCTCTTCATTAGCAGCCCTGCCTGCAGTTCAAAGCCTGAGCTCAGTCTGTGCTGACACTGAGGTGATAATTACAGCACAGGGACCGGAACAGTCTGCAGCTACAGCCCTGACTGCAAATACTCAAGATTTACTGTTGTCACTGTGCGGCAGGTGCTATTATCTGACTTACTACATTAGCTTACACAGCATGTATATAACCGGTTAAGTCATGTTTTCTTCCTCATTACCATATTCATATCTGTGTCTTCATTATATTAATAATATTGACGATATTTGTGATATTTAAAAAATGCAATATTAATAGCGTTAATGATACACATATGACAATATTGTCTAAATAGTCCAGTGTCTCTTAAATCATTTCTGTTTCTTTCCGTTCCCGCTTGTGGTTCACATGCTGGTTGCAGTTACAGTTGTGCTGAAGCCATTTCTATGGCTGACAATGGGTGGCGCTGTGCGTCACTGTGAGAACGAGAGTTCATAGTTTTTGACCGTAGTCATCAAAGATGATGTTTTTTATTTTAAGAGATATGTTGTTTTTGTTATAGTAAATAAATGAACTGGCATATCCATATTCTTCTGTTTCGGCCTTTTGAAAGTTTATTTTTTTCTTACGCCAGAAGACAATGAAACGCCATCTATACCAGCAGCACACCAGCAGTAATTCATTCGCATTTCATTTAAGAGGATGTATTGTCAGAAATGGAACATAATCATAGGTATGTTCTCATTAGTGTATAACTCCTGAATATAGGAACTGTTGTGTTTTTGTTACCTTAGAATGCCATGTGTCGCCTTCCATAGAGTCCGCCATGTTTCTACAGTAGCCCAGAACGGACCACTAGATGCCATTAAATCCTACACACTGGTCCTTTAACTTTTAACTTCAATTCACTGTCAATGTAGCAGCCGTCATCAACTGACAGTAAATAATCATGGCCTACTGTAAGTTTAGGTGACACACACTGAATGGAGGAGGGTCGTCCACTGTGACCCACAGTGTGTTGTTTTATGTCATTTACACTCTCGCCTGTTGGTGCCAGCTGTTCCGGCCGTGCACCAAGAGGTGACACTTTTCCCGAGCAGCGTGACAAAGAGAGCGTGAGGAAGAGGGGCAGGTACACTGACAGTAAGAGAGAAGGAAAGCCGGTCAGCAAAAACAAACCAAGAGAGGAAGGGTGGAGATCTTTAGTTAGTGATAACAAAATCTATAAACAATCAAAAGAGCCTCCAGTTAGTTGAACATTTACATAATGAGATGGTGCAGATTCCCCCATCCTGTGTGCACTACTGTACTCAGAGGAAGTGACAGAATAATACATTCAGATTCAGCAGTGAGCCAGTTCTTTGTCTGAAGGAAGGTGAACTCACCAAAACATATGCATTTGCTGACACTGTGCAAAGGTTACCTATTAGAGCAATAATGCACCATGAAGACGGATGAAGGAGCATGTTTTATATCTTTCTACATACTTTATAAAGGCCTTAAAAATGTTAAAGAAGGAACCTTTTGTGCTACTACATTCTGAACCGTGCTCCTGCATTAAGAGCAAAGAAAGGCATCCAGAGAGAGGATATTGGATGAATTCTGTATCCGCATGTGGAATTTCCTCTCTGTGACCGTTCAAACAGCCGCAGGTCGGCTGACCGTGGATCTGTGCTCACACCGCCCTGCTACATTCTGTAGCCAACACCAGCTCCTCCACATTCTGGGTTCATTTCAGTCTGTAAAAGGTGATCATGTCAAATGGAGCATGTTACTATTTCACTTGTTGCCAAACTATGACATGGATCTGTATTTATGGAGTCTTTAAGCATCAGAGGTCATAAAAGTAAACAGCATCCTCTGGTTCCTGAGGATTTATGCCACTAATTATACCTTTGGACTGTTGACTTCTGTTATGAATTTTAGAAAAACATCTTTTTTGCAGTAAACCTTTTAAGTGAAAGTATTCAGTGCTTGTCATCCTGATGAAGAGCTGCACTGGAAAAGAGCTGTGTGTGTGTTTTAATTTGAAAGGCCTTTGCATTGGAGCTCACATTGGTCTGCGCCTCGCTGTTTGTGTGTGTGTGTGTGCACACTCTCAAAGTAAGAAAAAAGGTTTCAGGTTAGACATCCACAAATGTGAAGATTTGCCTTTGGTTTCACAGATTGGTTAAAACATATCAATGTAAATCACAATACAAACAATAATAAATAACACAACATGCACAGTACAGACAATAACAGATATGGTCCCAGTGTGAGACGTGTTTATGAACTGAGCTTATAACATTTGGTATGAAAGACTTTTTGTAAATGTTCTTGGTTGCTGCAGCTGCTCTATAGCGCCATCCAGAGGGCAATTTTATGAATTCATTAAAGAGGGTACGAAACAGGGTTTAAAAATCTGATAGTGATAGTATATCTATCTTTGTTATTAATATTAATACACAGCACCAAACAGGCATTATTAATAAGGATCCCTATTCCAGAATAATAGCCACAATGTGGCTTAGTGGGATGTTCTGCAGCTAAAAAATAATGTGATGTTGCCATTGTTTCTGTATTACCTCAAACATATCTTTGGCAATTTGTTACTGTTAATTATTGGGAGACATACAAGCCAATACTAATACATCTTTGACAGTCAGAGGATATATCAGCCTGACATAATGCATCTGGCTTTCACCTGTGGTTTATGATCATACTGTCAATACTGACACTTTAGGTTGTCATATACCGACACCGTGGCAACACAAGACTTAAAGAATCAACTATCTTTCTCAAGAATGACAGATCCCTTTAAAAAAGTTCAAACTTTGCAGGACATCGGATGGCCTTTCTTACAAGTGTTGACATCAAAATAAAGTTCGTTATCAGTAGTTACCAGTGCAATCTGGAAAAACTACACAAATGGCACTAATCCTAAATGTCTCCACTCATGGTTAACGGCTGCCACTGATTCCTCCTCTCAGTGTTGAAGCAGTTCACATCAGCAGCACTAGATGGCACTAGTGTTCTGCTGTTTCCCTGCTCCCTCCCTCAGACCTCACCATAAAGAAATTATGCCTGAAGCTAAACTCTCAGTAATCCTTCAGAACAGCAGCACTCTCAGGCATTTCTCTATATCAAACCACTGCCGGCCATTGTCAAAAACAAAACAAATGGGAGCAACATTTCAGAGCTGAAAGACGAAGCATGACATGAAGACTGACGTGGAAGTTATTGCAGGAATACTCAGCCACTAAGCGATAGTGTTCAATAAAACATTTCTCTGGTGGCACATTGTAGGCCCACAACAGAGCTGCAGCTTCCTATAGTATGGCCCCCGGGCTTCAGGGGCAACATGTGGGAGTCTGATCCACCACCCATCAACTGCAAACACATCCTGGCAAAAAAATGATGACCCATTTCCTTCAAATCTTTACATTCCTCCCCCTCTGCCGGCCCTGAATCGCTCGGTAATTGAATTTGCATCCTGCGCGCAGACGTCCAAGCTTTTTGTTCATCGAGTGAGATACTCCAATCATCTCAAAGGATCAAGTCAGCGCCCATCTAGGCCTTTGATGTTCATAATGAGCGCTTCCCTCAGCTCAGCCCTGCAGCGCTGCACTGTATGTTTCTATAAAGGCGTTAGGATTTGAATGGGTGCGTGGGTGCCGGTGTGGTGCAGGGGAGGAGGGGAGCAGAACCAAATATGCTTTTCATTAAAGATGAAAGGGAGGGAGAGCTTTTACTGTCTCAGACGGCTGTTTATGCTAAGTGCGAGGGTGTGTATGTGTATGCGTGTGTGTTCACATAAAAGAGAAATTTACCTTTGACCCCCAGTGATTTGTGGTTACCTGGAGGCTCATCCATGCAGTGTGACTGCAACTGCATGTCTGGTGCCTTTTTACTGCATCAGCAACGAAGATATGAGGCTCAATGCCACGTCATATTGGTTAGCATCTTTCCATCCAGACAGACGCTAAAAGGAAAATGTAAAAGACAATGTGGGGCCTTACATGTACTTCTCTTTGTATATTCACTACATGCATATTAAAGCTGCTCAGGGCAGTCTTGCACACATTCAGCTCAGAGAGAGAATTGTGCTACGTTTTTGTTACAAAGCTTTCTTAAGTATAACTCCTGTGATGTAAGGTCTGTACACTGTTCACCAGTCATGCCAGTCTGCAGTGATTTAAAACTCCACTTATAAATGTTGTCTATATTACCAACAGATCAAATGTGTGTAATGTAATGTAAATTTGTAATGTGAAAAGTGTTCATCTACTTCCAAGGTGCACAGAGAAGGGGAAAAAGTCAGAAGAGGTCACTACTCCAGAAACACTTTATTGTCGAACAGTCTGACAACATTGTTGGAGTTTTGACCTCTTCGTGATGAGAAAGCCACAAAATGATCAGCCTACTGAGCTTTTTAGCTTCAATTTGGTCTTACATACAGTACCTTATAGAGTTTTTGACCACTAGCAGTGCTATGGAGCAATGGTTTTATGAGTGGGTGCCAAGTGACAACCTCCATGACTGGTAAATGAAGCAATATGGTACTGCAGTTCCTCGAACGGCCACTTGAGACTGGCTCAAAAAGCGAACCAATTTCCATAAGCCCCCATAATAACATGGAAACATGTTTACAGCCTGGTATTAAAATCAGTTTTGGTCTTTATACCCAATTTCCCAATTTCTGTTCATGACAAAGGGTAGTGTGTAAGGGGAATGAATTTTTAACTCACCCGATAAATTATAGTAAAGGTCCAGTGTGTAACATTTAGGATGATAATAGGATAATACCTATCCTTTAATAGGATAGGTATGTTTTCATTAGTGTATAATCACCTGACCCAGGTCGACTTCTTTGGAGACCGCAATGTTGAACCGCCGTATTTCTAATGTAGCCCAGAATGGACGGAACACTGGCTGTAGATAAGGCCTTTCACATTTTGCAGCAAATTCTTTCTACACAGCAACTTCATTCCCAGGTACGTGGTGTTAAGTTAGTTGCGATCTGCTACCTTACCGCTATATGCTATTAAATCCTACACACAGGCCCTTTAAGTCCTAAAGTTATTCATAATTAAGGACATGGCTGCTTTGAGTGACAGGTGGGTGCTGTGACAGGCAGCTGTTTCCAGTATTAGCTGGCGGATTCAGGACTGCCAAGATGGCGACGGCCAGAGCCAACCACACTGAGCTTCACAACGGTTCCTCAGAAACCTGCAGGGGCGACGTCACAGAGACTATGTCTATTATTATTTATTCAGTCTTTGGCCTGTCTGTTTGTATTTGTTTGTAGACGACAGACACATATTTCTGCTGGTTATATGCTATTGTGCTAATTGACAATTGGTGGCGGTAACCCATGGCAAGAAGAACACTACTAGCTAGCAAACGAATTGTGCAAACGTGGCTAACAGCGCACACTTAACACTGGTACTCAACAACAACTCAAGTATTTTGTTTTATAGAACTTTTAGTTCCTTATTGTTTTGGTTTTCATCAAACTTATTTCCAGCTAGCATCTTTTTTTCAGCAAAATAGCTCAAATAAATCAACGCTACGCACCAAACAAGCAACAAGCTAGGGGTTTTTAGGAGTTGGCAAAAACGAAACTAAATGAGAGTAAATATTAAACTTAACATTCATCTGGTGGACTGGAACAAAAGATACTAGACATGTAAAAAGGCAATTGTTCGCTAAGATGTTATTCTTAACAACCAAAGCAATAATCATCTATATCCTGATTAATGCGGGAGGGAGGTATCCAAATATATAAAATGGCTTAGTCTGGTTGGTTCAGAAAGACAAGCCCTGCTGAGAAGCATCTATCTATTTACAGCCGACACAAATGTCGAGTAAAGAAGGAATGCTAGGGCAATAAGAGGCATTTGAGGCCTTCATGCATTGTTATAACATTGCTGAGCAGTTGAAAATGTAGGTAGGTGTTCATGGTGGGAGGTAGAGCTTGTTTCCAAAATTGAGAACTAGCAAGACAGAGAGTTTTAAAAGCCAAACATCTTAGTAGTGATTAATGCTCCTATCAGCCCACATTGATATACTGCAGCACTTCTATTCTGTGCAACTTGAAGCATCTGCACATAAGATTTCCCAAGAGCTGCCATAGCCAACATCAGAATTGCATTTGAGATAAACAGGTCGAACGTGTTGCGTCTCACTCAGTGTGGTTGGGATGTTTTTCTCTGTAACAGCCCAGCTGTGTGATTTAGGCTGACAGATGAGTGCGCTTCGTATAAATCGTGATAATTCCCACCCAGCCTTACAGGAATGTTTGGCATGTGCAGTTTGTCATATAATTCAAAATGAAGCTTTTCCCGATCTGGACATGCAGACGTGTGCTGAACAATACACACTCAGTGGTTTCAGCTGGAATTTGTGCTTAGTGAAATCGTTGTGGAGAGGCCAGATCCAGTTCGGTCAGAGTGGAACCACCAGCTATTCAACGCTGATGTCTGCAGTGGTTCTGCACACAGTGCTGTAGAAAACACAAGGTTACTCTTGAAGCTATATGGATCTTACAGTATTACAGGATGTATATAAATATGTACTTCTGCGTAACAAAAAAACCCACAAACATGGCTCAGACACCAGCGTTTGCTCTGGTACGCTGTGTGGGTGTGCATGTTCATATTTGTGTGACCTTAGCATTGTTTATGACTCTGTCTGGACGTTTGTATTCTATTTATGTTGATTCTCTCCGGCATAGAGCCAACATGGTGGTCACTGTCATGGACCAATTAGAACAACATCCTGAGAGCTGCAGTGTCTTCAGACCTCCATGCACTAAAATCTGTAAATGTTCTCAACAACATGTGGGAAACAGAACTGATCTTTTTTTCTTTTTATATAACATGCTGTCAGTTTGCCAAGTCAGGACTTAGTCAGTGCTTCGACCATAGCTGTACAGGGATATGCAACACCCGGCATTACCTAGTCATTAATGTCCCCAGTCTTACCCCTCACCAGGGGTCATTTAATTATTTGATGAATCTGGAAATTATGTCAACCATATGAAATGGCCTTCACAGTCAGCAAACCTCAACGCAACTGAACCTACACTGTAAAAACAGATAAGTTAATTTAACTAAAAAAGTTGACTGCAGACATAATTTTGTAATTTTCATTTGTACCGTGAAAACAAAATACCGTAACTTACAAAACTCACTTAAAATTACAGCTGCTTGATCAAGAATATTTTATTCTAAAAAAATATATTAAATATATATACTTAAAAAATATAGTTTCTGTTTGTGAACATTTTCAATGTAATCCGTTTCAACCATTTTTTTTTTTGAGATTTTACAGTGATGTGTTAGGCCGCGCTCTAAAACACCCAGTCCTTTGGAAGAAAGCTGTTCATCCCTCCAGTGGAGTTCAGAGACAGCAGTGTAGCTGTTTGTGGTGGACTACATCTAAGGCACATTAGGTTGATTTTTCTTTTAATTTGTCACCCGTCAGTTTTTACTGTGTATGTCCAAAACGTAACTTGTCGTAAACTGGGAAAATAGTGCCACCTTTGTAGCTCCGGTGGATTTTAAAATCGCTTATTTATCACCAAACTTGGTGAGACGAGGTTTTCTTTGGACACTGTAAAAGTGTGTGAAAGTTTATTTTTGACCTTGGTAATAGCAGTGGTTCAAAATAACCTAACTAGCTTTTTGTTGATCAGCAGATGCAGTTGGCTTAGTTGGAATTGGAGTTATTATAGTTTAGTATTTTTCATTAGTTTTTACTTTTATTTAGCCTTTAATTTTAGTTAAAGTTTAGAAATTTTAGTTTAGTTTTTCTCAGTTTAGTTTAAACTCACAAAGGGGTTTGCACATTTGAAACTGTTTTGTTTTTGTTTTAGTTAACTTTAATAAACCCGTGATGGAAGTCTCACATTTATGTACCGCGATGACAACTGATCTCCATTTTCTGAATGAAGACAGAGAGATGCAGTCACTCCTAAAGCTACTAAGTGGACATCGGCGTGCTGAGTGTACACCTGAGACTAGACTGGAGATTCCTATGGATTCCTATTAATATTTCACTATCATATAGTACACTGCACTATACTTAACCCTATAAACACCATGTAGAGGGGCCTCCTGGTGGCCTAGGGGTTTAATATAATTGCAACTTTCCTGTTTGAGTCCGGCCAGTGACCTTTGTTGCGTGTTATCTCCCCTCTCTCTTGTCTCATTTAT
>NW_023340257.1:3554239-3566146 GCF_004916995.1 Morone saxatilis | reverse complement strand
AATTCTGCGTGACCTTGCAGTTTTATCCAATCACTGCAACTTTTCCACACATTTCACAGGTCATAGCAGTCCCCATGCAAAACGTTGAGCCATATGTCACCAAACTACTAGTGGTTTTATTCTCATTGGAACAAGTGGCCTTTGATTTTTAAGAAATTATACTAAAAATCGCAAATTACAAAAAACATTGAAAATATCTCAACATGCATCATGCTGCCATGAATTCAGGCATTTTGAGCTATTTGTATATAAGTCTAATGTTGAAGTGTTCGGATATATAAGATCTTATAAATACTGTAACTCCTTGTAAAAGGAAACTGTCAACTCATGTTAAAATATTGTTGATGTAAAAGAGGATGTGAGAAAAAAACAAACAAGGAATAAGTTTAGAAAAGAGAATAGAGCAGACTAGAATAGATCTGGTGGTGGAGAACATGTGGTAAAATGAGGCTCGGAGCAGTTCACAGTAGCTCCAGTGTGTGTGAGAGAGAATAAACGGCTGTTCTCCCTCACTGTACTCCACTCTGTTTCACCACCCTGTTTACCTACGAGCCCCGTTTAAGGTGACCATCTCTGCAGGTTCTCCTGAACAACACGGCATTTCTTTATCCAGAAGAATGAGCGCCTTGTGTCTGCGTGTTGGGGCGAGGCTGACTGGGCAGGAAAGCTGGGGAGAGAGAGGGTACATGTGTTCAAGGTGTGTGTGTGTGTGTGTGTGTGATAAGTAATGCCAAAGGAGAGAGAGAGAGCGAGAGAGTGAGCATGGAGTCAAGAGAGAGTGAGAGGGATGGGACCAGCCAGCACCGCAACAGTGTGTGTCAGCAGCCCACATGGCTTTAGCCCAGTGTGTGTTATGACAGCGAGGACGATGTGTGTAGAAAAGAGGCAGTGAGTGAGAGACCCTGAACGACAGAAGAGAGACGAGAGAGAGAGAGGACACAAAGGAAGGAGGCTTCCTCTTTGGATCCCCAGTCAGAGTTTTTGTCTCTTTCTTTGGTGACACCAGCAGCAGCAAGCAGTTTACGCTCCCAATCCCGTCTTTACGAGCAGCAGCAGTGTGTGTGTTCAGTCCTGTGGTGTTAACTGAGCGTCGCCACCCAACACACACCTCACACCCACCACCACTCCCGTCAGGTAAAGTAGAAGCTTCACACATTTATGAATTACCAGGCCGGTTGCTGTTTTCACACTGGCAGATTGTTTTCAAGACGCTCAGGTGTGTGTGTTGTGTGTGTGATGTGGTGTGTGTGTGTGTGTGGAAGCATTTGCAGGTGTCATCAGACAGTTGGCAGCTTTGATCATAAAGCTTCTTCTTCTCTCTCTTTTTTGTGGTTACCACTTGACGTGCACTCTGATTTAAAAGCAGTGACAGACTTTAGCCTTTTATGTCATGATTTGCAAATTATATTTATTTTATCACGCTGTAATTATATTCATCTCTCACAGTACAGAAGCTGTTGATAATGTCAGAAAAGAGCTCAATCAACATGATAACTGAACAAAATGTCACAAAATCTCCAAATAAGTTGGTTAACTGGAACAGGATGTGATATAATTCTGAACAATATCTTAACTGATTCATTAGTTCTGAAGTTATGATGTACTTACAGTTTATTGCCTAATAATGTACTACAATAGCTTGTTTCGTATAGATTCTTTACATAATGGCTTTTAGTGTGTTTTTTGCCCACCTCAGAGTGACATTTAGTTACATTTTCCAGTGGTTCTTACACTGTGTGATATGGCATGATATTTATGAGCGGTGACTAAATAAATGAACTAATTATGTACTTCATGGTCATGGTGTTAGTAGTTTTGACTGGCATGTTTCCATGGTTGGGACATGTGATTTGTGTTTTTACTAAGATAACCAAAGAATGCAGCCAGCAAACAAACCTTGGTGTCAAGCCTAATTTATGATCTGCTTTATGACAGATTATTCAGCAGTAGATGAATGTTCACTGTCTTTGTCCTGTGTGGGATCTTGTGGATGTTTCTGTCTCTGCAAGTTGAGTTTGTCCTTTGCTTATCAGCAGCTCAGACACAACCAGTCTGGACTGAGCTTGTCAACTGGAGTCTGCTCACTGTTAAGCCTGAGACAGCATGTTGGATCACATACTGAGCTCGTTTTAAAGCTGCCATGTGTATGTGAAAGGTGTCACCAACTGTGCAGTGCACCTGAGCTCCAGTGTTTTAGCTGTTTTCTAATGCTGTTACTTGAATCAGGCTGTAAACATGTTAATTTCTGCTGTAAAGTTTGGCATTTTCACATTTGGCCTTATGGAGATCAACTCACTGTTGGAGCCAGCCTCAAGTGGCCATTCGTTGAACTGCAGTTTTTCGCACATTCGTGTTGGAGGTTTGCGCTTGTGATAAACCCACTGGACATTACCTGCTCAGCATAATACAGCAGACACAGCTAGCGGCTAGCTGGTGAACATACTGGTGTTTAGCCACTAAAGAACTGGACATTTCTCTCAGGAGTTGTTGGAGATGAAAACTAGAAAATTAGAAGGAGAGTAAACATTGAAATGTCATTTATCCGATAGATGGAAACACTATTTCGAGTAAATGCTAATGTTGCTCTGTGTCTGCTGGACATTTTGATAGAAAACTATTTGCTAACATGTTTGTCATATCAAATTTACGATAGTATATTTCAATTTTATGGTGAGCAGAAAAATCCACACAATACACATAATCTGTTTAGAATGACAGTATATTAAATAACACATCGTTTTGGATTTCTTTGCCTTTAATGGGACCTTCTTTTGCAGCACTTGTTATTCTCAGAGATGTAACATGATATTTGTACCCACACGCAGCAATCATCTATTAGTCAAGACACATTTCACACGGTTCTAGGTTGTATTAGCAAAACTATGTAACTTAAACTATGTAATAATGTCTCATGTTTGCTAACATTAGCCACCATTAGCTTCTGGTCATACCAGACTAAGTGTGTTAAATAGAGTAAAGGTGTGGTTTAAACGTTACATAGTCTGGCTGTAACTGATCTAAATCAATATCTTACATTTTGTGAAAAGCAGCCCACAATCAGAAGGAAAATTCCTTGCCGTTATACAGTATTATTAGTGTAATCCCATTAAAGATAATCAGGAACTTTCTCCCTAACCTGGAGTAACCCTGAAACACAGACAGACAGTGTTTCTGTACCTGAGGAAAGAAGTTAGAGATGCAGAGGAAAAGGGCAGGGCCTGTGAGAGGCAGCGTTCTCTCGCTGCTACACTGGTCTCTCTTCCCGCCCCCTGAAACATTGGCCGCTTTATGGGCCGATGGAGGGAGAGAGACCCATACAGGGTTTGTTGTTGTTTGAACCTCCCGACCGAAGCAGAGGTTGGGCCACATTTTTCGGGCGCCTGGCAGAGAAAACGGCTGTGGAGTTCCCAGACTGCAGCATCTCTCCAGCTAGTGATAATAAATCCTTTGTTATGTGAGCTCATTCTGTTGAGAGCATAATCAGGCCAGCACAGAGGCACTCTATCGACCCCCCCTCTTCACCCTCAGCCCCACACCCAGCATCCATCCAGTCCCATTCTCTTACCGGCTCCCCTGTTGGGTTTTAATGCCTCCTCTGGGTGCTCTGGGTGCTCCACTTCTGCTGTCAGCGAGACTGTTAACCTTGAGCGTGATCAGGCAGCCTCGTTGGACATTCACCACCAGAGGACTGTAATAGGCTTATAATTTCAGTGCATCATGGCCACTTAGCAGAAGACCCATGGGAAGTGTGTGAATTTATGGAGGAACATAATAAAAGATAATTTAAAAATTTGTGGCAGTTGTTGGGCATAAATTTGGAGTAGGAGTGAGAGCGTCATTACGTGCAGGCAATTTGCATCAGATGTGTTCAGCAGAAACTGAAGGCACGATAAAGAGTATATCTTTGCACTGAGCTGCAGAATGAACAATAATTGGCCTGATGGGTGTGCTGTTATTAAAGTAAAAAAAAAAAGTAATATCTCGGACAAAATAAATGATCTGATTTAATCATGTAATTACAAAAAAATACATTGCCCGGAGGATGTGCTCTAATTAAAGAAACAATTTAGAAGTTATTTTGCTTTCAAGTTTCATTTCAAATGATAAAATAATGATGGTGAATGTAATGTAATTATTTTGTTGTGAAATGCCAGACTTATCTAGTAAGTTTTGCACTGCTTTGAAAATATTTCACAGATTTTATGATAGAAAAAGTAAGGTAGCAGATCTGCACACCAAGTAGCTCCCGAAGAAAAAAGTATTTTGCAAGTGACGTTTGGAGCATAAGGCTCTTCCTCAGACTTCTGATAAGAAATCAAGATTTACATTCTTTAAAGTTTTTGTCATATTTGTTGAAACTTTCATTATATCCTGACAGTAGTACATGAGACAGATAATCTGTGAAACAAATCAGGTTCATCTGGCTCCTCCTAGTGCTCCTAAATATATAAAGACACTTTGGGTTAGTGGCATTAAGATAGCTGATTGTTGAGTCTCAACAATTAATGTTTCTCACCACTGATTGGTTTTTTTCATTCAGGCCCGATGGATTCTTACAAATGCCATTATTAGCACTAGGAGGAGCCAGAGGAACCTGATTATCTGTCTCATGTACAACTGTCAGGATTCTGTGAAAGTTTCAGAAAATATGATAAAATTTTATTTTTACCCACACTCCATCTGGTTGTGACACACCACCTGTTGCCAATAATTAATGACAAAAAGATAGAAATTGTAGAAAAATATATGCATTGCATATATAGATACATATTTTATACTGTACATACTGTATATGCATATATTTAGATATTCTTCTACTATTTCTGTGACTGATTATTGGTAACAGGTGGTATGTGTCAAGACCAAATGGATTGTGGGTATTTACGATGGTGACACTGTTTCGTATCAGAAATCAAAGGAAGAGCCTTGTGCTTGGAATGTCATTTGCAATGAAATCTACAGGAGATATTTGGTGTGTTGTTCTGTCACTGATAACACCATACTCGCCGCCAAATTCATTTTTTAAAACAAACCTCCCGGGTTGGTCAAATTTATTTGGAAGGCAGAAAGAAGGCAAGCAGTACTTTCCTGTGCAATGAAGAATTATTAATGACATATAAGATGCAATCACTCTAAAGCTGCAGTCATCAATATTATTGTTGAATCGTGGTGACCCCACAGAGAGTGATCACTGGGCTGTGCAGTTTCGTCTTTCATTGTTTTGGTCAACCTATAGCTTGTGAACATAGTGGAGCATTTAGTAGCTAAAGAGAGACAGATATTTTTCTCAGGAGTTGCCAAGAGGAGAATGAATGTCAGACTTTCCCTAGCAGGACACAAACATGACTCCAAATGAATGCTAACGTTGCTCTGTGTCTGCTGGATGTGTAGATAAGTCATGATGTACCTTACTATAACAGATGGACATGACTGTCCAAACTACAGAAATAACACCCAATTTGTAATAAACTGGAATTACCCTTTAAAGGGCCAGTGTGTAGTATTTAATGGCATCTAGTTGCAGATTCCAATCCCCTCACCCTCACTCTCCACGCAGTGTTTGGTTTGACCATTCCAGACTACTGTAGAAACATGACGGTTCAACCTGGCGGCCTGTAAATAAAAACAGCTCATTCTAAGGTAAATGTAATACAACTATTGTTATTTTCAAGTGATTATACACTGATGAAAACATACCTATGAATGTAATATTCCATTTCTGACAATAGATCCTCCTAAATGTTACACCCTGCACCTTTAAAGTAAAAAAAAGTCATGGTTGCTCCACTGCTGGTCAGATTTGGATAGATTTAGAGGGATGACGGACTGTCACTGACGGAGGAAGAAGCAGTGACAGCAGAGGTTACTGTTGGTCAGATTAAGGTTGCACTCTGTCCTGACATACTGCTGGTATTCACACAAACAGCTGTACAATATGCTGTCTGCGACCTCTGCAACAGCTGCAGCATGTACAGCTCGCACACTCACACAAACAGGCAGCCAATCAGAATGCAAGGCATCTGCAGACTGGGATATGACCTCTGCAGATTTCTCTCCCTTTCTTTTTTCCTCCCCCATCATTTCCTCCCTTCATTGTCTTTTGTCTTTTATCTGCAGCATGCCTTCAGGGCCAGCAATTCATCCCAAAACAAAGACATAATCATTCTCAGACTGCTCACTTCACTTCACCTCGTTCTCTGAAAACCCTTTTTCCCTCCTCTCACGCTTCGATATTCTTATCTTCTTTTATGACTGGCTCTGGAGATCACTGCTCGCTCCTATTTAATATGATCATTTACAAGCATCTAACCAACTGGTATGGAATATGCATGCCAGCTTGCTCGTTACACACACACCCAGCATCCACACACACAAACACACAAAACAAGTACACACAACAGTGTTTTTCCTTAGGAGTTACCATGGTAACAAAGGATTTGGCAGAGGCAGCCGTCTGGTAAAGGATGATCTCATGGTGTTTTGGCTGCTGCTCTTCATCTTCACCTGGCCTAGTTGGACACACACACACACACTGACTCTTTCTGTCTGGCTGCTTGTGAGCACACTGATGCACAATGAATATAACGGGTGTGTCATAAACCCAAAAGAAACAATGATCGTCGCAGGGATATTGCAGAATATAGCAAGATACGCCAGAAAAAACAGGATATAAATAACAAATGTGATTGTTTTTGGCAATTTAACAATATTTTACTGAGAATACTATCTGAAAAGAAAACATTTTAAAGGGAAATACAATCTTATCAGTGCATATAAAGCAAAAGCATTGAGACATAAATATGAAAATATGCCTTAAAATAAAAAAAAAGTAAGAGTTATTGTGAAAAACACCACAGAAGAAAATGAAGTGAACATGACAGAGAGGGGTGAATACAGTGTGTGTTCAGTAGTGATATTATGCATATTTTCCAGAGATTGACCCTTAAGGAAGTTCAGTAAGTGTTTCCAGAGGCGGCTGAATGTCCTCAAAGTGTAATGAGGCCGAATGAGGGGACAATACAAAGAGACACAGAGGGCCGTTTGGCTGTCCATGAGCATGTCTGCTCTTTGGATCAGTTTCCATGACTCAAAGGGATATCCCACGCTGCCTCCAGCCTCCCCTCCTCTCCCCTTTATTTCCCTTCCTCCTCCTCCTCCTCGTCCCCGTCACTCCCTTCTTACATAGTTTACCACCAACAATGTCCTTTCCTACATACGGCTGAGCTGGGTGGATTTTGGAATTATTAAAATATGGATTTTAAAGCTTGCGTTTGAATGAGTTGACAGTTGTGAAGGAGAGCATCAAGCTGAAGAGAGGAGGGTGAGTGACACTGTGTGTGTGTGTGTGTGTGTGTGTGTGTGTGTGTGTGTAGATGAGTGTTTGTATATCATGTTGAAGTTAAAGCTTCTCCTTCAGGCTGGAGGTTCTGCTTCAGAGGAGGGATTTCCAGGACACCGATGAATGTTTCTGACCAAGACTGACCAACTGAAATATACTGAACAGTTTAACATAAAATGTTCTATTAGTTCTATTAGATTACCAGAGCTGGAATACTCTTCTTTATTCTGTATAAACATGGGGTTATATGACTAATGGTAAAGGGCTCATGCGTAGTGAAGAACCGCACTCTGCACTTCCCCTCAGTTCTATCTGCTGTATATGGAGCAATTTAGTGTCTTTCAGCTCATTGTTTTGGTTTTATGGCCCACAACTTCACTGTTTTGGTTGAGTCTCATCGCTCTCATCAACCTCATTTTCAGCAGCATACAGTGACGTTTACATGCACACAAGTTCAACAGCATATTCCTTTCAATTAGGCCTTTTTGTCTGAATGTAGCATTTCCGATTAGCACATGTAGGATATGCTGATATTATTCGGGTGTTAGGAACTGTTGCTCCTTGTTTGCTGGATGTGTAAATAGGCAATTGGTTGCTAATATGGCTATATTAACTTTATAATGTGACAACATGTCAATGTTGTGTTTACAGCTTGTTGTAAAGAATGCACAGTGTAAGTTCAGTACAAAACATTTTCAGATAACAAAAAATATGTTGTGAATGTAATCAGACATAATGTTGTGTCTTCAGACTTCATCAGAGCATCAGATCCATCATTTCTGTATTTCTTGCATTCTGGGCTCTCCTGCCTCTGCCTGATACAGTTCTGTGAGTGACTGGTTGTCAGGTAGTCTACTGCAAAACGGTATCAAACAGTCAAGGTTCGGTACCAAATAACAAGTTGCTTCAATTGCCAAACAACTGTGAAACTGACTAAATATTAGAAATGTAGACAGGCTACTCAGTAGGAGAGAAATTCACATTGCCAATCTGTTTGACTGTCTTGGATTGTTTCATTTGAAATCTCTAATCCTCAACTTTAATCACTGGGTGACTGCCTAGATCTATCATGGGACATCCATACTAATATTACACGGATAAGCTAAGATATTTTTTTGCATTAAAGATGCAAATATTCAATAAAGTAGAAGTAATCAGAGCAGAGTAAAATAACTGTTACAGACAGACTTCAGCATCCAACTCCATCCGTTACAACTGTGTGGTATAGCTAAAAGCCACAGAAAAAGCTAGTAACTGAATCTCAAGTTTCCAGGGTCAGGAAAGAACTCTCATGCTTTACTATTTCATTGGCGAATCATCAGAACACAATACTGCAGTGCGTTAAATGTTATAGTAGATTTCAGGCTACATGGAAATGTCACAATCAAGTCTATTCAGACTCATGCTGCTTCCCATTAACACCTTTAATGATTGATTACAAAACAAAAATGTTTTTAAACCCAATTTACTCTGATATCAACTCACATCCAGTGTTTGATAAGAGCCCAGTATTGGCCTCATATATCTGTCTAACCCTCACAGACACATAGTCCTACATGTCCCCTCTGGTGTGTTGTGGTCCTGCAGTGTGTGTGTGTGTGTGTGTCAACCCTAGTGTGGGTCCTGTAGTCCAGTACGCAGCAGCAGGCCAGCAGTGTTCCCACTCCTCCTCCAGAGGATTACTGCTGTTGAAAGAACCTCTTTGTCCCCACAAGGCCGGAATGCCTGTCCAGCTCCACGTCTTTGGGAAACACTGAGCCAAAAGTCAACTGAATACCACATTCCCAGTCACAAACCCCCATTGGTTTTGCTCAAGGTGGAAGGAACATGTGCTATTTACTCTCACTACTGTATTCAGGCTGTTCATCTTTGGTTGAAGGGAATATCAGCCTAGGCATGTGGTCTGGTGGTTGGTCCACTGGTAACTGGACAGATATATTTGTTACGGAATGCAAAGAAATATAAATATGTCTTTGTGATATCAAACAAGGTTTCTGAGCGGATGCTATAATATAATGCCTGTGTTTTTGGTTGGTTTTGCAACTGCTGAAATATTAAGGCTGCATTAATCATTCTTTTGGGGAAGTTTTAAATTTGAATATGTTAACTAGCTAACACATTGTTTACACATCCAGCAGACGTGGAACAACGTTAGCATTCATTTGGGAGTCATGTCAGGTAGCGTCCAATGGGTTTATCAGAGCTGAAAGGAAGAAAAGAGCTGGCTGCTACTGCTGGAACCAGTGAACCAGAACAGTAAAACCAAAACAATAAGCTGAAAGACATCAAATGGGAACTGCAGAGTTGGGTCATCAGTAAGAGCTTCCCATTACACATTATGCATTGTAATTTCATTGATTGTTTTTGAAGTTTTGTGAAAAAATTCTGCTGGCTTTGTATCTTGAGACGGGTGGGAGAGGAGACAGTTACACCTATTGATCTGGGGCTGCTGGGCATAAATTGGCCAACTTGGGTGCCAGCCCCAGTCTGTTTATGGATTACCAGCCTTTTGGGATTGAGTAAAGTATTCATGCAAGGGTTCATACTTCAGCTGATCTCTTCTTATAATTAGGGTTGTTCCAATACCAGAATGAAAAATGCCTCATATGCAGCTTAAAATGCTGGATCGGATATCAGCAAGTGTGCGATTCTATGCACTGATCCGATATCACAAAAGTTTCTCCTTTGCGCTCGGAAGAGGAACTACACCGTTAGATGCCACTAAATCCTACACTGGTCCTTTAATGTACTTATCACTAGTGTGGCATCAGTTCTCTGTATCGCCTGATACCCAAAATTCAGGTATCAGAATCAGTATCAGGAAGGAAAAAATGGTTCTGGGACATCTCTACTGATAATATACGCTGTGACTAAGCTGGTCATGTTTCTCATCACCTTCATTCTTATCACTATATTATTAGCCCATGACTGAGTATTTGTTGGCACGACAGCACACTCACCCTCATTGTTGGTCTTGGACTCCAGCAAAGATTTGTTTCAGTAGAAGCTTGAACACAGTGTAATTAAAGGAACACATCTCCAGATATCTGTGTTTTGAGAATGAAATTCTCACCCGGATCAGGAATAAAGAATGGATCTTAAAAGTTTGTAGCACACTTCTTCACAAAAGACCGCAGTTTGTTTTCAGTATGCCATCTTCGCAAGCCCACAAGAGCTCACTATTGATCCTCAAAAGATGGATTTTTTAGTGGAGCAAACTTTTCACAGCTTCCTAGCAGCAACACAGGGAGTGGAAATATTGAGCCAATGCAATACAGCTGCAATGTTACTGAGCAGGGGGTTGGCAAGGAATCAAATGTTTAATAATTTACTGTAACAAACAGAGGTGTGTTTTTCAAAAAGTGATATTTTACAACTGTTTCCACTTCTACTCTGGAGTAAAAAGGCGGCCAGAGAAACACTGAGTCATCTCTGCCTGTGGCTCCAGCTCAGCGCCTTACTCAAAGTTACCATTTTGCAGTGTTGGATAACAGTGGTTTGGATACTGACAACAAGTATTCTTTCATGGAGACTTTGAGGTATAATTTCTACTGTCACTGGAGACAATAATCTGGTAATGACAGGCTCCCTGATCCTCAGAACTGCCGCGCTGCAGTTTCACACATCTCTGCTGGCAGTGATTTCACAGCTTTGATGACAAACACACGCTACAACATACAGCCTGTCGTGTCATTTGCTCTGTTTACCTCAGTATTTATGTTATAACCTGTATTCATCTGCGGAAAGTCACCTGAGGATCATACTATTTTTCAGTACTGTACAAACACAGATTAGACAGTTAAACTCAAGGTAGTAGTCATTGGAAGGCGAGAGGTATATTTTTTCACTTTCCTCACCTATTTTCTCCTCTGGTCCTGGGATTCAACAACATTTCTATAACATCCACTGGTGTGTACAGTATGTTTGTGTGTGTAGAGTTATGCATGTGTGTGTTCACACCACTTTGTGTCTGTACAAGACACAAACACGGGGCAGATGGTGTGTTTAGCTGCCGGCTGATAATGGCGTCCCTCCAACGCTCCGCGTTTCGTGCCAGAATAATGAATCTGTGTTTACTCATGCTATCAGGCTACGAGGGATACACTGGTATCTCGCTGTGCATAGATTTGCATTTTAATGTGTGGTGGTTAGGAGTAGTCTTATCTGTGGAAAATAGAGGTAATCATTCAGAACAAAAAGTAATTCATCATTCAAACCAATAAGTCTTTTCTTTGGAAAAGTTCTGAACGTGGCTGTAATGTGTCTGTTTCAAGCTTTTATTTTGAAACCTGGAGCACTATTCTGTTTTGATCAGTTTTGATGTCAGTACATAATGAATTGGTTGGAAGACCCTGCTGACAGGCTGGTTTGTCAGAGTGCATTCAAATCTGATTTAAAAACTGTCCCACTTTCCCAAAATAAATCTTTTCCTGCACCACATATCTGACCAATTAATTGACAGCTGCCAAGGAGCTTTTCGAGCCAGATTAATCTTTTCTTGAGACAACTGAAACACCAGTTTCAATGCTCCAGTTCAAACCCAGCTGTAACCTTCAAGTTTTCCATCG
>NW_023340257.1:3543618-3554187 GCF_004916995.1 Morone saxatilis | reverse complement strand
TTTTTTCTGGGCCACTTGGGGGCAGCCAAACACCCATATAAAGTTGTTCTGGCTAACATGTCAGAAAAGTTACAGAACAATTACCCTCAAATTTCAGTTTGTTTCACATATTGTGGCCTAAAGTTGTTCTGGCTAAAGTATTAGCATATCGTTTCATATCCAGCAGACACAGAGCTACATTAGCATCCGTTTGGAGTTATGTTTCTAGTCACCTTATGATCTATATTTATATTTTGGACTCCACCAACTCCTGCTATCTCTTTAGCTGCTAAATGCTCCACTATGGTCACTAGTTAGCAGCTAATTTTGTCTGTCTGTTGTTTGATGCTGGGAAAGTAGTGTGTGGGTTTATGTTTTGGGTATTTAAAACAGCTATGTACCTGCTGTGTCTGAAAAAACAAAATGATGATCCAAAATAGACCTGTTAACTTATGTTAGCATAAAGACTGGAAAAGGGGGAAAACAGCTAGCTAGCTCCGTAACAAAATCTTCCCACTAGCACCACTAAAGCTCACTCATTAACATAATATATTGTTTGTTAAAGCCCTACAAAAACCTGCTAAAAGGACAGGTTATAGTGTTATTGAGGTTAGCAGGTTAGAAGCTAAGCAGCTGCTGCCTGTAGCGTCATATGTATAGACTATATGGAGATCAAGCTTCTCATCTAGATATTGAAACAGCTGCACATAGTTTAACATTCATATGTAGATGGACAAATCCTCATGATAAACATAAATATATAATACTCATTCTAGTATCAAACTGATAATAAATTCAGATTTTTTAAGCTTTTCGGTCAGTTTGCTGCCAACGGACTTTCGTTTTGAAAAGCTACCGGATTTCTGTTTTTTGTTTCCATTTTTTGTTCCCCTATCGATTTTGATTTTCACATTTCAAAACAAAAATCTGTTGGTTACAGACTAAACTGACCTTTTAACCTACAGTTGCCATTTCACCACCTGCTGTAATCAGAACTTAAATGGTAAAACTAGAACGTAGAAGTGTGAGCAGATGTAACAATAACATCGGTAGTGTTCATAGTTGGGTTCAGTCCTGTCCCACAGCAGAGGCTAACCCTGACCTCGGTCTGTGTCACTAACAGGAAATGGTCCCTGGCTCGGCTGGCTGTACAGGAAGTCTACATATAGTGGCACTCAGACTGCTGGATGAAGCCTCTCTGTGTGACATCTTCTTCCTCTGTCTGTCACACACTTCCTCCTGCTGCCCCCAAACTCTTTCTTTGAGTCTTTAAGTACAAATGCACTGCTTAAAGACAATTTCTTTTGCAAATTTTCAAATGTATTTATATATCCAAGTAAATAACCATATAATCTATAAAAAACAAACACACATAATTTTTTTTATTATACAGGCATATGTCTTTGTTTATGTTGGTTGAAGCTACCTCTAATTTGATGGTTTTGTGACAAATAAGTTAATCAAAAGCTTACAAAAGAGAAGGTTGTCTGCTGTTGTTTTTGTAGTAGTTGTTTTCTTAGAAGTCGGACGCCACACTAAAGGCGCACTAACCAAGCTTTTTCATGCTCGGCACTAACAGCTTTGTAAAGCTATGTTTAGGTTTGGATGCATACGCCGTAGAGAACACTGATCGCCTACACCAGTCTTTGCTATATATTATGTGTAAATAGTGAAAAAACTTGAAGGACATGATTTGTCAATGCGCAAACTTCCATATTGACTTCTTCCTGTGTGTCTCACCAAGAATAACTGCTCCGGAGTTCTTGTGACCTCCAATGACTGACATGTTAAAAAAAAAAAAAAAAAAAAAAAAAAAAAAAAAACATCTAAAAGTTCTTCCTTCCTGGTTTTCCTCTTTTAACAAGTTGTAAATTAATTCCCTGGACACCCCCTGTCTGGGTATATACTGCTGGAAACCTATTCCCGTGAAATTCCAGAAATTCAAGCTAGTGCTAAGAGGTCATATGTGTTCTCTTTAGGTCCAAGGGTGAATCAACCAAAGGACAGCTTGACGTTTGACTGTTAAAAGGGCTCCTCTGTCACCTCGGTCTTGCTAGTCTGTTGAACAAATCCCATAGAGTGCCACTCACCAATGTTCTCATCTCCTTCTCATGTCACAATACCCGCCTGGTTGGCGGACATGGACAGCGACATTTTGACTCTGTCATAGTAGAAAGGAGCCGGCATGGACTGTACAGGGTATTTTTTTGAAGGTCCACTAAAGATGAGCAATCAGACTAGTTAGCTGTGGTATGTATGCTTATTTGTGTATATATCTGTATTAATTTTGTGCCTTGCGAAAGTATTCGGCCCCTTTGAACTTTTCACCTTTTGCACCATTTCAGGCTTCAAATAAGATTTTATACATTTTTATTTTTTGTGAAGAATCACCAACAAGTGGGACACAATTGTTTGGAGTGGGAACGGAAAATCTATTGGTTTTTGAAACTTTTTAATAAAAAATGAAAAAGTGGGGCGGAAAATTTTCGGCCTTGCGTTAATACTTGTAGGCCACCTTTTGCTGCGATTACACTGCAAGTCGCTTGGGGGGATGTCTCTATCAGTTTTGCCATCGGAGTAGATGAAATTCTTGCACATTGCTTCCTTGCAAAAGCTCGGCTCAGTTGAGGTTGGACTGGAGGAGGTTTGTTGAACAGCAGTTTTCAGCTCTTTCCACAGATTCTCGATGGATTCAGGTCTGGACTTTGACTTGGCCATTCTAACACCTGGATACGTTTATTTGTGAACATTCTTTGTAGATTTTTGCTGTTATGTTTGGTATCATGTCTTGTTTGGAAGATAAAATGTCCCGTTTCAGGTTTTTGCAGACTCCCAACGGTTTTCTTCCCAGAATGGTCCCTGCTATTTGGCTGCATCATCTTCCTCTCATTTTTAACCATCTTCCTGGTCCTGCTGAAGAAGAGGCCCAAACCATGGATGCTGACCACATGTTTGACAGTGGGATGGTGTGTTGAGGGTGATAGAGCTGTGTTGCTTTTACGCCAAACTATCGTTTTGCATTGTGCGGCAAAAAGTTCGATTTGGTTTCATCTGGACCAGAGTCACTTCTTCCAATGTTTTTGGTGGTGTCCCAGGTGGCTCCTGTGGAAACCCCCCTTTTTTAGACGACTTTTTTATTGGATATGGTTTGGAGAAATGGCTTTTTCTTGCCACTCTTCCATAACGGCAGATTTGTGCAGTTACGATGATTGTTGTCCTCTGGACAGGACTTCCCACCTCAGCTGTGGTTCTTCTGAGTTCATCAGAGTGATCATGGGCTCTTGGCTGCATCTCTGATCGTTTTCTCCTTGGTCTGGAGCTGGAAAGTTTAGGAGGGACCAGGTTTGGGTAGATTTGCAGTGGTCTGATATCACTTCATTTCAAATGATCGCTTGCACGTGCTCCTTGGATGTTTAAAGCTTGGAAACTTTTTTGTATCCAAATCGGTTTAAACTTTCACAACAGTTTCGGACCTCCTGGGTGTTCCTTGGTTTCATGATGCTCTCTGCGCTTTCAACAGAACCCTGGCTATCACAGACGCAGGTTGCATTTTTTTACAGAGGACTTGATTACACACAGGTGGTTCTCTATTTTCACCATCAGTCATTTAGACTACATTGGATCATTCAGAGATCCTCGCTGATTTGGAGTGGTTGCTGCACTGAAAGTAAATGGGCCGAATTAACTTTTGCACGCACTCACTTTTCAGTTTTTTATTTGTAAAAAAGGTTTATATCCAAAGGTTTCGTTCCCTTCACAATTTGTGTCCATGTTTGGTTGATTCTTCACAAAATAAAAATTTTATATCTTTATGGTTTGAAGGCCTTGAAATGTGTCAAAAGGTGAAGTTCAAGGGGCAATCTTTAGGCAGGCACTGTACATGCAAATGTATTAGTGATTGGAATGGCAGCTCTTTGAAGGGAGCTGGGGGCGGGGGTTACAAGGTTTATCTGCAAAATAATCAGGATAACAATAGGGTAAGCTTTGGATCAGATTCAAACTTAGGCATCTCACCAATATAATTTCATTTTGCAGCACTAAATTACTCATATCAGTGATCTGCAGTGCAAACATTATCAGACGTGATTGCCATATCCTCTGCTTTCAGTGAATTTATTACTTGATATCGATACAAATGATCATGTACAGATGTGCCTTTAGTTGAATTGTGATCCTACTCACTACTGTCATGGGTGTAAAGGGGAGGTGGATTTACCGTTACCTTCTTTCTCCCTTACCTGTTTTTCAGAGGCTGTTCAGGCCTGTTTTAAGCTAGAGTGAGGATACTGGTATATCATAGGAAAATAGATGCTAAAGGCATCATTGTACCCACCATGCATATTGGGAAGTAATGCTCCAGAGTTTGGCTTAATTTTCAAAGGGGCCCCTGACCTCTGACCTTAAAATATCTGAATGAAAATGGGTTCTATGGGTACCCTGAAAAGACATACTTTATGCCACCCTGCATAAGTCAGTGCCCCAATTGTGCTCCTCCAGTCAAAGACAATTTAGGCACACAAATAAAAAGAACAGTTCTATTCAAGAGCTGTTGGATTGACATTGGATTGTTCATGAACGTAAATCACTAACTTTTACATATCTGACACTAGAAATGACCTTTGTGTTTTTCAGCAATAACTCACTTTGGGTGAAAGAGGATTTAGGTGTCTCTATATGACCAAGTTATGAGTGTCTGAGGGTTTTTGCAGTTGTGAGCAGATGAAGGCTGTCTGCTGGGTGTTGTCAGACTGTGGTTTTGTACATATATGTTGTGTGTGTGAGCTGTTCCGCCTCCTCCTCACTGCCATAAATTCACTTTCAGCTCTGAGCTGAATGTCTGCCATTCCATAAAAGTAGATTTGTGTAATTTATGTTGTGTTTTCCAGATGTTTAACTATCTTGTCATTGTTGTTATGATGTTGCATCCAAATCAGTTACCTCATCTCATCCCATTAGTTGACAACACTCAGCTGAGCCATGTACATTCAGCTGAAAGAACCACTTATCTCTGAGAATTTTACAGCTGGAATGGGGTGATTTTAAAAACACTTTTCTTTGTACATGCGGCATCAAAAGCAACTTTTCAGATAATTTACCTTTTATGATTTGTAAATGTATACACAGCATATGGTCAGCATGTTGTCTTGCCTGAAAAGGACCCTATATAGTTAATCCACCCTTCTTCCCACGGTGCAAATATACTGCATTTCTGTGGTTTCTTTCCAAAAACAGAATGTGTCATTTGGCCTTGGCTGCCTCCATCAGAGAAAAACAACACTGCCTGAAATTGTAAAAATGTATCTTCAGCTTCAGTTTCCTGAACAGAAGACACTGTGATGCTGATGATGGCCACTGGAGAAACCTGACATTTGTCTTTGAATCGCTATCACTGCTCTTGCAGTAAGGCTTTCATTGTTTCATGTTTGAATTGTAGCTTTAGAGCTGCCACTATAAGTGTGATTGTGTGTGTGTGTGTTTCTGACTACTGTTTCAGACTAAAGCCGTGTCCCCAACTGAGGAAAAGATTTTTAGGTCAAAGGTTAAGGGTAGGGTTTGGGGAGAAGTGGTTAATGTCAGGGGCAGCTCTAGAGGGGTGGCAGCTTTCACCCATTACATTAAGTTAATGATATCTTATTACCACATAAGTGACAAGTTAAGGAAAAAGTTCATGTTAAATGTTAAAAAAAAACATTTGGAGAAATGACTGAAGATTTGGAAATAAAACTATTTCTAATGCCACCTTCAGATATTTCTGTTCAGTGCTTTATGTGTCACAATAATGTAATGCTTTTGAGTTTAAATATCATAATTTGCGGGCTTTTCCAAGCAAATATTTATATTTGTTTGCGATTAAATCAGCATTTATTTCTGCCACCCCCACACAAGTCTCCATGCCAATCTTTTGCCACCCCATATGGAATGTTTTCCTAGATCCCCCTGAGGGAAAGTGTCCAGGAAATGAATGTACAGTTTAACTCTATGTTACGAAAATGAATAAATGTGTGTGTGTGTGTGTGTGTGTGTGTGTGTATGTGTGTAAAAAGAAACCATTCTAAAGGTCAGAGAGAATGCAGCCAGAGACAGAGAGAGGCTGTGAAAACGATAATGGGATTTTATGACTGAAGAGAAAGACTACTGAAGAGAAATAGACAGACGGAGAGAACTGTGGAGGGATGGAAAGAGAGATGTCTCTGCAGAAGGAGGATTATCCAACAGGCTTCATTATCAGAACTCAGGAGGGCCGAACAGAGCTGTGCGGTGGCAGCTGGCTGGACAAGATAGAACCAAGAAAGTATCAGCTCTTCTGCTGCCTACTGTCTATCCTAGTGTCCCTCCTCCATCATCCTGCTATCTCCTCTCTGCCCCTTCCTTCCTTCAGCTGCTCTCAACTAATTAATGTAGAGTCAGCAACACTCATCTCGGTCTGTTTGTCTTCTGTCAGTAGGATCTCCTGCTACCTTGACACTTAAAGACAGGTGATGTGATCCATCCTCTGGCAGCCATTTTGGAGGCCGTCAGCTTGTGGCAGCAGGGGTGACATATTTTTGTAGTCCAACCCGGGACCTACCATCACCCTGGTTCCTTCGACAATAACAGTAATGACTTACTGTGATACATAAAAAGACACGGTAAACGTTATTAGTAACTCTTCCTGCTATGACAAGTCAAAATGTCTGCTGTAAAAGAAAATACAAATTTTTGTGTCCCCAATTCAAACCCCAACTAGCTTTTACCAGTTGGCCTTTAAAGGGCCAGTGCAACCCATAACAAGCAGCTTTATAATGGCCAAAAAGTTATTATAGCTTTTAACTGTTCACTGAAAGGTGAATTTATTTAATTCATGGAAGTTATATTTTAAAGGACAAAGCTTGCCCAGTCTTTTGTACAAGTTGAAAAATCTTTAAAGGACCAATACAACCCATAATTTTTAGTTATACACATACAGAGCATACACACTCAGTAATCACTTGTTGTCATGTTCCTGATGGAGATGCTCGTTGGCCGATAGCCATGTAGGCTAATCTACTAACCAACCAAAAGAAAAGACAAACAATACCAACAGGAATGCAGCAGCAGTGGCATGTTGAATGAGTGCTTACTGGTGTGTATTGTAACCCAATATTATGTATGCATGTGACAAGCAGTGTAAATATATAATTTGTCATGGCTATGTCTTATAAACACAGGACTGTTAGCTGCTAACCAAGATGCTAATGGCATTAAATAACATACCATAACATCATAGATTTAGTTAAGATCTGATTCCACGACCACATGAGTTCATACAAGTGTTTTTATTCATAACCACTGACATTATCAGTGAGCTATGTTAGCTTCAACTGCTATCAGGCAACACAATGGCTGACAGATGTCTTAGCCATCTGATGGTGCCCTCGCTTGGAGGCAGACCAACTCAGCTCTGTGCTTTTGGAGCTGGGCTTCTTGAGGGATAAAGACTAGACAGTTATTTGTCTTTACAAGTAGTTTTGTGTACTTTGCCATTATTTGCATACAGATCCATGTCCGGTGGACCTCCATAAAGCAGCCAGGTGTGTTTACAAGGAAGTTTGTGACACACCTGCAAAGCCTCAGTGCCTCCTTCAAGTACGTTCATTTAATCCTCTGTTTCCAGAGATTGTTTCTGCTGTGATCATAAAGCGTCTCATCAACACAGCGTCTTGCCTGTGGCTACAGACTGCATCTATTCTCCGGCCAAACCATTTGAACACATGACCAAACCTGCAAACATGTAACAAGCTGGTAGGAGTGTTAGTTACATCATACAGAACACAAATCTGTGCAGCTTTAGGGCACAACTTTGTTCCATAACTTCAAACAGAGACCTCTGACCCCTGAACTTTGGTCTTGGGTATATTTTGAACCAGACATGATCATATGCTTTTGTAGCTAGTTAGTACATTTTATTTTTATAGCGCTTTTCACAAAGCAAGCAGTCACAAAGCAATGCTGTAGTATCTTCTTAAAAATATATAAAATATAATCTCAAGCTATATCGTTGAAAATTGTGAGAAAATAAGAAACAAGTGTGGGATTCTACAGAATACACTATATTTAGATTTCACAAAAGTAAATTGTACTTCTGTTCAAAATGTGTGAACTGGGAAAAGACACAATTTGGCCCATCAATGGAAAAATGGCACTGAGTAAGAATTAGAAAGTCCTAAAAGTAGGTTAAACAACGATGAGTGGACAACAAACATTTTCTGAACAGTATTCAAACATGATAGGCATGTTCTCCTCAGATGAGTATAAAATGACCCATCCTTTTGTTTTCACATTCCTGATTATTTCCACATTCTCTGATATGACCCCCAGCCTGTTTAAATGACCAGTTTATTTCTCCTAGTGGAGTGACTGCTGCTGGATGAGAGACTGGCAAACCTCCCCTACACAGACCCACAGACACACTTCACCCACTAGAACCTCCCCTTTCCTGTTCTTTTCCCTTTTATTTTACTATAAAACCAGGCTATTGTAAAGCACAGACTGCATTTAATGAGCCTATACTGTGTTTTCATTACAAGCATTCGGTAACTCTGACTGGTTGCCATGGAAGTGGAATAATTACCCACTAGTAAACCGACTTCACTCACACTTTTAGCTTGACATACTGTAAGTATTTGCCCCATTAGCAGCGTCCCAAGGATGATGATACCAATTGCTGGTTGGTTTGACCATCCAACATATGTCAGTTACGGCAGCTTGGTCAGTGGCCCTACGCTTCAAAGTGGGACACTATAGGAACCCCGGTAGTGTCATTTCCAGACGTGTCTGTCTGATGTAATGTAATGTGTCGTAGAAGTCAGGCGATGTAGTATAAAGAGTGAGAAAGTCCATATGGTGGTTGGGGGCTTTTACCCAGGAGACCACTGTTAATGTTCCTGACTTATTTTTAATTACGTTATGTTACGTTACGTTAGATGATATGATATATATATATATAGTAATGTTCATTTGTTATGTTACTTTGCCTGGAAGCACAACCAAGTAGTTTTTGGTGCCTAAACGTAGGCCAAAGTACAAACCGTTCAACTTCATTAAAATGTTGCTCAGCAGACTATTATTTTGAAACTCTAAGTTCGGACGTTGTATATTAGTTGTTGATAACTTGACACACTATGTATTGTGGGATAGGGGTGGCCGTGGCTAAAATCTATCACAGTATATAATGTGAATAAATATATGTGATATAGTAATATTTTGGGAAATTTAACTACAGATCTTTTGCATGCACCAGACACTGAAACATAATACATTAATGGACAAACAAAGAGTGTTGTGCTGGTGCTGTTTTCAATTCTATTGATTGGCGCACTGAAAAAGATAACCCTGTCTACATCTGCATTTCATTTCCCCTTTTTTCCCCCTCTTTCTATCATCTATATTATTCATCCCACCTACATTTTTTTTAACCATCTTGTTGGCAGGGTTTCCAGTTCCCCTCCCTGCTTCTACATTTTTGCATTCCAACTAAATGGTGAGCCTCCCTCCCTCCTTCCCTCGCTTTCATAACTCCATCAAAAAAAAAAAAGATTCCCTCATGTGTGAGGAGTGATCCATGCCTGCTCTATAGAAAACAATGCCAGCCTTTCTGCCCTGGCATGAGAGGGAGAGAGGGAGGGACAGAAAGAAAGAAATAGAGAGATTGAGAGTTCTTTGTGTGTCCAGTGAGAGTTTCTGAATCTGAAGAAAGAAAAGCTGCTGATGTCCTCCCCCCAGTCTGAGGGAAATGGGCTTTGATGTGGTGGGAACAAACACACACTAGTTCTGATTTACACCTCGAAGGATGTTTTTAATATCAATCCCCAGCTATCCATCCACTTTTATACCAGCTTATACACTTATAATGATTAGTAAGGTAGTAAGTGATTATACATGCTACCTACCGTAGCGTCCAATACTCTTAGCAGACTGCTGGCAGTTCAGCTTCAGTTGTAGTTTGGAAACAGCTTATCTGAACTGTTGGCTGGAAACAGAGCACACTGAGTCATTCAAAATTGAAAATGTGCCATGTTTTATGTGGATGTCCAATATTGATGGTAAATGTAGAAACAAAACAATAAATTCCGCAGTACATGGTTAACCGACCAAAAAATAGTTGCAAAAACTGCTCTTCTTCCGGCACCAGCGCTGTAGACGCTCGCATGCAATGGATCCTGGTACATGTAGGCACTGCAGGTGAACTCAGCTCTCTTGGTAAATATAGCACCACTGTGAAATGTAGTACTTCAATTGGCTACATCAACACTGATTGGACATCCATATAAACATTAAAATTACTCAAAAATATGTATCTAACAACCTATTTTGGAATTTAAATGTTTAAAGATTCCCTCCAGACGTGTATAAAGACATATATACAATAGTGTGCTTGGAACAACAATGTGTGTCTGATATGTTTTTTATATGAGAAAAAAGTATTATTTCCACATTAAAATCCTTTAAAAGTCATATGTTCCTTCTACCTCATATATAAAAATCCCAGAATATCTGAAATGTTGTTCATTTCTAAAGTTTTCCTGCTGGACACAAGATGTCTCCTACTTCACTGTAAAGTCCATTCTCTGT
>NW_023340257.1:3535469-3543518 GCF_004916995.1 Morone saxatilis | reverse complement strand
GACACCTGTTAACATGCTAACATACTGTATCTCTAATACATCTATGAATTAAAGAGATTTCTATAAGTGATCTTTTAACAGGAAAATCTGTACTAAAAGACACTTTTTCTACAATATACTATATCTTAATCATCGTTTTTCGTGGACGATATTGTGCATGCTGTACTTTTTCTGGTTCCAGCATATGTTTGTGCATCATTTCTTGGTTAAATTTTCCTTTCAAAACTCAATTCTTATTCAATGACAGAGTCTGAAAATACAAAGAAAGCATCCCTTGAGCACCAGATCACATTTGCCGACCTTAAAACATGTAACTGCTTAAGTGGTACAAGGCAGGAAAATTAAGTGTAGTTGAGGTAAAAATATATAGCGAACCAATATCAACCACTTTTTTATAGATGTATTCTCTCACATTACATTGCACTGTATGTGTCTGTATGTACAGACAGACACAGGAGCAGACTGTTGCTATGTGCACCACATGGGAGCAGCAGCACACAGCATATGAGGCGTATGAATCCTGCAGCGTTGCCCCACTTGCACCTCCCATCACTCCCAGTAAGCCTCCCAGTGCCTCCCAGCCAGCCTCTATCTCAGCAATCCTCTTAGGCTTGACCCCACTCCACCGACGGCACCACCACAATCAGTTAATCCTATTAGGACACACACGGCTAGCTAACCAGCCGAGAGGCCGAGTCAATGATGGCGCACAGGTTGTAAACGACAAATGTAAGGGCTCCAAAGTGGGACAAAAAGACGTGGCTGCAGCAGGTTTTTTAAAATGCAAAGCCATGCCAGCGAGGGACTCCACACTCAGAGTTCATTTAACACTTCACCTGGCACAGAGCTTTATCAGAACGAGTGAACAAACTGTTTCTTAGTGAGTACATGAAATTGTATGTGATGTGAAACTAATTTGCTAAATAATCAAGCACACCTCACCAACATGGAATATCCACTGATGGAGAATTATAAAAGATACTAAATCATATGTTAAAACCACAATGCAAAGTTCCTCCACCTCACACATGATAAACAGACAGATTTCAAAGACTGATATATTTATTTATTTTCACTCTGAGAGCGCTTCATGTCCCTGAAAATAAAACACAAAATTAAGCAATACTTGACTTTATAATTTGCATATTCATAGATTGTGGTATTTTTAATGAGGTAGGAGTAGATGACTTTTTAAGGATTTTAATGGAAATTATACTTTTATATATTCATATATGTCTAAATACATGTCTAGAGGGGATCTTTAAATGTATGGGCCCATACAGGTGATAGATTTATGTTTATTAACATCAGTCCTAGTGTAGATTTTAATATGCCAAAATATTTTTGTTCTTTCCTCTCTTTGGAATAATGGATGTTGCTCAACAGGAGTAGTTAATTTCATTATGTCCAACCCTAGGAGGTAAAAAGAGAGAGACAAAGAGAAAAACAGAACATAACAGATTTTCGCTGCAACCCTGCCAGAACTCAGCTCTACACCGGGAGTCATTTAGCAACAAGAGGATGGCTAAAAAGCAGAACTGCCTTTATGTTCAGGCATCGCTGGGCTGAAAAGTGCTCATCACAAGTTAGCTCGTCGAAACGCCCTCCAGGAGCTTCATGTTTCTTAATTGCAGAGCGCTGTTGCCATGGCGACATCCCTTCCCCCTTGCTGAGCCGAGAGCACATGGTGATGCTTTAGGCAGAGCTGCGAGCGGGGGGGTGACACACACACACAGAGAGACACACACACTTCCCTCAGTGTGTAGAGGAATATGTAAACAGCCAGAGCAGCCAGCTATGGAAATGACCTCCCCTAGTGAAGACATTCAGACTCCTCTTCCCATCCCCAGAGTGGAGGCTGGGTCTCTTTCTCTGCAGGTCTGATGCATTAGTAAAGCAGTAAAACAGAAAGATCGCTCCCCTGTAACACTACATATCTGCATTTTTTTTTTTTTCGTCACGCACAACCAATTAGTTCAGCTAATGGACAGGAAATGATTGCTGATCAGGTCCCACTCACTCATGGTGTGAGGTTTAGAGGTGTAGATTACACACAGCGTGTTGTCTGCAAAGCTCAGAATGACATTTTCTTTGTGGATGACTTCAATGCAGGTGTGTCCAGTCAGGTACTGATACTGTAGCTCATTTACAGCACTTGAATGAGTTTTGTCAATAAAAACATGTAAGCTGTGTGTTCTGTCAAACTGCCACAAAGAGAAAAAAACAACCCTAAATTGTCCTAAAATGCAAAAAAGCCCAAAATCATACAGCTGGCAAAAAAAGGAAAAGGCCTATAATCAGTATCGGTACACTCACACACAAAAAAGGCTCATTTGTGACCTTTGATTTTCTTTCTAGAGCACACCGCTGGACCTGATTGAGACTGGAAAGGGGCTGAAGTTCCAAGCAGAGCGCCCCCACCTGGTCAGCCTGGGTAGTGGACGGCTGAGCACAGCCATCACCCTGCTGCCCCTGCCCGAGGGTGAGACACACCAGTTAGCTTCAGAGAGTGCCGTAGAGGCAACAGCTGATGTCAGTGTTAGAAAATACACTTGTGAAGTCGCTCTTCTTATATTACTCATCACTCTTGTGTTATTCGGTTGGTAAACATGCTTACTCAGCAGTCATACTGTAGTTATTATCACATTGTTGTTTCCAGACTTTATTGCAGGCTTTTTATTGTGGTTTGGCTTTATTATGTTCATTTTATTTTGATGATTTTATTACATTTACAGGCTTTTACAAAGAGCCACAGCACACACGCACTCTCCCCGGTGACCTGACCCTGTTATCACCTCTATATCTATCTTTCGTCCTTGTCTGTCTCTTTGTGCGAGCTGCGGGCAGTTCATCGTGTGTTTCTGTCTGGCGACCTCTTGCTCTTTGTTCTGCCTGTTCGTATTATGCCCTTTCTGTCTGTCTGATTGTCTGTCAGTACCTCTGTGTCTGCTGGCCTTCCTGTCTCTGCAGGCTGGTATGCAGGGAGATTCCTCAATCAGAGGTTTCGTCCTGGCCGGGAAAGTGTGTGTGAGTCAGTGTCAGTGTGTTACACCTGTGACAGTTTACACTACTATTGTTACTACTACTCAAGGACGCCATTGTCCCGCTCACTTTTATAGTTTCAGGTTGATATTACTAAACATCTGTAAACATTGTTCTCTGGTTGCTCAGCCTCCACAGTCCAGATGAGAGAAAATCTGAGCTGATAAAGATGCCGACACACCCGTCTGAGTCGCCTTCAGTTCTAACCGTGCACTCAAAGCGTCAGGACTAATGAGCAGCAGTGAATGGTGCAACAAGTGCTTCACTTATTTGCTCTGCGTTTTGCCTCTTAGGTTACAGCCTGTAGGCTGCACTTCATTATTGGTGGAGGCATAGATGCTGATTTATGTTTGAATACCACCATGGTGATGATTGTCACAAAATCTCTTTCATTGTACATGCTACCGTGGATATAGACACAAATTACAGGCTACACCATACCAGCACACAGTCTTGAGAGGGAAGTATTTACATGGCCAGAACATAAGGCTACGTCACCTGCATGTATAATAGTAGACAGTTAATGCTCTTTGTACTAAAGTTAGTAGTAAAGATTGTGTATCAAAAAGTATTGGGTATCGGGGGGGTGCCCTGTAGGACACCTCGTAGAGCTGGCACCGCATGTACCGAGGCTGAGTCCTTGCTGCAGTGGCCATTGGCCTGTAACCCTTTGCTGTGTGTTAACCCCTCTCTCCCCACTTTCCTGTCAATCTTATAATAGTGTCTTATAATATATCTTTATAAAGAAACGCACAAGAAACTGCCATATTTGGTTAAATTGTGGTTGTTAGACAAAATTGCAAGATTGTGCAGAATTTTCTGGAATTGTTTGAATTTGCATTAATTGTTGTGCTTCTTTCACAATGTAAGCTTACGGAGAAAAGTGTTTTTGGGCCAGTATGCATCACGTGATGGACACCATTGCTATACTTACATGGTTGAGCCCCTGTGTCAAACACACACACACACACACACCCCCAAACCTACATACTTGCTATTACTACTAATTATCCTAATCAACTAGACCTGCAAACATTCATACTGAGATGGTAGTGCATTATTACGTTAATCTGTCATGAATCGGTCATTGAATCGACATAGTACTGATCAATTCCACAATATATTCTGTATGTCATTAATCACATTGAATATTGTATCTTAAGGGCACCACTTAACATGTTACTGTAACTCCTTCAGGCCGGACCACACTGGGTCATGGCCCCATGGACATCAGCATCCAGGGCCCCGGGGTGGCCGCCCAGCACTGCTACATAGAGAACAGGTCAGGGGTCATCACGCTGCACCCCTGCGGGAACCCCTGTGCCATTGACGGGCTCCAGGTCACACAGCCCGTCCGTCTGTCACAAGGTAAGAATCAGTCTTAACATCTGCCCCATTATGCACTCTGCTGTAGCTAGATGGTTCCTGTTACTGCATTTTTGGTAACACTTTAGCTGAAGAGCAACCAGATTGTCGGCAACACTAAAATCAGCAATTTAGTTTATTTTCATATTGCTTCTGCCTTGTATGGATTTCCATTTTCTGCACTGTAGAGGAAACATTACAGGAAACCGATGAGCTGACGTTAAAGGATGTGTGCTTTCTGATTGACTCAGCTGTAATTTCACCTGCCTACCGATGTGCATGATCCCAGTTCATCAGCCCTCGGCCTGGTCAATGAAAATGCAGCGTAAGAGCCGGCAGGTCTATTCAATAAAATGCACAGTCTGAGCTTTTAAACAGCCATCGATTGAAGAACAGCCCGAGGTTCCTGTGTTAATAAGTTAACAGAGTGAACTTTGCAATGCTCAGGCATGCAGATATTGAAGAGGCAGACAGAGAGATGAATTGATTTTCAATCTGACACAGCCTGGATCTTAAATTGGCCGCTGTGGAGAATTTTACTAAAATGATCCTCTGGGATTGGCATTTTAAAGGTAAAGGATTCATAGAAGGCAAAGCCTCCTGGGAAAGTGCAAGCTAAGGCAAAGGTTAACCAGAAGCCTCGTCTGTCTATAACTCAAACCCACAGAGTAGAAAGTCACAAGATAATGGAACTGAAAGGATCTTGCTGAAAGAAGCCAAGAAGTTTGATAAAATCTCAGAAGATCGGGGTTTTAAAATGTTGTAATTTAAACTCTACATCGGTCCCCACACTCATTTCTTTAGGTGTTAGTTTTCAGACCAGCAATGATAGAAACCTGGACCGTTCTAAGCCTTGGACAAAAGTGAGACTCCACATGATACCTTCACACTTTCAATAATCATCTAATCACAGTATTCTGGACCAAATGATTTAGAAGCAAAATAAAAAGTAAATACAACATACCTGACATTAAAAACATCAACAGCACTGTATATACCCAGATTTAAAGTTTGGGACTGACACTAGAAAAAAAAAGTTTCATCTGAGACACATCATCTGTATATTATATATCAGTTAGGCGAGTGGGATCATTGTGTGGTGTGCAGAGAGGAAGTAAAACTGTAAACCGTGTAACTGTTTTGATTTAGTCATGGAAATTCATAGAAGTTTACCCCAGAGCCTCAGAGGGACATACTCATCATTACTCACAGGATGTGAACTTCCCTCTCTGCTGCAGGGATCACACACTGTAGTGTTACCGCTCATCCTCATAGAGGTGTTCACCAATACTAATCCTAATAGCACAGTCAGTAGACACTGCATGGACTCATAACATTCCTCTCTAAATGCTCTCTGCACACAGTATCCCGCGTCCTGTGTGATGATGATGTGTTATGTGTAGGAGAACACGTGTGTTGTCTGTCAGTGTGTCCCTCTGTCTTTTGGAATTTCAACCTGGACTCTGGCTGGGTAACCTGAGCGGGGACACAGAGCTATTTATACTGCCCCCTCTACCCCAGACAGATCCGACTTTAGCCCCAGAGAGGGTTTCAGGTTGAAGAATGAGTGTGAGGGTAAAGCAGAGTCCACTGTCAGGGTCCAGGAACAGTTGGAACGGACAATGAGTTGAAAGGGAAATAGTTTTGGTTGTTCACACACAGGCTAATATAGATCTAACTTTACAGCAGGAAGGAGATCAGACATTATTGATTACACAACATCTTACTTACCACTCCCATGAGTTGTGTACATTATATGAGTAATACACTGCAGTGCACTTTCCTAGAAGACAAGTGAAGTACTGTATGCATCAAAGGAAGCTATGACTCCACTCTGCTGTGTGTCACAGGTAGTCTAATGCTGTCTGCATTCTGTACTTTTTACAAATAAGTAGTCTGGTGACGGCTTCAACTTGTCTGTGTTACGATTCATAGAAGACCAAGCAGCAACAAGTCTGTATTACAAAATGCAAAAGTGCTTAACAAGCGTTTAGCGGTAATCCGCCCGGGTTTACATAAATCAGAGGAGCCGGTGGAGGGAAATCCTGACAATGAAAGGGCGTGTAAAAACTAAGCCAGTTTGTTCAAAGCGAGATGAGCTGATGTTTTAAAGGGATAACGGTTGGTTGGCCTGATTCAACCTATCGGAGGGAACACAAAGGGAAGAGAGGACTCAGGTGGAAATCTCAACATTAACTGAGGAAGACGTATAGATAAACCAGTTTCTGCCTAAACACCTAAACCCGTTTACACTGTGAACGGAGTAATAACTGATGACTGTAGACACCATGAAGTATTCCAACTACATATACAGACACACAGTGTAGGTATGAAGTACCCAGCATGAAGGTTAGTACAACTCATGAATTATTATTTAATAATACATAGTTTAAAGTTTAAGGTGCACTCCTTCAATTTTGCACATCAGCTTTAGTTTATAGTCACTAGGCCTCTGACAAACAGCTGTATAATGTTAATGTGCGGCTGTGAAAGAGCGTCCTCTAACACAGGAAAGTTACTGTGATGATGTCATAGTGATGTCATCAGGGTTATTTTTACCCATTCTGTGTAAAAACTCTGTCTTTTGTGAGTGTATGGATGTTTCATTATAAATCACTGCAGATCATAAATGTGACTTTATTGGCTGCCTATAGTGTGACAGCAATAATCGTCTCATACTGGGTCAAATACTGTACTTAAATAGAGTATTTCCATTGATTGCTAGTTTATTTTTATACTCTACAGTACCTTTCAGTTGGAAATATTGTAGTTTTTACTTCAATATTACTTCAGTATTACTTTATATTGACAGGTTTTAGTGACTTTGCAGTCTAAGATTTTGCATACAAAACATATGATGGGCGAATAACACAGGATGTATTGCACTAGATTTAATTATCAGTTAAAAGTGCAATACATTTTCTTATTTTTTAAGTTAAAAATGGTTTTAATGTACAGTTGAGTTTCATTTTCAAATGCTATAAATAACGAATTAGAATGGGCTGCTGAATAAGATACTTTTCTAAAATAATCATCAAATTACTTAAATATAATGATCTATTTTTTTCTATTGATACGGTAGATACCAAGCTGTACATTTCCCTAGTAAGAAAGGAAGAGAAAAGTTAGACTTTTACTGAAGTAAAGGATGTGAACTATTATTATAGTATATGTCTGTGGTTTCATTAAGAACACCATGACCCTATATAGAGTCAATAGGACATATTAGCATATTATAATAACCAAGCAGAAATAATCTGATGCCACACACACACACACATACATCATATCATATTTAGGTTAAAGTTCCTGGAGGGAACACTTATCCAGAATTCTCCCTTTAATGTGTATTTTTATGGCTTCTAATACCTGAGGCTTCACCTTTGTTCTTTTATACAGTGATCAAAGTAGGACAAGAGAGAGAGAGAGCCACACCTTGGCATGCTCTCTCACTCTGGCTCTCACTCCAAATCAGCTGTACGCACATGACAGGCCGGTGGTTGTCAAAACAGCATAGACTCAATTCAGCCTGACATCAACATAACCAACAAATCATTATATCATCATAACTATTGATCAGTTAAGATCCTCTATTGTGAATTAAGAAGAGTGGGTCCCAGTGGTAGCTACACCCCCCCCCCC
>NW_023340257.1:3510185-3535369 GCF_004916995.1 Morone saxatilis | reverse complement strand
TTACAGGAGCCCCGGCCAGTGTGTGTGTGTGTGTGTGTGTGTGTGAGATAGCGTCTTTACTTACGTGACTAGCGTGGGGAAGGAGACAATGGACAAGACTCACAATGACTGTAAAGTCCCGCACCGGTTTGAATGAACTGGGATATACCAACGCACCAGTGGATGAACCCGTGTTGTAACAAGTGGGCAAGCAGACAGCTCCCTTTGTGAAGCTTCAGATTATCTTGCAGAATATATTAGAGTGTATGGGGTTTTAGGATTATCATAACAAAAGCGCGTCGGGACAAAACCCCATAAACGCTCCTGTTGTCCCACAATAACTCACAGAAACGGAGGAAAAAACACGTGGCTTTATTTAAAGGAGCAGAGGCGATGAAAACAACGGAGGGAGAGAGGAGTTTCATTCATTGGAGTTAAAGTAAGTTGGTTTGTCTTTACTGTGAACTAGTTATAGGGTTTAAAGTCGGTGGTTGTGGCGGTGTTTGCTCTCAGCACTGCAGCACTGGTTGGGTTTGTAATTTGTGGTAGCCGGTGGATGGTGTCATTGGAGTTGGGGACTGTGGGGAGACTGAGTGGCTTAAAGTGGACCAAGAGGTTCTTGTAGGCTGGTTTTTATGTGACTAGCCAGCATATTGTGGGCACTAGCTGCCAGTGTCGGAAATACATATTCCTGCATTGTTATTCTTTGTCTTTTTCTGTTCTTGTCAATCAACGCGCACACTTCCGCCAAACTCCGCTTAAAAATCTGACAAATGGAACGTACCACTTTCGTTTTTGTAAACCACAAGTAATATAACAATTCTTACGACTTTCCATGAATTAATAAGAGGCTCTATTTAATTCGGCTTACATACACCAAACATGACTTACTTAAGCTTTTTAAAAAATCTACTTTTATTGTGTTCTTGCCTAGTCTCAATTGGGTTTGTCCACTGCTATTGCTAGCTGTGTTAGCACATTAGAAAACTTCTGATTTTATTTACATAAAGAGATGCTTCGGGTTATTTCTCATGCCGAATATTTCTAAATACTCTTCTAACATTATTGAGTCGCTTAAGTCACAATTGAAGATGAGTCCATTTTGCCTAACGAAAGAAAATTGTAAACTGTCACATTTTTGAACGGAGTTTGGTCTGTCACTCCACACATGCAACATAAACACCTGCTCTAACGTTGCTGTCTCCAGCCACTCAGTCACCAGTGCTGCTAACTTCCCCCTGCCTCCATGTGAGTTCTGTTTATAGACTACAAACATATACAAGTCTGCCAGTTCTGCAGATACCCCCCATCCAGTCTGGCATGACCAGACCTCACTGTGTCTGTCTACTGTTACACTGCTATTCCTGGTTGCCAATGTGACCTAACCAGGGCTGGTAACTGGAATAGAATAGAGCTTTCCTTTCATGCATTCTGCTTATTCAGAGGCCGCTGGGTCCATGAGTTCTGATCATAACCCAGGACCTTCTTGCTGTGCCGCTGTGCCGCACACACTGCTATTGAAGTGTGGTCATTCTCTCTCCACTGCTGCACCACCTCCTCAACATCTGTCATCTCTGACACATGGTGTTGACCCCCTTTGTGAGGAGAGGATGTGAGGAGTCAGAGAGAAGCCCCTCTGCAAATAGTCATTAGGCTGCTGTGAATGTGATGTGGGCTCCCAGCGGGGCCCAGAGCACCGGTCGGACATAAGTGAGGGACCACGGGGGCATCCCAGCAGAGAGAGGGAGGAAAGGAGCCGGTAGCAGCTGGTGTTCATGTGCTGGGTCAGTGTGTGTGTGTGTGTGTGTTCCTGCATGTTGTTGTTGACACAGTCTTTGACCGTACATCCTCTGACTGCACCGAGGTCAAGGCAATGTGTCCAGATGAGTCGGTGGTTAGATACTACAAATATACCAGAGCCTTGAGTAGATCAGAGTTGTGTTCACGCTGCAGGCCTTGAATTCTGAATTCCAAACTGCTTACCGCATCTGAGTTTTCCAGCTTGTGCTGACTACAAAAGACAACACACCTCCTCTTGTATCTGCCCCTTCTTCCCTCAACACATTTTGATTCAAGTACACGTCCTTGACTTTTACTGAACTAATCTCCCCCCAAGAAATACCAATACATTTGTTTCTTAACATAGTGTCTTATCTCGCAGCACAGCCAAAATTAGGGAAGCTGTGAGGGTTGACTATATAATATGACATATTCCGATTAGTGATGCATGGATCCAACCTTTTCTCTCCCAAAACCTCAACTCAGTGTGTCTACTGATACAGAGCACAGTATCAGTGCTATCTAACAGCATGTATTATCATTGGGATCAGTTTTATGGGAAATAAAAGTCAGCATTATAAAATGATGCCAGGGATTGCTGTGGTTGATTGACTGTAACTGGTGGAATATCAATGACACTGACAAAAAATATGTTGAACGAAATATTTAATGTGGATCAGTCACATATGGCTGACATTCGATCTGCTTAGAGTGGTTCTCAACCTTTTTGGTGTCAAGGACTCCCAAACTGATACACATCAGGCCGTGGATCAATCATTTTATCTAATTTGATGGGAGATTAAACCTGTGAAAAAGCACCAGAGAAGGAAACCTAAATCACACTTGATTAAGTTGAATTAATGAAGGAAGTGATGATTATTATATAGGTAACTGTGCAGTCACGTTACACCTATAAAGTGACAGGATTGGATTGCTCATCTTGAGACGTGAATTGTGTCTCGATGTAGAGAAAACAGAATCCATACACAGCCAGGGATTACATGGAATCAGGATTACGTAATCAGATTACAAATAAGTAACTCTAAGGATTACTTCATTACATTTTTCAAATATGGCAATTAAATTAACATCAATAAAATAGAATGAATGAATGAATGAATTCCCAGCATTCCCAGGTCCCAAAGTGTTGGTGTTTGAGGACATGGGAATGAGACTCAACAATCAGCTATCTTCAGGCCTCCAGCCCAAAGTGTTATTTTATCTTTCTCACCTCTGATTGGTTGTTTTCGTTCAGGCCCGGTGGATTAAAGGTTCAATTAGCAGCAATCCCTCCAAACAGCCTTCTATTCGTGGCAATGTCGCCATCACTTCCACTTCAAAAATGTGCAACTTTGTGACACTGTATGTTTGATTATGTTTGATTTTGAAGCAATCCCCAAGTATTCGGATCAGATCGCGATTTTTCTGTGATCCAATGGATTGTGTTAATTACAGAAATAGCCATGTAATCTGACCCGACCCCGTACACATCATGCATACAAGCATGCACATTAAGTGAGAGTGGCCGAAAAGCAACACACCTTAACACACAGATGCGTCCAGCAACAAGAACAGACTTGTAAATAAACTGATTGGTATCTATATAAAGGAAAAAAAAATGAATAAATGAGGCCACTTTGTGCAACAGCCCACCTGTAAACCACATGTAGATCAGTTTGGTTTAATATTGATTGATCGTCAGGCCTGCAGCCATCTGCCTCTGGGAGCAGGTTTAACAGCAGAGGATTGGCCTCAGTCGTTCTGACAATGGGAGGAGAGGGAGGGAGGAGGGGGGCAGGGAACATCTGTTCGGACAAGCGGTAACCAGCCTCCGACACGTTACTGCTGTGATGAGCGCCCGCTAGAGACAGCAGCTGGCTGATGCCGCATCTGCTCTGTAGGATGTGTTTTAAAGGGGCACGCCGCCGGTTTTACACCTCAAGTCCACGGCATTGGTCAGGAGGAGGAGTTTGATCCATACTTACAGTCTGAATATCTTGGCTTCTGCTGCTTTGACCATTCTTTTATTAATCTCTCTTTTAAGTCCCCCAGCTTTCTGCTGGAGTTCCTCTTTATCTGTTAATAGTCTGGAATTCAAAGAGCTGGATTTGATGAATAAAATGGCTTTCTCTATCATAGAACTTTCTCAACGTTGATGTGGTAAACATTATTTGGGACACCAGGGTGTTTAGTAAATTCATTAATAAAGAATAGATATTATATGGTTTTATCTTCTATCTCAGGAATGAGAGAGTCTTTTTTTAACCCCAACAAGATGCAAACTGAATATTTTTTTAATGTTTATCTAGTGTTCACAGTTTGTAAAACTCCATGGTAGGACACAACTTATTTACTTGACTTTTTCTATGTGTCACACATTCAAATTGAATTAGTTGCACAACATAACATCATAAGCACGTGTGTGAAGCAGCTGCCAGGAGCAACCACTGTCTCCAGATATCTTCCATCGTGGCATCTCGCTGGCGTCAGACTGGTTCGAACATGTGATCACTTATTCCAACCTTTTATTTGTTCAGACGGTTATTCCCACATTATGGGAGTGCAGGGTTAGACCCCTCTTCCTCCTCTTCCTCCTCCTCCTCCTCTTCCTCCTGTGCACTCCTTTCAAACCAGTCCCATATCTTCCTCTGGTATGTGCGTCTGTGTCTGATGGCCCCTGGCTCTGCGAAAGGCAGTCATTGATTAACTGGCGGGTTTGACTCCCTGGCCTTTGCTGAGGCTGTAAACCATCAGCTTTCCATAGCAACCGTCGGCCATAGTTTTGGGCATCCCTTTGTCTGCAGCTCTTCCGTGCTTTAGTGACGTCCCATGCTGGTGTTTTAGTGCAGACGCCTTTGTTTGTCGCGCGCAGCAGTAAAATCGAAAGTTTTTCCTCAAAGTCAACTAATAGTGAGTTAAAAGTTGCAGCTACTACAGAGAGCGAGGAGAATGCATTTTGGCTGACAGGATGAGCAGTGAAGTGTAGCGGAGCTCCATAAATATATAGCTGCAGAGTATTACAGTGATTTTCTGCTATTTGAATCACAGTGAGGACTTAGAAAGGCAGATTTCCTCCGCTGCTGCTGATATGTGCAGCGCTCTCGTCATGGTATCGAGTGGAAAGCTTTATAGGACCAAACTGCACCTTTTTAGATTCTCTCTAAGCTTTCGTAGAGGAGCCGACTTTATGCTGTAAATAACTTTGGACATATAAGCTCTTTTTAGATGTGTTAAGGCTCTACTTGGTGAAGGATTTAAAGCTACTTCAAAGCCAGCCTGTGTAACTTTTGAATGTAGAAATAGCACCTTCTTCCTCTTTCAAATGAAAAGTTGAATTCATGAGAAATTAAACGAACCCTTGCTCAATCCAACACACTCAAGGGGTTTGCTGCTACTGGTATGACTGGTATGTTTGCTAAATTGGCAAACTTTAGATAAATATTTCTGCAGTTTTCTGACTTTATGTTTCTTCTCATCTTGTGCTATTGTTAACACTACGGGTTAGCATGCCAAAGATAAACATTTCAATAGAATTATCACAAAAAATAATAAGCAGCTTAAGCTTGAGAAATCTTAAGTGACACTAGCTGAGTTCTTGCGTGATCTTGCGAGCTCAGTTGCCTCACAAAGTTAGCGGTTTTTGCCACATGACACAGACCGAATTATCATTTCATTTTTGCGTGTGGCCATGTTACCAGATTTGACTTTGTGAACTGTGGGTTATTTTGTCTTGACCAGTCGGTAGTAAGTAACATATTTGTCCAGTTAACATATTATTTAGTCGAAGCGGAGCTAATTAGAGGTAGCAGTAGTGTCTTTGTGCTGATCGAAGAAATGAATGACAATTCTGGAGTTATTATTACCTGTACTGAACTGTATGACTGTTTCTCATCCATGTTTGTTGACATATTTTGTAGCCCTATAATATTCATAGGTATGTTTTCATTAGTTTATAATCACCTTCAGCTGGTTGTTCTGTAACTTCACTGATAAATACCACTAAATCCTACACACTGGTCCTTTAAGAAATGGAAATGTCAAATAGCATAGTTAGCACCACTTGCTCCAACAAAACAGATTCAAGCGATAGCTCTTCGCTGTCCAGAACCCTCAAAATCTGGTGGATTTTTCCTGGAACTCCTCCGGGTGGTACACATACATTTTGATGCAGTTCATGATTGTGGTTAGTTTGGAATCAACAGGACTAATTAGTTAGGCATGACTGGTTATAACCACTAGAACAGAAAGTAGAAAGAGCGCTACCAACAGAAGCTTCATCAGAGAAAAATCCAGTAAGAAGGACTTCACAGTGCTGGGTTCAGTGCTCGGATACCAATATTCTTCCCGTTTCTTTCCTGCCTGCCTGCCTGTTCCTTTTGCTCTGGTGCGTGGATGACAGGGGTCTTGTGAACAGGAGACATGAGATGAAATATGTTTTCACAGATTCTGACAGACAGGCTGGTGCAAAGGAAATAAAATGTGACAGCCGTCATGAAGCCACAGCCATGACATGCTGCTCAACAGAGCCACTGTTATTCGCATATATTTCTATAATAGAATTCATTGTCATATCCTGATGAGTGTAAGAAACTGCCCTCCTGATGGTGCATGAACTCACTCTGGTAGTATGTGAAGCGTTCTCGCTCTGACCACCTCTGGTTCCTCTGATCTAATCTTCTGGGAAATGTACTTGAGGCTAAGCCGACACACTGGAAAGATTTAATGTGGTCTTACCAGAGTGTAGGAAAAAAAACACAGAGATGTTATTAGAGAAATGATGGAATATTTGGTCCACGGACACATTTCAGATAGGTTGAACAGACCCACTTCTCCTTTTAATGCCACAGTACCCCTGAGGCATGATGTAGCATTAACACTGATTGGCCTGAGTGGTCCCAAAGGAATACTCCCAACGGTTAACAATGATCATTCTTGTCGGCTCTGGTATTAGATAAATAGGTTTAATAGATGCTCCCTGATTTACAGCAAGCTCCCATATATTTCATTTTTCATGTTTTTTCTGACCAGTGACACAGGTTTAGCAAATTCTCTGTAGTTGAAAGAGAAGACTTAAATCTCACCTGCAGAAGAGTCACTAGACCATATTTGGCTGACAATGGCTGCTTATTTAATTAAAATAAGGTGAACCTGCTGAGATGAGGCTTCCAGTTTAAATGGACCAAAGTGAATTGATTAGATGGATTGATTGGAGGGAAGCCAATCAGGAGGTCTGAAGGTCTGCACTGGTGTGAAACCAAATGTCGGTGCTGATATCACAGTGCCATATACTTTTTAAAATGACCTTACTTTGGAAAGTAAGGGCATTCTCCAGTGCGTCAGTGAATAATAAGCCTGTAACTTTGCTTAAATAAAATACAGTTATCAGTTCTAAAATAATACAATATACATTCACAAAATTATCATTTAAAAGTAGTTGATTTTTGATATCTTAAAAAAGAGAAAAGTGAAGAAGGTCTCAAATTCAGCCCTAGTTGTGATGCGAGTTCATCTTTAATGCTGACCATTAGTCAGTGTATTGATTGGTTGATGACAGCTAATTTATCCCCAACCAATTGATAATCAATTTGTTTATTAGTAATTTATCAAGCAAAAATGCTGGTTCAAATGTCACACTTTACTGTTTGTTTCAGTTATATATCCCTGTACGGCTGCAATAACAATAATTGGTATTATTGATTGATTATTCAGCAGCCAATCAATTCGTTTTTTGGTCTATAAAATTCTAGAAGATATAATATCCTGGAGACCCAATGCATTGTATTTAAATTGCTAGTTTTGGCCAACAAGCAAGCCACGACCCAAAGACTTGTTTTTGTACAGAAGTCAGGGAAAAACCTCGATCATTGAATTTGAGAAGCTATGATCAGATAATTTTTGTCCTTTTGGCTTAAAAAATGACAAATTATTATCTGTCAACCAACTAAGCGAATAATCAATAAATACCTTAAGCTTTACATTATTGCAGATTGAATGTCTTTAGGTTTTGGACTGCTGGTCGGACAAAACAAGCAGTTTGAATGGCAGCTTTGTGCTCTGGGGAATTATATTTTTCACTATCATTTTATAGACTAAACAATAATTGATCATTTGAAAGAATGAAAGTAATCATTAGTTGCAGCCCTATACATTGTATTTTGCCTGTAAAAATGGGTTGAAATTGAATCAAAAGCAAATTATAAATTACATTTTATATATATTGTGTATAGTGTACAAAAAATAGGTTTTATAGTAATATGTTTAAGGCTCAAATGTCGCCATATTTGATACAAAAGAAGGTCCTTGTGTTTTTTATTTTTCTGACTGACAAGTCCTATATATAGATTTTCACCTTGGCTCAATCTGTACAATCCTTGTTTGCATTACAGTATGTTCTCTATAATCCACTTAGCTCTCCCTGCAGTTTTATTAGAGAATGGGGTTATAGTGTCCTTATGTGGCAGAAGTAATTATCCTTATGTGTTCTCCTTACTCCTAAAGGTGTGCCATTTGGACCGCTATATGCAGGTAAAAGGCATGACAATATGACATAATGAATGATCGCCCCCAAACACTTTAATGTAGCACTTTTTAAAGCATCTTCCTGATTCATATTTGCTTGTTTCTCGGTTAAAGTGGAGCACAGAGCGGGGCTGGAAGATGCTGTTCTTGCAGTAATCCTCAGAGTGCACTCACTGTGATGAAGGCAGTGATTAGACCAATCGTTCCCGCAGTGTTAAGGGGGAGAAATTGTTCTCTCTTACACCGGTCAGGGAATCAATCCAACTGATTAACTGGGAGGGGGTTCTCAGCACAGCACATGCACACACATCTTCTTGTTGGAGCCAATCCCACTTACAAACATTGCCTGTCCTTTCCTATATGACTTCATTGTAATTACGAAAATGGCAACGTGTCATATTTTCCTGTTGGAAAGCGTTTGAAGCACAGCCGCTGATTAAACAGATCTCAGGTTCTACCGCGGCTACTGAGGTCAACCTTGGAAAAAACTGATCCTGAACCGCTGGTTCTTGGAAGAATCCTGACGTGCTTATCCCAGGTCAGAGGGTTCTTATGAAGACAGAGAAGAAGAGATACTGTTGTGCTGCTAATAGTTTCCTGCTGCACATGAAACCAGGCAGCACTGATCCAAATCACAGCTAATGAACTGTTGGTGATTGATTGCTAGAAGTGAATGAGGTTTGTTATTTTAAGGAATGGGATCCAATCCAGTACTGTGGTGCTGGTTTTAAAACGGGTCCATCCCCGCTGTAAGATTGGAGATGAACTTATTTCAAGATACATTTTATAAAGTGAAGAATATGTAAGCTATTTACAGTCCCAACCTTCACCCAAAGTATATTGAAATATGGCTCCCTTATAAAGTGAAACCCTTTAAATATGTGCAGTACAGCCATTGTTTCCTGATGAAGCACATTATATCTGTCTGTTGATAAACGACAGGAATTTAACACAAAATAAGTTAAGCCACGCTGTTTGTTAGTCTCTGGAGTGGCATTTAAAGTCCCTGTAAAACTCTATTTTTAGAACATTAGCCTCTTTATGTAAAAGGATTATTCCACCAATTTCACACACCAACATCTGTTTACTCATCATGGGGAGTACTACTCAGCCTGTAAAAACAGGTGTATAATGTCTTCTGGAGCGTGGATGTATTAAGGGAGAACTGGATACAGGTTTGAAGGCAGGGCTCCAATCATTTCTATTAAAGCTGCTCATGGATGCATGCAGCCAAAAAAGTTTTTTCCACAAGCCCATACAGAGCAAACCCCTAGAGCTTTGATTCCGCACCCGAACACAACCCGCTGGGTTGTGGCCCAAAACTGCTGCTCTAGGTCAGGCTTGGGCTCGGACTGAAGTAGACTAAGAAATCTATATATATATATTTAATATTTTATTAATAATTCATGCTGTCATACTGTAATTAATGAATAAGTGGAAATTCAAGTTTGGGTCACACTCGGGCCCAAAACGTCTTCCATGGTTTTGGCTCACACTGAATTTTTTTGGGCTCAGGTAGGGTTGGCCATAGTTTTTTTGGCGTGATCTAAGGTCTAGCATGGCTTAACCACTAACTTCCAGTTTAGCTCTCCGGATGATTTAATCGTGGGTCTCTGGACGGAATGGATCAAATTCTGATGTGAAATCATTTTGCAGCGGTTGTGACCCTCAAAAATTTGTTCACATTGTAAGCTTATGGGAAAAAAGTATTTTGGGCCCCCTGTGTCATTACACAGTTTAGCCAGCCATCCTGTCATATTGGCTTTCCAGCACTTTGATGACGTCATCAGGGGTATGAGGGGCTTGAGACCGAATATTGTAACAGAAATCTTACATTACGAACTATAGGCGTGGGGTTTGAAAGACATGGATAATTCTGAAGCAGGAGAGTCTGATTCACAATGCTATTGAGTTGCATTGTGGGAACTGTAGGATCTTACGTTTTTGGAACTCAACTACTAACTAAAAGTCAGGACAATTCTTTTTAAAATCTGTCTATCTTTTTTGATTCCTCAGACTCCTCAAAAGTGCATTATGAAATCACTGCAGTGGCCCTTTAAATTCTCCTGTGAAGGGATGATTTAAACCTATAAACTGGATCTAACATGGGGAGAGAAATACAGTTTGAAGTTATTGGACAGGCAGTATTACTCAAAAAGCTGTCATGGGTGTATTAGTTGGAATTTGTATTTATGCCTCATAGCTCAGCATGTGACACCATGAAATAGAAAACAGCTGCTGTCCAAACAATAAAAAGTAATGGGACTGGGAACAAATTTTCTTGATTCTTTTTACATTTATCGAAAAATAGTTGCCACATACTGCCATGGAAAATGAATGTTTCATTTCATTGAAGCTTTAAAACAGCTTGATGAATGTCTCCAATAATGCAGTCAAGATGTTTGCTCTGTAAGAGCTGGAGTTTTCATGGGGCTGTCAACAGAGGCAACAACAACAGGAAGCACAAATACTGTGTGAATAACACATGGTATAAATGTGTTGCTTTTATTAGACAAACTGCGAATCTATTGTCATGTTATTTGTCAAATGATAAGATAAGTTACTGTAGGAAAGTTTTTGTTGCTTGTGAGCTGAGAAAAAAACATTTAAGTTGTCATTAAAAAATTATCAAATTATTATTTTTCCACTATATGTGTAATGTGAAAGTAGTCACTCATAGGCCTGTCACCATCACTACTTTTGCTGGACGATATATTGTCCCAGAAATAATAAATTCTGTTAAAGAATATTGTAATTTTAAGGCCATTTTATGCCACTGATATAATGATAACCATTATAATATGAGCACACCCTTTCAAAGACTCAAAAAAATATAAAAATATTCTTGATAAATAAAGCATAAATAAATCCACGCATCCAAAACAATTAATACAATTGACTCTGGGGCTCTGTTAACAAATAATGCACTTAAATAAGGTCATTCATTCTTTAATTATAGGCAATATATCTTTTAGTAATGGTAGGGAGAACACGAGACTGCAGTTCAACTGAGCGTTTTAGTTTCTCTCAAATCTTTCCACCATTTTGGTTCATTCTGTTGGCTCTCATTAACCTAGCTGTAGCTGGCAGCTGTTTTCAGTGAAAAAGCTCTGTATGCAAAGTTAGCGGCTAGCTTGTGAACATAGTTGAGTGTTTAGCAGCTTAAGAGCCAGATATTTCCCACAGAGTTGGTGGAGACCAAAACACAGCTAAAAGGAGTGTGTATCTTGGACTGCCAAAAGCACTAATGCTAAAGTTTTAGTGTTTGCTGGTTTGCTAACACGTTAGCCACAACTTTTGTACAATGATTGTATTTTCAGCTCGTTCCTCTGCCCCCAAGTTGCCAAAAAATCAATGCTGCTTTAATTAATGGTGGAGAAATACAGAAAAACCCCAAGATCCATGTATTTTTCATCATAATGATGGAGAAGGCATGTGCTTTCAGTAAGTCTGAGACCAAAACTGTCTGCATTAAAAAAGTTAAAGATGCAGATCTAAATCTGCAACCCATTCAGTAGTACTCAAACTTAATCAAACCCAGAGCTTTCAGCATTTGTCCCTCATTTACCCTGAAGTAACTTGCTTGTATTCCCCCACTGAAATAAAGGTTCAGACTAGCTGCTAGTTTTGAAACTTAATTTCAAAATGTCAAAGCGACCACCCTCCCTGCTGTGGGGAAAGTTGATCTGCCAGAGAGCTCAACCTCCATCACCCCTGGAGGTCTGCTTCCCTGTCCCCTCAGTCGATTGGCTCCTGTGATGACTGATCACCGTAGAGAACCTGACCTTTAAAGACGAGGCGTCACAAGTTAAAACCAGAGTGCTCCCAGGCCACCTAGGGAGACGTGTGCTTGATATGGTATAGGGAAAGAATGTCTTGGTGTTTTGCTTTTACAGTGTTGTACGTCATCACCGCTGCTAACTAGGTGATGTCTGGACAGCTAAGGGTAGATTAACTGACAGTCCTGTTATGTAGCTGTTGGAAAGTTAAAGTACCAAATGTGTTGAGCAACATTCAGACGTGCCAGAAAAATAGACTCATCCCAAACATCTTTCACTTAAAGCCTTTCCAGTCTAAATAAAGGACTTAGTGGTTTGAGGTGGGGTTCATTTCTCTGCGTGGTTAGGGTTCGGCGTCTCATTAACCACACCCGCCCAGCGGTCTGTTTAATATGGGAACGGCGTGTTTGCAGCAGATCTGTTCAGTGCTGGAGATAAGGTGGGAAAACCCCCATTGTTAGGGCGGAGGATGGAGACCAGAAACAGACGCTGTTTCCATAAACAGACAGTTCAGATAAGCTATTGACAAGGTCCTGTCCTGCCTGCTCCTCTACAAGTTTTATTTGGCAATCTTAAATGTTCACGTTGGAAATGTCCCAGCAGGCCACCTTCATTCATCGGTCATATCCAGTTTATTGACTTCACACCAAGTGCGCCTATTAAACTACCTTTCATTCCTGTAATTGCAAAATGAAACACTGCAGTTTCTCTGTGTCAACACTGTGTCGGTGCTGTATAATGAAAAATATGTGATTTATGATCCTTACCCTCCCCACCTCCTCCTCGCCGAATATGATACATGGCCCGTTTAGAGCATCTCCATATCCTGAGCCCTTCCAGGGACCTGGATAAATGCTCCACGTCTCACAGGACCATAAATCTACACGTATTTTGTCGAGATCTATTGTCAGACGCTCCCCGATGTGTCTCCTCGCTGCGGGAGGATCCATCATGATAAGTAGCTGTTGTAATGGCTGAATTGATGAGTGCTAATTGGCATCAAGAGACTGCCAGTAATGGACTTCAACAGCAGCGTTCCACTGAAAGCGTAAACCAGATGGATTGATTAGGCAAATGGCATGTGTGGCATGCTAATGACACTGCTTTGTGATTCAACTGCACATTTTTATTGGAAAAACTCTTTTAAAGGTCAGTTTTATTGTTTACGGCCTGTTCTCCTCGAAAATGTCATGATATTTGAGTTATTGTAATATATCACTAAAAGGGCAAATATATTAAATATTCAGTGTCATGTTGAGATATATTTTAGGATTGGAGATCATAAGGGAAAGGAAACGGGAGCAATATGAATGGAATCCCACTAAGGTCAGGCAGATGTACTCACCACCCACTACAGTTTGTTTAAGCTTCACTGTGCAGAATGCTGTCTGTGCAGTTTGACGACTACAGTTTGTTTTAAGTTCATGTCGCAGATGCTGTCTGGCAGGTTGCACTAGGGAAGGATGTTTTCAATTGATCTGCTGAAAGTGGAATTCTCCTGTCTCTTAATATCTGATTGTTAAGGGGCGACTACCAGCATGACTTGGTCGATCATAAGAGTAAGTCAGGAAGTCAGTTCCTGGTCAGTTATGAAGCGGTGTGTACGAGTGTGATGTAGAAACTTGAAGCCAGCAGTGGCAATCCACTGAGAAATGGACTTTCAGTGAAGAAACATCTTGTGTCCAGCAGCAAAACTCTACATTTGCATATTCAGAGACTGTGGGATTTATAATGAAGCAGAAAGAGGAGATGGCTGGAGGGGATCTTTAAGATTTCAGTCCTGGCTGAGCTGTTTTCAATGTGAAGCTATCATTCTCTGAATTCACCCTTTATCTTCATCTTTAGCCACGTGTTGATACCTATTGATCTTTGGTCAGTTAGTGTGCACTAATGCATCTTGAATGACCTGTGTCCAATAAACATCCTGCTATAGACAGACGTGGGTTTTGAACCTGCAGACACAGATGAAGGGATGAGTATTTAGCGTTTTCACCCACATAAAGTGAATAGAGCACAAAAATATAATATATATATATAATATAAGTGGGAGATTGTTTCATTTCACTCAGTCTTATTTGATGTGGTTAAAATAGAAGGCAGTAAATTGACTTTTGGTTCAATCATAAAATTAAAACTATCGAAGAAAAAAGTAGATTTTTAATTAATTTTCTGGGGCATTTTAATGTCTTAGTTGAAAGTAGAGAGATGACAGGAAATGAAGGAGAGCTAGACAGGAATGACATTTGACGTGGATGTCCAGCTGGACATGAACCAAGAGAGGCTGCGGTTCATGGTCGGCGCCTACATTAACATTTTAGTGAGATTTGTCTGATTTATTGTATTCCAGCAAAATTGTAATTGTTAATATGTGATTTTGCCCCATTTGATGAAAAGGAGAGATTAGGATTGAAATTTTATTCAACACACTGTCCAAATAAATGATACCAAGCCAATTGTAATTTAAACCTCACAAAATAATTTATTAGAGTATTTATTTGACATGTGTGAAGAGTTTTGTCTGATATAATGCAGGAAAATGAGACATGCTCAGTATAGATGTTTCTTAATGTAATTTTGCATGGCTTTACTATAAATGCAATTTATATAGATAACAGCAAAATGTTCCTATCATGCACACATTGTCATTTTAGAACACAGAGTTATATAATTAGGTTCAGGTTGTTGTTCCCTGTATGCTACTTGTAAAAACAAAATACATACAGTACGTATATGCAAAAATGATACAGTGTTTTTATGCAATATTGTTATATTGACTTCAGCAATATTTCCCAGCCCTAGCTTCCAGGCAGCGATAATCTGCATCTAACAACTGCATAGAGCAAACAGAATAAACTGAAATTGGCTACATGTACATCAAAACTGTACAGTCTAATATTACATATTGTTGCTGTCCTGTTAAACCCATTTCCAAAACTTTTCATAAGTCAAGACAGTCTTGTTTTCAGCTTTGTGACAAGATTTTTTTCAATGGGTTTTAAAAAATGTATGAATATATTTTAATCACCAACAAATGCAGTAAATCCATTGTGCAGTTTAATAGGTGGGTGGACTTTAGTTTAGTATATAATGGTTTCTGAATGAGCATGTGTTTGTGTGTGGATACAGTACACGAGTGCACTCTATTTTGCTGACTTGTCACACGCTCATCCCTTTGTGGCCTATGTCCTGTCAGTGACCACACACACACACACACACACACACACACAGGGCCCATAGGCTCTGCTGAGGTGTGGGGTCAGGCTCCCTCAGGGGCAGCAGAGGACTCAGTCAGTGAGTGAGTGTCAGCTGCCAGCAGCAGTTTTTGCTGAGAGAACAGTGTAGAGGAGGAGAAATGTCCTCCCTCATCCATCAGCCTGCAGCAGCCTCTGCACCACTGGGGCCTGTATGTCCACACAGTAACACCACACTGAACAGTACTGTCTGTGCTGGGTGTGATTTCCTCACAGATACTACAGTGTATGGAGGTTGTTAGCTCCAGTCTCCATGTAGCACATGAATGCATCTTCCCAGAGGATGATTGACCACAAATGAGTTCTCAGCCTGTGGGAAACTCTGCTAAATGCATTGCATTTGGGAAATAAAAGTGTATGGTACCACAACAAGGCTTTTGAAGTTGGTTAAATTTCAGCTTCAATTGGGTGTGTCAATTTTGATGTCTGCCCAGAATTCCCCAGTGTGATGATGCAAGCATACATTGTGTACAGTATACTAATAGTTAAAAAAACCCCAAACAGCTGGAAAACTATGAAATTATTTTGAACGAGCTTCTTCACTAATATGAATTAAAAGGAAGTTGTATTATACGACAAGAGTGGGACGTATTCCACCATGTGAGGCTGTGCTTCGAATGCTAACAGCAGCAGGCTCACAATGACAATGCTAACATGCTGATGTTTAGCAGTTATAATGTTTACCATGTTCACAATATGAGTTTAGTCATGTTTGCATGCTAACATGTATTGATGTAGCACAGAATTATTTTTATCATGATTTTACATCTCTTTCTAGCAGGTCTTTGAATGCAAACAGTGGCGGGCTAACATGCTCACAATGGCGATGGTGACATGCGTTAGCAATTCGAATGTTTACCACGTTCAAAATCTTAGTCTAAGCAGGTTTGAATGCTAACTTGTATTAACATTTCAATTTTAATGGAAGACAATGCATCTACAGTCATGCTAACAGCTCTTTGATACTGTAGACTACTTAGCGGTGCTTTGAGCTAAATGCTAACAGCAGCATGCTAACATGTCCACAATAAGTAAAGTGAACTTGCTGATGTTTAGCAGTTATGTTTACAATCTTATTTGAAGCATTTTAGCATGCTAACATTAGCTAATTTGCTGAGGCTGATGGGCCATCACATATTTCTGCATGCTTATGTGAAATACTCCTTCTTCTTATCAGGTTATGGGTTTTCGCTGGAATAGGAAACAATAATACGATCAATTTAGTTCCAATGACAGGCCCATATTGGCACCCACAGTTCTTACAGGTACAGTTATTATCCTTCATCATGGTTTTTCCCAAACCCTCTAACAGACACGTTCTTCGTTTGATAGTAGTGCTGAGTAAAAATGACGCAGCTGTCACCAAACCCCTCTAGACCTCAGAGTGAGAGATGAGTTTGTCATGGCTGTGTCAGATACACGCCGCTTCAAGCTACATTCTTTTAACCAGCATTTTCGCTGGAAGGGACTGAACTGATCTTCACCGGGGAGATCATGTTAGTGCAAGTCAGACATAGGAGTGTGTGCTGTGAGTCAGAAACAGGAGCTAGGTGAGGGAGTCGGATGACTGCTGAAGTGGAGAGCATGAAGACACGGTGGCTGAGCTGACGTGGCTCTGCAGACCGCAGTATTAACATCCTGATGACTGCTTTCAGATGTCCTATTCAGCATCTTTTTGTTTTCCCCTTGCATGACCAGACCGATGGTGCACTCATTTTCCAAATATCGACAGAAATAATTTTAGCTGTGGAAAATACCGACCAAAATTATGTTGAGGATGGTGTCGTAACCACTGAAGGAAACGCTGATGGAAATTTTAAACGCTGGTCTCTTCGCTCCCCATGCAGGAACTGATGGTGAAAAAGAAATACTAACGCAAATAAGCAAAGTGCTGCATTTGGATGGCTCATGTAGGCATGTGGCATTTATTGTACCAATATAAAGTATCAGTTTAAGTGGGATTTCGCACCACCACTGTACTAGTCAGCAATTCTTCACAAGCTGATGAAGTCGAGGAACTGTGCAGAATACACAACTGTGCGCTTAGAATGTGCAAATTGTAAATTTGGTTGAATACAGAAGAATATAAATGTCTATAAAACACCAAAAATGACTTTTCTTTTGTTGAAGGGACGACTCCTTCCAAGATCAGTTTTCACAATGGGATTTAATTCTGAAAACCTTTGATCAAGAATGGAATTGGTCAAATATGTAGTACCGTTTAGTTAGGCTTTTGATCATACGGAGATGTGCTCAGTAGTATTCATGTATTCATGTTTAGACAGGAAAAAAAAATGTGCAGCGCTCAGGGCTTTGTAGTCACTATTTCTGGTCTTTTATTTACTCACTCACACAACAGCGACTGCACCATATATTAGTCTTTTGGGTAGAAATGAAGGGGACAATTTCCCATATTTGAAAGAAGTAAAAAAAGAAAATTTCAGACCAAAATACTAACCGGGTCTCACTCCCAAGTCGTCAAATACTGCAGCTTGGTCAGTGGCCCCCCACTTCAGAGAATGTGTAGGTATCCCTCTAGTGTCTGTTCTGGACGAGTCCACCCCAGTCAGGAGACGCAGTATAATGAGCCATATGGAGCTGATGGGGTGGATGGATGGCTCAAACAAACACAGGACTTCAACCCAGGAGACTCTTGTTTGTGTCCCGTCTGAAACCAAAAGTGTTTTCTTTTTTCACGTTTGAAAAATGGAAACAATAATGATTGACAGCCCAGCAAGAGGTGCGTTTGTCCTGTCAGGTGAGGGAAGGGTCCTTGCTGGTGTCTGGCCTCAATGATCAAAGTGAAAATTAGACATTCTAATAGTAATAGTAAGTAAAATAAAAATGAAAATAGATAGATTTTGTTACAGTATGTATCAGCTACTGCACCACCATGGTTGTCACCATATAGCAAGAAGGTCCAGGTTTTAAATCCACCTGCTGGCTGAGACATTTCTCTTTGTATGTCCTCCCTATGTGTGGATAGGTTTCCTCTGGGGGCTCCAAATTTCTCCACAGTCCAAAGACATACGTTTTACATTAACTGATGACTTTCAACTGTGCGTATGGTGAATGTGAATGGGTGTCTGTCTGAATGTGTTAGCCCTGTGATATATCCTTGCTCTCACCCAGTGTCAGCAGGGATAGGCTCAATGCCTGCACAGGATAAAGGACACACTTTGTTTTGTGTGAATTAAATTGTAGGACTATGCAGGCCAATAAATACATTTTCTGCATATAACACCACTTGACAAACCACCCTTTTCCCATCTTTGTTGCTCAGAACAGCTCACGATGTAATCAGATGGTTTCTTCCCAGGCTGTCAGTGTGTGTCAGCCCAAAATAAAAGGGCATCTGGCTCTGTTGTACATCACTGCAGCCTGTTGTGTAATGGAGAAGGTTCTGTCTTTACCTTGGGCCTCGTGTTCTCCGCTGACGACAGGCAGGGATCTTATCTGTGCCCGGGCCGGAAACCTTTCCCTTGTAACCGCGGCAGAACAATGGTGCTATATTGAGAAAGCAATAAACATGAGATTGCTTATCTGTTATCGAGCTCGTGGCACATGAAGGGGCTGAATTAGTTATGTGCATTATGTGCTTTGACATTTCAAACCAGGATGATAAGTGGATGCGATTGATAGTTCCATAGAGACCGAGTGTTTGTTGGGTCTGAGTTGTGTCATTAAGTGAATACAGATCAGTATGAGGATCAGCACTGTGGTAATATTCCTCCTGCTGCTTCACATTAGAGACACCTTTAACCAAAAACAACATTAGCAGGTTCTTTTTATTTTTTATTCTTGACCATCAGCACAACCAATACATGGACAATTTTGCTTGGAATAATAGTGAATCATGGGAAGATTTTTGATTTTCTCTCAAACATATACATATTCTCTATTAGGGCTGCACAATTAATCGCAATATGACCAAGTTCAATAGCCAAATCACAGAAGCTGCAGTTTTTGTACGGTAAAATGTGTGACAGCATTATAATAAAAACGTCACATCAAGATTTAATTGTTTTTTCAGTGAAAATGAAAATTATGATGGAAAATGATCATTCCCACTAATCATATCGCAAACATGGTTCTTTAGCTGCTAAATGCTAAATGCCTCCTGTGGCTGTAAACAAAGCTGATGAGCGTGGTGAGAGGAAACCAAACCATTAAAGTTGCCAAAACCATGAGCTGAAAAACACTAAAAACTCTCCGTAGAGAAGAGGGGAACTGCAGAGTTGGGTGGTCACATAATCCCTTGATCCATTGTCATAAAAATATGGATTAGTGCAGCTTAAGAGTTCCAGGAGGATAAGCCTGACAGTGCTGAGACGATAGGAGATAGATCACCATGCACCTGAAAACCTAAAATGAGTTCTAGGCTGTATTTATCATAGCTAAACAACATCTAACAAGTTAAATATCCTTTTACATAAAATATTCAGTCTGTCATCATCATTTGGTTCACTGTGGGCTTAAACTACTACTGAAACAGCTTTTTTTAATAGTGTCTTATCTCCTTAATTGGATGTGTTTCCTGCAGAAGCAGGATGTCAGGGCGAGGCACATCAGATAGTTCAACTGTGTAAACCAATGGGATTTCACGTAGCGAGAATAGACAGATTTATTTGATGTTGGGGGTATTTTACTAATTAGAATTTCATTTACACTTCTGATGCAACCTTCTGCTTCCCAGAGAGGAAAACAAATATCTCGACCCTAACCCTTTTAAATGTAAACACAAAAATGTGTGTACGTGCAAATTGTAAATATCTCATTTTGGTGCAAAGCCTAAACTTTTATGATATTTAAAGAACTTAAAGTTTAAGCACTTAAAGTGTTATCCATGATCACTTTCACATAGCTACACTGACCTCTGTGCCCTCATGCTTTGTTTTTTACGTGCCGCTGTGTTGACTTGTTGAACACACTGCTGTCTGAGTCAGCACAGTTTTGCTGATTCTTGTTTGAGCACTTTGCACTGCTTTCACCCCGATGCTGTCAGAACAGCTCTGACACCTGTTCTTCACCTGACTTACCTCTCTGTTGGCTATTATGACAGTCCTCTGTGTCTCTGTCCAATGTGGATGCTATGAAGAGTCTCACGCACACAGTTTCTGGGCTAGAGTTGCCCCAGCAACAGCCCATGTTGCCCAATATTGCCTTATATTATGCTATCACATTAACCATTCTTAATGCTGGCTAACACATAGGGATCAGGGTTATTTTTCCAGGTTAGAGCAAAATCCCCTCACAACGTCTGTGCATGTTCTGGTTCCACTGATCAACTGAAAGGAATAGTTTGACATTGTGGAAGAATACAAATATTTGTTTTCTTTCCTTGAGCTGGTTGAGGAGATTGATACTACTCTCTGGTCTGTAGGTAAATATGAAGCTAGAGCCAGACTGTTAGCTTAGCTTAGCAGGCTTGCTTATTCTCCTTCTTTCCACCAAGCCCCCAGCAAGTGCTTGGTAGGTGGATATTTTTAACACTTTGGATGAAGCCAGGCTAGTTCTTAACCCCATTTTACATTTTGTATGCTAAGCTAGGCTAATGGCCTTTTGGTTTAGCATCATATTTAGCACAAACATTAGAGTGGTATCAATCTTAACATCTCATTCTCAGCAAGAAAGTCAATAAGCATATTTCCAAAATGTCAAACTATTCCTTTAATTAATTATGTGTAGTCACCAAATAATCAGCATGTGCCTTGCTAATACTTTAGCATACATACTATATTCTGAGTAATAGTGGGCCACATTTCCTTCAGTTTGAACAGAAATGAACCCATACACTTTCAAAGAATCTCCCAACACTGTTACCTCCTTTAAGCTGTTCTTTTTGTAACTTCCGGTGCGTCCTGTGGTACAGAATGAAAACCAATGATATATGTGTTGTTTTCCAGGCTGTATGCTGTGTTTTGGCCAGTCAGCCTTCTTCCGCTTCAACCACCCTGAAGAAGCCTTCAGGATGAAGAGCATGGTACCCCAGGGAGGAAGTGTCTCCGCCAGAGACTACAGACTATGCCCAGGTACTGTATGCACATATTACTACATTCAGTATACTGTATTTTCAGCCTGTTTTCACTCAGCAGTGCTACCTTAAACATCATGTCAGGCTTTCCTTCTTCCACAAACATGGGCCCAGTGTGAATAAAACACACTGACCTCTTGTCACATGAATAATAAGGCCTAAAAGGACTATTTCCCTGAAGTTCCAGTTTCAGCGTGGCCTGTGTGAATGAATGGGCCAGATTGTTGCAGAGCCCAACAGAGAGGTGGAGCAGAAGGGCAGTGTTTTTTTCAGGTGGATATTTGCACAGCAGTAAACCCCCGGCATTTTCCCCTTTTTATAGCCTGGCAGGGGTGGAGGAAGTCTGCTGGGACAGAACAGTATATTAATTTGTTGATATATAATACTGGGCCAATATGGCTTTAATAATAGTCTGTTAACCTGCAGTTGGATTTTATTGATTATTTATTGTTTATTCGTACATTTGTTCTTGCTTTAAAGACAATACATTTCCAGTACCAGTGCTGTAAGAGCTGTAACCCCACCTAAAGAATGCACTGAGTTAGCTTCCATTACTTTTCCCTCGGATAAAAGAAATATTGCGTGGCAAATGGAAACTTCTCATCATTTTTACAACCCAAAATGGTCACATTTGAACTTAACTACAGCAAACAAAGGCATCCATTGTCTATTGTGCCTGTTTGCCGCTCTGTTACCAGACCGTTGTTGTCAGTATCAGCTTTTAAAATGCAGTACCCGATGAACCCCGGAGCTTGAATGGTGCCCAGCTGGGACCTGGTGCATGCTGGAGTTTGCACCATGCATGTTTTATGAGCATCTCATTCCTCTGCGTCTCCAGGCAGAGTTTTTTCAGCTGCTTTCTTGCCTGTGTGTGTGTGTGTGTGTGTGTGTTCCGAGTGCTCACTTTGGCATCTGCGCAACTGCAAGTGCATGTGTACCTTTCTTGGCTGGCTCTACTACCAGGGATCTGTCACAGCATCTTGTTATTTCCCTCCTTTCAGTGTTGACGCTGCCTGCCACTGGGGGATAAGTATAGCACACAGGCATGCTGGCTGCCCTGGACTTCCTGATCCAGTAATGAAAGCCTTCCGTTGTTTAGAAACGTACAATTTTCCTCAATTATGCATTCCTGAGTTGCATTCAGATGAAACCTGCTTATACCACTCCCATGATAATCTGTCATATCTGCTTGGAAACTCAAATTAGACTTATCTGTGTAAAACTATCAGGGGCCAGAGCTATTACAGAGGGCAAACCCAGTGAAACACAATTGACCTACTTTTTTGAAGAATATATCCCTGAAATAATACACTTATATAAATTTACATTCTACACATACGTCAGGGTTGAACCCTCTTGATATACCATATTTTGGTCAGTTTGTTCTATAACGCTGTTAAACCTTACTTATTGCTCCTTAAAAACCTGGGCCAGGAGTTAAAATTAAATAAAATGAATCTTTTGGAGTACAGAATCTGCAGTAGTACCCAGGATATATACAGCATATTGGATAACAAATTCCCTAAACATATTCCCATGAAAGTTGTTCACTGGGCCAAAAATAATAAAACTCTGTGTTTTTCACCTTCTGCTGGATTTGGCATTTTTGGGCCCATAGAGCACTGGTTCCTAACCTGGGGGTCAGGACCCCCACTAGGGGTCGCCAAAGCTTCACAGGTGGATGCAAGGCCCTTTTGATTCTAAGGGGTGTAAGAAAACTTTATAAATATACACAGTAGGCCTATATATCAGAATTCCATTCATTTTTGTGAATAAATCTAAATGAAATTGCTGTTTTTAAAGTTTAGATTATATTTAAGATCTAAACTTTGAAGACCCGAACACAGGCTACACTAACAGAGCCTTCACTCTCTGGTGAACAGCCTCGTCCTGCACTAGGACAAAGCTTATAGAACAACGGCCAAGCATCAGGGAAAAGAAAACACTTGATTTGTCAAAAAAGAGTAGCTTATTAAGAAAGTATGATTGTTACATACATAACACAGACAGATAATTGTACAAAAGGTTCATAAAAATATCAGGAAAACTCATGACTTGTTTTACACAAACTTGCTGCAGTTATTGTGTTCACTGTTTGGGTTCATTGTACCGCTTATCAGCTGTTCTCTGCTGTTATTATTATGCATTGAATATAATATGAAATATCCATAAATATGTCACTTTACTCAATGATGAAAATGAATGAAAGGACTCCCTTAAGTAAGAAGGTTAGAAACCATCGCCACAGAGCATTCGCACTAGAAACCTTCTCTGGATGAGCCGACTGGTTGCACACACACATAAATGGAACAAAGATAAATTACTAATGCAGGTCTTCAAGTCTTTTTGATTTTCATTGGACATCTTGGAGCTTCACATGTTGGCCCAGCTCTATTCCTTGTGCCTTGAGCATTACCCTATAAAAGTAAAACTCAGTACTCAGTTCTTCCAATACAAATTCTGCCCCTCTGTAATTACAGTATTACCTTCACAAGTACCACAATGTACCAATAAGTCATGGTGTCATTATTAGAGAATGAGAAACTCAAAATTTACAATCTGAAATGACCTTAGCCTGGGGAGGATGTTCAAATGGAACGGAGAGTGGAGGCAGACCAGTGCTTTAACAAAGACCTGATCCCTCACTGGCTTCCCTCCCTCCAACAAAACCATACAGTACATGTTCTATGCCAGGAATTAAAGCTGCATCTCCGCAGAGTGTTTTTCCTCTGCACATTGGAACCTCGGTCAGTGAGCTGACTTCAATGACTTCAGTTACTTTATTCATTCAGGCTGAAGTGGCACAAATATGTACAATAAATATGAGCATTTATTGCATGGTTTTATTTTGCACCTTGCCTAAATAGAGAGCATCTAATAAGAAATGATTATTATTATTATGATTATTATGATGCATCAATTAAAGGTCCAGTGTGTAACATTTAGAAAGCTCTAATGGAATAATATCAAACACATTCACTCTCACAAGTCTCCTAATGCGCCTGCTCTGGTACATTTGTACAAAATGTACTTTGTGCGTGCAGCGCTGTTGATTCTTTGCGATCCCAGTCCCATTCACCTGTGTGTTTGTTGTTCTGGCGAGCTTTGCCAGGTCAGTGACAGTCCGCTGACCAGCTGTCTTCAGCCAGCCGTCTTTCAGCTACCAGCTCTTCACTGATTGGACGTTTCCTGTGCCTTTCTGCCAGGGCCAGCAGACTGCTTACTTAAAGTGGCCGACGGCTAGAGTTACAGTATCTTTTTCAGAGACTATTTATAAAGCTCCGGTTCCATTCTACTGTCTGTCATCCCTGCAGCCTCCATCCCTGGGTTTCCCCTCCGGTCCTGTCCTGCACCCAGCCACCGTCCTTCTGCGCTTTAGCCTCGCTTTCCAATAAAAGGCCTTTATCTTCCTGTGATTTGGCTGCTGTGTCTGTCCCTGGCTGCTTGACAGTCTGCAGAAAGCAGAGCTAAAGGCAGGCCTGAATGCCTGTGATGCAGCTGCTTGTTATTGTGGTTGCAGTATGGCACCACCACATGTTGAATCTCTGATGTTCAGATGTTTTTTTTTTTCTTTTTATTATGCAATGAAAACAAATGTCCATCAATAAAATAGAACTGGAAAATTTTGGACAACAAAGAAGGAATGTTTTTGCCATTCAGCACATCTTTCCTGCCCCTAACTTTCCTTTTCCAAACCAGTTAAAACCCACATAAGGGAAAATCATTTTCTTCCTTTAATATTTCACCATATTGGATCAATGAGGACTCTGGTCTGTATTTTGTCTGGAAAATTTCAGCCGGAAAGCATAACACACAAACCTTTTATTATAATAATAATAATAA
>NW_023340257.1:3485309-3510085 GCF_004916995.1 Morone saxatilis | reverse complement strand
TTATTATCAATATGCAGAGTCAAATTTAAGTAGACCTAAATAGAGGTTTTAAATAGTGGTCGAATCTAAATAAGCACATCTACTCAACTAATTTACTTTACTTGACTCTTCCAATTAATGCTACTTTATACTTCTACCCCACACTACAATTCATAGGTAAATATTGTACTCTTTACTCCATATAAATACTATAAATACGATGCAGTGCTACTGATTCAACTGCACAGTAAATAACAGTATATCAAATATTTCAAAATTAGCATCAAATACTGTTTACACACACACACATAATAATCCAATAATGTATTATGTCATAGTATAACACTCACAGGGCCAACATATGGCTTTATGAATACTTTTACTTTTGCTTCACTTTACTTTTGATACTTTTAAGTAGATTTAGCAAATTATACTTTTTTACTTGAGTTTTTTTATTTTAGGGTTAGTATTAGTATCAGTATTTTTATATTGCATTATATTATCTAGATACTTGATTCTTTGCAGACAAGTTCAAAGAAGTTTATGTAAGTACAGTATGGTAGCAGCCTCAGTTGTCATTGTTTGTATGCATACTGACAGCTTGAAAATCTGAGTTTATTTAAAGGAATTAACTTCCATCAAATACTTTGTTCTTGCTGACAGAACACTAGCTGCCTTCGGGACCCCTCAATCATTTTCTCTTCTTGGAAGTTGTTCTTAATGTGTTGCTCTGGTGATCAGATCTTATTATAAAAAGCTACAGTTTGGGCCTGTCATTGCCACTGGATGACACCAGTGTTTCTCATGCCAGTAAAATATCAGTCTAGTGCCAGAAGGGTATTTTGTGGGCGCTTTCTCCGCTGTCTCATCTAATAGTGACAAAATCAGTAACAGTGACAGGCCATAAAATCCACAGTTGTGACTCTTTAAAACAGTGCTGTAAATCTCGCAGTAGTTCACACATCACACTGGACAGGAAGAGATGCGTCAAGCGAGCCACCACACGGGAAGTAAGACGATTTTACCTTCAAAATAAAATACATTCCTCATTTGAGGAGATTGGCGTTGTTCTTCAGCTCAATCTGGTTTCATGTTTGAATTGCTAGAATTGATTGAAATGTATAATTCAAAAGTGATATATTATTATCTTCACTAGGATCAATGTTAGTAGGCTTATGACATACACTGTCAGGACTGGCATACATTATATAAGTCAGCCACACTGAGATGGACATTACTATATCCACCATGTAAAACTGTTCACTTCATTTAGGGATGACAGCACGTTTACAAAGCGTTTTCAACGTGGACTTTAAGTAAGTTATGGTTTTATTTTGAAGTCGTGACCGGAAAAGCGGTGTCACGTTGTAAGTAACTTGACACCAGTGGTACCGTAGGCAGCAGCGGTGCCTAGCACCCCAACCCCCGGCTGAAGTATCACCTCGGTGGTGAGTCTCTGGAGCCAGGCACGGCAGGGCTCCGTCACAGCCGGTCTGTCACCGGTGTCCGGAGGATGTGGGCCTCAGTCATATAGCAGGTGAACCGCACTGAAACTGACCGGGTCGCAGTTTTATTCCTTCATGTAAGTAACCCTACTGCTTGATGCCTGGGCTTTGGGCAAGAGAAGTGATACGAACCGGTCACACGCCAAACTCCATTAAAAAATCTGTCGGTTTAATGTTTATCTGCTCTTCTGGGAAGGTGCACACAGCGTAGGACATCATTACATACTTACATCACATATAGCGCGATTCAGTGGGATTTCATCCCTGTTATTCAGCATACAGGTGGTCAATAAATATGTCCTTTATTCGGAAAAAAAATCTCATTCTTTGCCTTGGTCACAATATCACAATGTGTTCTGGTGAGGGGAATGGCAGATGGTCCAAACGTGTGTTTAAGCAGCTATTGCTTATCGGCGATGGGATTGATGCCGAATTGTAGAGGTCCTCACATATAATATAACGTCTTCACTCGTGTTATATTCAACGCGCGGTTTTTCCTGCAGGTAAGCTAAACATTAAATTGCCAGATTTTCAAATGAAGTTTGGCATGGGGTTCTCGAGGCGATAGTGTATCCCATGACATCATTGCATGGGCTTTCTCTCAGCAAACGGTCGCTTTTATTTTTGTCACCCCACCCCCCTCCTTACTGACTCAAGCCGGGTTGTTGTCTGTGAGACACGGTGTGACATTGACGATCAAGCGGGGCTCAGCCGATAAGATGCATCAGTGTGGCAGCCTGCACACCTCAGTGGTGTACAAAATGCATGAACATGTTTTCAGATGTAATAGTGGCCAGGCTGTCATGAAGGCAGAGCTACACTGTATAGCAGAGTCATTATAGGGGAGAAGACAGGAAGCGGCTCCCATCTCTGTTCAACAAGCCCAGCTAATGCATTATTTGTGAAGCTTCTATATTTTAAAGCAGTTTTTCTATTGGGACATCTTTCTCTGACATCATCTTTACAAAGAGACAACATGGACTTTTCTCTTTCATCCTATTCCGTACATCTGTGTGTGTGTGTGTGTGTGTGTGTGTGTGTGTTATCATTTGCTCTACCCCACAGGTTTAAATGATTTCTAATGTTATTACATCACTATTGAACATGACAGCTCTATTCTTCTCTTGTCTTCTATTACCTCTCAGTGTCTGCACTGATGACTCCACGCTCCGATTATCTTCATGTTTCCATTTAAACAGACAACAAGTCCATAAAACAGATTCCATTTAGCATTAATAAAACCTGATCTGTGCTCTGATCCCTGCCTCAAGGCCATGCTGGTGAATCTCCCACGTGGCCGTGCGTTTCTGTTGTAATAATCTACTATGCTGACATTAGAGAGAGACGGTTAAGATTAGATTACCCGGCCTGTGTCCTACGTTGCTTTTGGGCCACACAGTAATTGGGTTATGTAGGCACATTTTCTCCTGATCCCTATCCAATGCACAGGCCTGTGGGTCTGTTCATCTCCTTGACTGTGTCCTTCCTTCTTTCCTCACCACTAATCCCTCATGCTTACCTGTCTTTCACAGTTTCTACACAGGGCTGGAAAACATGGACATGATGATGACTTTGAACATATCTCAAATAGTAACAGCAGAGAATTTAAGGACATTTTGGTAAAAGTCAGGGACTTTTGCAATGTTTATTTTTTGTTTAAATATTCTTACAAATGCATGAGACAGGCTGTCAACCTCTTTAGATATTTTCTGCACGGAAACACACAAGCAGAAGGGAAAGAATATTTTGCAGTCATGCAAGCGCCCCAAATTAGTTCTGGAAAAACTAATAAAAGCTAGGTTGGGCGCCCTGTAAGGAAAGACACAGGCAAATATGAAAAAGTTGTGAAAATGTGTGGAATTTCACAGCACTGTATAGCTTGTTTTATCAGCTTGTTGACTACCGCTATCGCTCAGGGAAAGACAGGTAAGGTGAAGTCATTCAGCAGATTTGCATTAGACCGTAAAGTTGATGGATAATCAATTTATAAAGCAGGATTACACTCTCGGAGTAAGAGTCTTTGATAGTACTTGTGTTAAGAGCTCAGGTCAGTCGTAAAGTGAACTGTGAAGAAGGTATTTTTTCTAATGCAGGACAAAGAATGGGGGTGTGGTGCTTCAGGTGCTTGAGTTTTAGGCTTTTAGGCAGACACCCAAACAGTGCATAGAGGTTTATAATGCTGTGAGACAGGGTTTTACAACACTGGAAAGTTATCATGGCAACAATCGGTTCATCCTTTGTCTTTACAATTTCAAGGTAAACAGCAGAATTACAGTGTAACACAAAGTAATCTACTAGGAATGAGGGGTAGCATATATTTGACAGACCGGTGCTGTGCATTTGCAGATGATCTTGCATCTGCATTGCCAGGGCCATCTCATTTGTTGGAAGTCTTGGAGTTATTTTGCCAGCCCTCGGCGTCAGGACCCCCACAGCTGATGGATTGTTCTTGTGAAAAGAATGAGGAGGCTACATTTTCTGACACATGCCTAATTTCGCACTGAACGCAGCCTACGTACTCTGTGCCACGTTTGATGAGCTGAATGACTCGTCAAGAAGTTTGTTTGAGTTCTTCTTTCTGTTTTGTACCCATTGTATTTTTTTTTTATAAGACCTAGCCTGATTGTTTCCTGTCTTCTTTCCCTCAGACACAGAGAGCTTGGTCAATGGGAATCACCAGGCCGGTCCAGCCCAGTCTCCCCCAGCTCCTGGAGAGAGAGTCCAGTCTGAGCACAGTGCAATCGTCAGCTCTATTGAGAAGGACCTCCAGGACATCATGGACTCTCTAGTCATGGATGACCCCCAGCCTTCTTCTTCAGAGGGCAAAAAGCCACCTGAAGGCCAACCCATTCCGCACTCCCCTCTTTCACCCATGGTCAATGGAGGGGGCCGGTATCTGCTGTCCCCTCCTACCAGCCCAGGGGCCATGTCCGTTGGGTCCAGCTACGAGAATACATCCCCTCCCTTCTCTCCCCTCTCCTCTCCCTCAGCGGCCAGCAGTGGGAGCTTTACCAGCCCGTCTCCTAGTGGAGGACCCCAGGACCAGAGTTCTTCTCTGCCACCAGTGCCTGTACGCTCCTCTAGCTACAACTTCACCACCCAGCCTCCACCTGTACCCCAGCCACGGACCATACTGCCTAACTTTAGCAGCAGCGGGGTGGGCCAGAAGGTTCAGGAAAGCCCCAGGCTGCAGAGGAAGGTCTTTATAGAGGCTCCTCCAAGCCCCAAGCCAAGCCGCAGAGGCCTAGGCCAAGATGGCTCTGAGAGCCCCCGACAGACCCCTCTTCTGTCCTCTACGGAATCTCTCAGTAGTAGAAACATTGTGCCAAGTAGCCCCAGACTCACTCCCAAATTCCCCACCTGTCCATCCCCGTCGCCCTCCAGTCCCAGGACCAAGACAACCACAGTGCTCCAGGAAAGGCCTGCCAGCCCTTTCAGAGAGCAGACCAGTCTAGCTGATTGCTCCTCCAGCCCATCCAGGCAGCTTTCCCAACCCACCAGAGCCTTTCAGCCTCCCTTGGATCCCATCGTCCACATCATCCAAGGATCGCCGCTCCAGCAGCATCCACGTTCACTGCAGCCCCCTGAAAGTCCTCGCATGGCCAGGAGAAACATGGAGCTGAACGGCAGTGGCAGTGGAGGGGGCAGTAGTATGAGAGAGCTGCCACCACTTAGCCCCTCAATGGCTCGGAGAGGGGTCCCGGTACTCCCTGGGGCACTCCCAGGTACAGTCCCCACCTTGAGGACTCCAGATAGTCCTTCAGGCCTTAGCAAATTTGTCCCAGAGAGTCCCAGGCTCAGACGCAAGTCTGGATCTACATCTGAGGAGCATTGCAGCAGGGGGATCCGAGCCCGCAGTCCGTCGCCTACCTCTATGATGATGGAGGGTGGTGGTGGTGCAGGAGTACGGAAGGCGAGCTTTGGGAATTCCCTGTCACCTGCTTACAGTCTGGGCTCCCTGCCTGGCTCGTCCCCCGTTGCCAGCCCCAGGACCCATAGGAAGATGTCTGCAGGGAGACCCCACCCTGGGATGAGGGAAAGGAAGAACAGCATCACAGAGATCAGCGACAACGAGGACGAGCTGCTGGAGTACCACCGACGACAGAGAGAGGAGAGGCTTCGAGAGCAGGAAATGGAGAGACTGGTGAGTCAGGAACATGTCACGAATACAGTTTACATTTAAAAAGAACACATTTCATTCTTGTACTTGTTACAACATTTTTACTTAAAGGTTAAATCAGATTTACTTGATACTTCACAGGGTTTATTTTGTTTGTTTTTTACTCACAGCTTTAGCTATCAGGTAAAAAAAAACACTCAATTGGTAAACAGACTCTTTCATCAGAGTCCTGATCATAACTCCTGGCAGGAATGAGGATTCTGAAAAATTTATTTATTTAGCAATATCTTGGTGTTTTGAGGCACACTGAATACACTGGTACTAATGAGCCTTGGATTATGCTGTGCAAGTGGTTTGATAAGTTTGTGCAGATTGTTTCTTGTTAAAATTAGTCTGTTGAAACAAGTTTAATGGAGATTTTTTTGCAAAAGTAAGCATAGATAGCATTTTATGTATTGTTTGACAAAGAAAAGCCAGTGGGATGAAATAGGTTTTTACTGAGGATCTTCAGACGGGTCATAAACTTGCCTCCAGCACCTTCTAACCTTTCTAAAATAATTTTATTAGTATGATTATCACTAGCCGAGCTCTAGTTTGCAAATAAATGTTGTAAATATTCCTGCAGAGTCTAACTTCAATCTGTATGACCTCCTGGAGGAGAGGAGTGTAAGAATGGCAGTATCTCCATGTTTGTTTGGAAAAGAAGGAGTAACCAGGCTCGTAAACCATCTCAGTGAACTGTCTGTAACTTGGCTGTCTGCTGTTTAAACTGCCGCTGACATGCGGTCTCAGGGCGCCGAGATGAGCCCATAGCAACCGCATTGTTTGTTGTTTCCTAAACTGAACGGGGGGGTGGAGTAAGCGGCGTTAGCCATCTTGAACTTGTCTGCCAGTCTGAATGAAACTACTGAGACAAAGTCCTTTAAAAAGCCTTTCTATGTGTTTGTGCCTGCGTGAGAAGACGATTGTTTGCCCTGCTTGTAATTACAACATGGGTGTTTTTCAAAGTGTGAGACTGAGTGAAGGCAGCTCAGCTGGACGACGTGCCCTCTGTCTCTGTGGACCAGGTCTTGTTCTGGTACCTCCTACAAAGACACAGCAAGTAAAACAGTGTGTCGGCAGCCAGATCCATACACTGACACTGTGTTTAACCCCTAACAGTGGGCTGCGCTTAATGCTAAAAGGAGAAAGAAAGAGACCCACTCAATCAGAATCAGAATTGGTTTTATTTTAAGTAGGGTTTGACATACAAGGAATTTACATTTGTAAATTGGTGCATAACAATAAATATAGTATGAGAAATATCTAATTAATGGTATAAAGAGGAACGTTTTGTTTCCTCAGACAAAAGGAGTGTCTTAGGAGGTCTGGCTCTCACCACAGATAGGCATTGCAGAGATAGCCTGGAGCTATGGTTAGGGTTAGGGTTAGGTTCAGTCTCATATTGTTACTCAGGCAAACTCTGTCAAAATGTTAATTTTCACCAGTTTCCTGCTTCTTCAGAAATATTTTTGTTATCCAGCAGTCTGCTGCGTGCCCAGAATGAAAACAAGTTTGCCCGGAAATATCAGGAAAACATGTTTACTGTTCTAAGCATATAGTAGACATCACAAAAATACGCTATGAAGATGCAACCTTTTTGAATTGTCCCCAAAGAATTGAGTGAGTGTACAGACATGGGACTAGGTTAAGCGTTACGGTAGGGGTCAGGTTAAGGGTAAGGGGAAAAACAAGTCAACATGGAAACAGACTTTGACGTACATACAGTATGACATCTGAATTTCAGGTTCAGATGTAAGAAAACATTCACAATCACACTGACATTTCTAATAGAGCAAAAAAATCCAGCTCTACAGCTCTAGTCTTTGACTGCTTCCAACAAACCCAAGACCAGCACGAGTTAAACTTCAGGTTGACAGACTATAAGGCCAGTCAAAAGGAGGGTCAGCTGCATTCACATTTTATAAATATACTGGAAACATGGCAACAGAAAAGCTGTAAAGATGACATTAGAAGTGAGTGTTAATATGTAATATACACACGGCCACACATTTCATGGGAGCTGTAGTTTTTTTTCTACATTAAATAAGTGATGTTTTGCTTAAAGATCCAGTGTGTAGGATTTAATGGCATCTAGCGGTGTACATTCCAAACTCGAGAGACACTAAGGTGGCTGTGAAACATGCAAAAAAATGGCCCTACCTACAACCAGTATCTGGTTTATCCATTTTGAAGTGTCTAAAGCGTATAAAAACAGCTTCTGCTAAGCTAACAAAAATATAACAACTCTTATTTTCAGGTGATTATCTACTAAAGAAAACATACCTATGAATATTATATTCCATTTCTGACAATATATTCTTCTAAATGTTACACACTGGACCTTTTAATAAAAATAATGAAGGCTTCAAATTTGAACAACAAATGCTTAAGCAGATAGACGTTTATCTTAAAATCTAAAAAGTACACACCTGAAACACGTTTCATTGTTCCGAATGAGGAAGTAAAGTAACCCTCGAGCTAGAGAAACTAGCAGAACAGAGGCTAGCCTGTGACCATGGGACTTCAGCTCTCTATCTAAAAACAATCTGTAAAACTATTACACATTTAATTAATCCAGATGTTTAATGTTAAGTTTGGTAGTTAACTGATCATATAAGGGAAGCAGCTTATTCAAGAGTTCCCCAGCAAGTCCAGCTAACCTAAATGAATGTTTTTCACTCATACACTCAATGCATTTCAGGAGAAACACTTATTTGTAATTTCTTCTTATGATATATAGTACATATAGTACAAGCGATTTGCACCTCTCCTGCCCATACTGGCCTCCCCATACCCCGATCAGTCAAACCCTAAATCCTTTTTGTTGTTGTCGAAAGCGGTCATTAGCCACAGCAACCTTTGGACTAGCACAACTTACAGGCACTTAAAGAACAATATTGACACTAGATATGTGCAAATAGCTGCCGGCCCACCAGGTCAAGAACACATTTATTTCGAGTAAACACAGCGCACAGGGGCGAGCGAGGGCTGCCTGAGACGCAGAGGCAGGATTCCTCAGCAGCCTGTTATGTTGTCGTATTTTTCGAAGGCAGAAACTCGCAGCTCTTGGAGGAGGCAGGGCGTGGAGCTGCAGGGCCTGTAATTAGTCACAGTTGACTCACTGTCATGACAGATTTTTCTTGCCCCAGAGCGTGTGCATTAAAAGCATTTCACACACAGCCTGCTACTCATTCACACAACTGATTACCAAAAAACAAAGTTATGTGAACAGCGAGTCTCGGAGAAGTTTACTTAGGGGAAAAGAGTCTTATTGTGAAATCAACAGGAGTACACAGCTCAGAGGCAGCGGGAGGCTGCTGGGAGACTGCAGCTACACTCACACACTCATTTACTGATCTAGTGATGCGTATCAGGCTGATATTGAACTTTGAATGGGGTTTGGCCTGTTGGTGTTGTTGAAATGCAGTTGAGTTACATAATTGATTAATACCGCATTGGTTATTGGTTCCCCACTGGTGGCATTCAGGCTTTTTCAACATAATTAGTGGAGAGCTTTTGGACATACAATGTCAAGATATTGAATATTAGAAATTAAATGAAATCGGTCTCAGTCTCATTATTTTGGGTTGACACCCCATGTAGGTCAAACCCTGTCTATTAACATTAGTTCAAACTAATTATTAAAGTCTTGAAACAGTGGTTTGATAAAAACATTCAAGGTCCTTTTACTGGCTTTAGCCCAGAGCTTTCAACCACATATCAGTCTCACATATGGAACACTGCTCACATGATAACAGGTGGCTGCATGTACAGTAGGGAGGAGATTGTGAGCAATGTCTCTGTTCAAGGATGGACTTGAACGCTCAATTGCATCGCATGGTCTTCATCACATCTAGGTGGCCATTAGCCCGACTGATTCTGGATCTTTGAGGCTGATGCTGATGCGTATCAATGTTTGGGCGTTACAAAAATCTGATAACGATGTATCGGCCGATAGTATTTTCTAAAAATGTTATATGTATGTAACATATAAGATAACAAACAATCTTGATACGAATCCTTTGGAATTGTGTTTTGTTATTGTAAAGATACATACTAAGCAGGACATTTGTAAATAGTTTTTTAAAAATTGTCTCAATCCTAGTATGGCATTTCTTCAGTCCAGCTTGAACAATTTTAATGAGATGCATGATGGGAACTGTAGATCTCGGTGTTTTTTGGAGCTTAACCCATGGGAGGGGCTAAAAGTCAGGATCACCGCCATGACTTTTGTTGAGCTCTTTAAGGTCTGGAGGGGATTGTCTTTGAAAATGAAAATGATTGTTGTTGCCTAAGCATATCCAAGTGCTCCTGTGGACATCATGTTAAGGGACGGCTGTAAAACGGGCAAATAAAAACGAGCGAGTTCAAATCTGTGCAGATCTCCCAGTAAAGGTGCGCAGTGTGAGTGCACAGGAAGGTTGGAAGAGTCAGCATGAATGAGTGAGTGACAGTATGCATTAATGTAATAAAAAGTGTTGTTAAGGTCTTAGTGTCCATAAATATGTAGAATAACAGCATTTCCCTGCAGTTATTTCAGCCTGCACTGATTAGCACTCACGGCAACCAACCACAATGAAATCAGTCAACATACATAACTATGATTTCACAGATAAAAACAATGCTCGCTGTTAAAGTAACTTTTTATTTAGTTAAGCAGAAGACTGGAGTGCACTCAGTTTCCATGGCAACCAGCACGCCAGAGTCCAATAACTGATTTAGGCTTTCAACCCAAAAACAGTATGATCCCTCTGTTACTGTCACATCACATTTTCAGTAATCTAATAATACTGTAACCCTGGTTCTATTGTAGAAGGCTAAACACTTAGAATCCAATTTAATATACTTTATGTTCTTAATGCATTTATTATGATTTACTGTGATATATTTACACAGTATTTGACTTTATTATTTGCTATATGAAAGCATCTGAGGGAAGAAAAATTCACCTCTGCCCAAAGACTTGATGCAGAGACAGAGGTTTAATGGTCCACAGAATCCACTGATTAAATATAAATTAAGAGGAGATGGAAGCTGCTACTGTGGACTGCAGGAAGTTTGAATAAAATCTGTCTTCTGTCTGTTCTGTAATAGACAAAACAGTTTTCACCTCAAGAAAACATCCCCATTGAACCCCCCCCCCCCATATTGGTTAAACGATACCAGAGTGAAACGACAGGGAGCGTTTCATTCAGCTCCGTTATGTTTTCCTTCGGAGCCTGGAGGTAAGCCCTCTCTAATGACCGGTCTGCAGGGAAGACTGTTTTCCTGTGTCCGTCTGATCCAAGCTGTCCAGCCTGGCACTGCTCTCTCCACATGGCCGTCTGACTGACACGCTGGCTTGGCAAACACACTTGGCATATGAGGCGAGTCGCAGCGTGCTTCGTCTGTGGCAGACACACACGCCGTCCTTCTGTCCACCAAAGATGACCTCATCTTACCCATGATGTTGGTTCATATTTCACTGTCATTGTGGTTAATGAGGGTGCCTTGTCACTTTTTGTAACAAACTGGATCAGACCGGTGTGTGTGTGCACTGTTACTGTGAAGAGGAGTTTTTCTCTGTCCTATAGAGTAAAATCTCCAGAGCGCTGTTGCGTGCTACTGGCATTGCAAAAGATTTTAGATTCTAAAAGTACTTTAAAGCGTCTCTCATATCCCAGAATAGCAAATGACAAAGGAGGTACAATACCACTTTGTCATTTGCTATTTTTGAGTTCATTTTACACAGCAGGTGTATTACAAGCTTTTTTAAAATGTATTTTATTTAGATAACAGATATAATGGTTGGAAAGTTCCCCAGCAATGTCTGTTGGTTAAGCTGTAGTAGGTAAAAAAATACTTTTTGTCTTATTTGCTCATATCTTCACTATATCCTGACAATAGTACATGAGACAGATAATCTGTGAATCTATTTATGCTTGTCGCTCTATAAAAGTAAATATCACAGTCATTCCTGGGACAAAATATCGTCCAACAAAAGTAGCTATCGTGGCAGACCTTTGCAGCTGGTCTTCTAGTGGAAACCCTGCACAGTGATATATTATCTCTTGGTGAACAACTCCTGTTTGATTTCCACTCTAATTAGCTAGCTTGACTTGATTGTGTGGAGATGGCTGGGAGGGGGCAGCCTCAGCCAGAGTCCTGTGGAGGAGGAGATCTGTTGTTGCACTCCCTACTGGTTGCTGCAAGAGGCCGGTGAAGGTCGCACATTGCTTAATGCATCTTTAATATAGGCCTACATGAGTCTCTTTAAATGAGTCTTTGGACTCAAGTTTTTTTTTTTTTTTGCGGAATTGCCCTTCAAATATCAAGGATGGTGCTTCAGTTGTGAATATTTTGCCTAAGGCAGAGATTTGATTCAGTGGCAATTTAAAAGGAAGCTAAACTCCGGCCTTTATTATCATCAAAGGGAATGAACCAGTCTCCTCTAGCTTTGTCCTCCGTCCTTGTCTTTCTCTGTGTCTGCTCTGCCATTCTCCAGCCCAGCAGGATGTCACAAATGTCGGCTGCGCATAGAAAAGACTTTCTTGCATGGTTGGAATCTTTGCTACTATCCACGAGGCGCAGCAGACCAAATATACCCTCGCACTGTCGAACAGAACACCACGCGCGTATACCACCATCTTACAGTGCACGGCCAAATATGTCCAGCTACTGCGGGACATCGAACCTTCCCACCTAGGCTGCCAAATATATCCTGCACCTACGCTGATACGGAGCACTGTACAAACCCACCGACCAGCGGGTGCAACGTTAATCATGCTGAAGGGGAGTTTTCTGCAGAGGAAGTTCCCAGCAGCACATGTTTAGACTGCAGGATCAACCTGCCCATTTGCATGTCTGTGGTTCAAGTCATCACGAGGCAGATTACAGTGATTTTTACTGTTTTTGGTTGAAAACTAAACAGGCTCGAAACAGATAAGACAGTGTATCAGACTCTGTGGCTCTTAATCTGGGACAGCGATAAATCTGTTTCTTGGCCCGTCCAAAGGAAAGCTGCAGTAATCCAGTCTTGAGGCAGCACCAACAAATATGGCTTGTGTGGATTTTCTCTACTGAAAACAAGCGCCAGATTAGGACGCATCATGGCACTTGATGCACTGTTGCTTGTATTCTCTCTGCAATGTCTAATCGATCATCAGATAATATGCACAGGAGGAGGCAGTTGTTTGAAGCTCTGGCTGGATCTTATTTTCATATTTTTAATACCAGAAGGAGTCTGTTATAACTGCAGCTGTGCAGACTGCTGTTTTGTGACCTCTCCACTAGAGGGGGTCGTCTTACTGTTCTGTGCTTGAGTGGGAATTCACCCCCTCAGAACTAATGGCTGTACATCCAGTTAGGTAGAACCTTTATTATAAAGAGTGAATGAACCAAAAATATGAGACACATCTTTCAAGCATGTTGTCCACTTCATACATGTAATTCACCAGTTTGCTTCAGGTCCTTCACTTTAAGATTTTAGAGATATATATATAGAAATTATAGGCAGGACCCAGTAGCGTTCCATGTTAAATAAAGAAATAAGACATTATGAAATGATTAGTTGTACAAATAGATAAAGACATAATAATAATATAGTAATAACAAATAATTGGTTCAACCCTGATTAATAGACACTGTTTGTGATCAGAAGTTGCATTACAGATAAAAGAAAAAAATGACATTTTGAAATATAGCTTGTATTTTAAAAACTATATCTAAAAATGCCAAACTATAAAGAAAACCAGATTCCTGTGGCTCATTGTAGTGCTCCTAATGGCATTTGCAAGAATCCACCAGGCCTGAACAAAAGCAACCAATCAGAGCCGATGATTATCGCAATATCCTGGAAAACAAGTTGAGGCATTCAAATCTTGTCTTGTGTTTTTCCAAAGATATTTAGTTTGCAGTCATGAAGACAAAGATAAGCAGCATTCCCCTCAATGCAGAAGCTGGGTTCAGGGAATGTTAACAATTTTAGCTTGAAAGCGATTTTAAGCAATTAATTTGTTATCAGAATAGGTGATTAATTTACTGCTTCTCTCATTTAATTGACTAGTCTTAATTGTCTTTATAACAATGTCACAATATTTCACATTATTTCAATACAACAATTCAAAGGCAGTTCATTAATAAATCAGAATCCGTGCTTATAACAACAGTAGGATGTACACAAACAAACAGAAACATCAGATAATCCAGCCTGTCAGTGTTATCCTGCAAAGCCACACACACTGTCTCGCCATCCCAGACAATCTGAGATCTCAGCACTGATTTCTAATGTTGCTTAAACGGTGGCGAGAGCGGCTAACAAACGTGCTTACTTGAAGGACAAACCTTATCTGAAACAGTGCTCTGCCTCTAAGGATGCTGGATGTCATTCAGAGTTGGGAGTGGTGAGAGAAAGTCAGTCAAAGAATATTCAAACTAAATGCTAAATGCACAACATTCATGGGTTTTGCATTAATTTGAATGTGGTCAAGATCATTTATCGCCTATTTTACATTTTACACAAATCTTATAACTTTTTAGTGGATAAAACAGATTAAAAACAAGGTAAACCCACTTCCCTGCCTTAAATACCAGTGTGTACATGTAAATCCCTGTAAGAAAGGTTAAAACATGTTTAATGAACTAATGGAGATTTTGGGGGGTTCTGCAGCCCCCTCATCACCCTTACTTATCTACAAATCACTTTGTAATGGATGTCCTGATCAACCTTATATTGTACGACAGTGTTTACGTGGCACTCAACTTCTGCATGTCACCGCCCTGTAGACTTTGGATTGGTTCAGCAGTGCAGGTTTCCACCCACCTTTAGCAACAAAGGCCAGGAGAAAGTCCTCATTCTCTATTGAACGAAGTGCTTCCAGACCGGCTTGTGAGGAAGGCACGGCCTTGCTTTTGCCTCTAAGCTACTACTGACAACATTTTCAACCTTAGCATACCGAAATGTTATGTGGACTAAGTGTTTTTTGCCCGCTTAAGCTAAATTGGTCCCTTATTGTTGCTGCCCAAGTGAATTTCAAACTCCTGGCTAAAATTCAGCGTAAGTCAGTAACCTTCTTGTTATGTAACACCTGAGTCTCATCCTGCCTGCTAGAAGCCCCTCATACCATTCACTTAAATAAAGTTGTCTCAATCTATGTTCATGTGGCTTCAACAAACCACTTCAAAGGGTTGACCTTATCTGCTGCTTTATGAAAGAGTCTAAAGAGAAAATAATTACAAGAAGTCAAATTATGTGCAAATGTGGAGCAAGTTGAACTTTAAAAGTACTTCAAAGCAAGTTTCAAAGCACTTATCTACACCTACAGGTTTTCTGCATTTACCAGCTGAAACCAAAGTCATTACACCTTTTGCCTGGATTAAATTTATCAGCCTATTTGAGGTGCAGCCCGGCCAGTGCATACAGTGTAAAGTTCTACTTGGGATATAAAGTTAGCCCCTCTGCTTTTCTTAGAACCAGCCCAGCAAGCCTCCTCCCACTCGAGGAAGTCCCTACACGTTCTGATCTCTGACTCCGCCCCAGTTCACGCAGTCCTCACCTCCTCTCACAAGACCTGAGTAGGTGGGGGGTAGGCTGCTCTCCATCCGTCCCAAAGTAGCACAGCCAGTTGTGAAATCACTTTACAGTACAGGAGGAGCTGTATAGAAGCAACATCATCCAGGCCTGTCACAGAGCTGTGGCCATGGACCGGTATCATGTGCTGGGTGGCAGCAGGACTGTGCCGGCGCTGAGGCGAGGTCTGAGCAGGGAGCAGGCCGTGGTGTATCTGCTCTCTCTGGCTAAAGAGAAGCCGGTCTTTCTCAACAGCGTGGCAGCACTCATGAAGGTAACCGATGCCGCTGCTAATATTAACAAAGCTCCGCCAGTTGTTGCCCTCGGACCAGATTTAAATAGACTGCGAAGGGTTCCTGTGATTGGGTCTTGGGTCTGGATTCGGATAATATATGCACTGTTTTGGAAAGGCCTGGTACCTACATGTGATGCTGTGGTTACAAGTCATTAACAAGGGGAGCTTTCAGGCCCTCAGACGTTTTTTACATTTTTTTTAATGTGGGGGATTTTATGAGTCGAGCTTGAGAAATATGTTACATTTGTCTACAGGCAGGAAGAAACTTGCTGTGTTGGTTTGTTGAAAAGTGACATCAGTAGAATCCTGCAGTATGTGATCAAAAGTAAAGGAAAGTTAAGATTTGTAAGATTTTTGTTATGCTTTAACAGAAGAACCTGAACTGAACAACAAAGGGAATACTATGGAGGAGAAAGCTGCTGTGGGATTTAATCCAAGTCCAGAATCTAATTAAAATACATTTTAAATCAAAATGAATTAGAAGAGAGTAAAACCTCAGTTAAAGGTGAACCAGCTTATTATTCAACAAAAATAGCTACTAAGTGGCAGAGTGATCTATCACAGAGCTCATATATTGTGCAAAGATTGAGCTTATTGCAGAGAGGGGTCAAGGTCGCCAAGTCATGCTGAGGGGCTTCACTGATGTAGTTAGACTGACATGCAGCAGAAGAGTGGTATGTGGTTAGAATGATGATGGATACCAGATTGGTTAAGAGGAAGGAGAAGATGAGAATGAATAGAAAGGGGAAACTTAACCAGTGTGGAGGATTTAGTGGCATCTAGTGGTGAAGTTGCAGATTTCAACTAACTGAACACCAGTGGCATCTGTATTTGACGACCTGAGAATGAGAACTGGCTGTGAAGTGTGTAGGAGAAACTATGGTGGCCTTGAAAGTCGAGAAAAATGTAAAAAGGCCCAGCGAGTGTTTGGTCTGTCTGTTCTGCTACTGTAGAAACATGGTAGTTCATCATGGACTCCATGGAAGGCTACCTCTACCTGTCTGTAGATAAAAACAGCTCATCCTAAGATAACAAAAACCCAATGATCCTTAGATTCAGCTGATTATACACTAATATAACATACCTATAATTATATTCCATTACTGACAATAGATTTTCAGCTCAGTCCACCAAGTGTTATGAAAATTGGGCCAGTAGTCTGTTTGTAATCCTGCTGACAGACAAACACACGGCACCAAAAACACAACCTCCTTGGTGGGTGTAATTAGCATAGAACTCCTCGGATAGTAACCTGGCTGTTGAGCTCCGGGCGGCTGTGTGCATCCTCCAGTCTGACAGCTGGGTAACTGTTTGCTTGGTGCTGCTGTTTACTTAAACCTCCTCTGGCTGAACAGTCTCACGTGGATATACAGTACAGCAGTTCACTACTGTTACCAGCTGCTGTTGACTTACAGTTTTTTGGGGGGATATTGATATTTAATCTCCTAATTTCTCATGCACAGCAGGTTGTTTAACTGAACAAAGCTGATGCAACTGCCGGAAGATCTTGCATGCTTGGACTTATCTCTATCCTATAACAATAATCAAGCCATAAGCCTGCTTATTATCATCAGCAGTGTTTAGAGAATGTGAAAAATACGACTCCCATCCAGCCTTTAATCACTGTATGTAGCCTTTGATGTTCTCATCTTTATTCTGGAAGTGTTTGACGTGATAACTGGAGCCCGGTTGTCACTTTGAGAGGCGCCTCCGGGGGGCTTGGATCCCAGTCGAAGCGGAAGCCTCAGTGGCTTTAATGCCAGCCGCCCCCACCGGGAGCAACAACTCCACAGTTTCATCTTGAGATCAGTGCCAGTGACATCAACAAGGAGGACCACCAGCTTATTATTCAGAGAGGTTGGCTGCCGCTGGAACGCCTCCTCGTCCCGTTCCCCCTGCCTGCCTTTGAAGCTTGTGTGTTACATGGGGGGAGAAAAAAATGCAGTACATAAAATAGAAATATCTCCTGTTTGTTCCTCCTCTGGGACCTGAATACCATGAACCCTCCAAGGATCAGGGTCTGATCATGAATGAGGTTTGTTTTGCAGACTGTTACGGAGTGCTTGCAGATATATGTAGAAAATAAGGCTTTGTTGAGCTTTCCCGGTTTAGTCTTAAAATACTACGAGCGTGTGATTTCTGTTTACGCCTGTGACGTAGGCGAACATGGCAAAGAAGAATACAGCCGCACACTGAAGCAACTGCTCTGATCAAAGGTACACAGGCAGCGAATGGCCCCGGGGTGCTCGGGGAGGAGGAGGAGGGTGGAACATTAAAGGCCATGAGAGAGAACAGGAGACACACTGACTCCCAGGGGAGAGAGGGAGACGTAAGGAAGAGATGCACGCTGCTCGGAGGATGAAAATATGGAAAGTGAAGTGAGGAGACCATGCTGACTGAAAGAGGAAGAACTGACAGAGTGAGATGTAGGTTGTCACATTAAAAAACTGTCTACAGTGCATATGAGAGCAAATGGGTTTATTCCTAAATGCTGTGCATTTGTTGTAGGAAATGTTGTGTTTAACAAAACAACATTGTAGCAGCCATTAAATACCACAAAGAGGAGACAGCAGTTCACTAGATAATGAGTTTAAAGCGACATTATGTGTACACAATCTTCTTACAAACTAAATGTTGAATTCATGAGCAATTAAAGGCACCATTGCTCTGTTCAATATACACTGCAGGGTTTATGTCCTACAGCCTTGCTTGGTCTGGTATGACCATTAGCTTACGGTGGCTAATGTTAGCTTATGTTAGCAAAAATATGATAGAGATTCTTGTGTGGCTGACATTTCTGAGTCTGTTTGTTGACTCTTCTTTACTTGTGCTACTGTTGTACTGTTGTTATGTTACAGAAGGAAGTTTCAATGATTTTATCACAACAGTAAAACAACAAGTAAACATATTCATTCACCAACTGATGGCACATTTAAACCTTCAAACTAAGCACATCCCGTTCACAAGAAAAGAAAAAAAGATTTTAGTTTTTATTTGAATGCAATATTTGAGCATCAAAATTTACTTTTTCTTTCACATTGAGCAACAGCGGGACTTGTATACAAACACACTTTTAACCCCTACAACCGTAATGCACCCCTGACATTTGACATATTGATTTACTATCTCATCACATATGTTCCATCATAGAGTCAAAATGTATGACCTTAGACAGTCAATTTCATTTTCAACACTCAAACTTGACATGCCTTAAAAAACGAACTCGAGTGTCGCCCACATCCTCCAACTAAACTAATGGTTCCAGAATAATTGAAATGCTCGCTGGTGCTTCAGTTCACAAACTTTGTCTTTACCTACCGCCATTGTCTCATGAGTGCCTGAGCGGTACTGAGCATGTGCAACTCTCAACAGAGATGAGGGCTAGTGAGTTGGTAAATTTACTAGCCTGATGTGGCATTTTACTGGGAAATTCTTATTGATGAACCCTGAATTGAATTAAATACATAGTTTTTTAATTTAATGGCGAGGCAGGCTCCTGAGCAGGCTCTTTGAATATATGCTAGTTTATGTCCCATGCTATAACCTGTATGACTTGTGTCTCTTTTTGCCATGGAATGACCACATTTTGAACAATATGTAATCAACAGCAGCTTCAACCTCAAAATGTCTTTATCAAGGCCAGTTGTCATGAGAGCCACCCACTAGGTGAGACATGGAGGGCTGAGGAATGTGTGAGCTGGTGTCTGGGGGTGGATGCAGGCTGGAGCTTGGAGCTCTGGGAACCAGGCATTCCTCCACAAACTCACAGTTGTCTGGAAGTATCACCCCCTCCTCTTTGATAGACACTGAGTCTGCAGGACTTGGACTCTGCACTAAAGCTGTGAAAACTCACATGTATGGGATTAACACTGGCCTAATGTAACCCACCTACTGTAAGGCTTTATTGCTTTACTTTGTCTTGCTTATATATGTATTTCTTTTCAGACAATATATGGATACATAAAATAGTGTTTATTGTTGTTTTTTCTACTACATACAGGAAAGCAGAGGGAGTTGGTGCTATTTAAAATCTGTACATAAAGCTGACATTAGTTATGAATCATTGAAGGAAAGTTTGTGTCTGTGTGCACAGATGGCTATTAAATATGACTACACCACTTTGCAGGAGGTGTTTAGCCAACATGGCTTAGCTAAGCTTTGTGTGTTTGTGTTTATCACGTTGTTGGTGGTTTCAGACTTGTGATTTGGCTTTTCTCTTGCCCTGGTGACACAGCAGGGCTCACAGAGGCTGTTTCAACTGTTAACAGATCTGCTTTCCTTGGACCAAAACCGTGTATTTCATGATGAGGTGGAGTAGGACACTCCTGAAACAATACATTAACATTTAGTTGACACACTTCCAGAACGGAGTCCGTAAACCCACATTAATTATTTCTAACCATGGAAACAGCTCAGATATGCATCCATAGTAAACTGTAGTTTTGGGTTTGAGAAGCTTCTCTAAGCAGCAGATGATTGAATGTTGCCATGGAGCTCTGTCACATCACCCTCGTATCCTCCCAGAGGATGGGGGTTTGTTGTTGTGGTGGTGACATGGAGAAAGGGGGTGTCACTGGCTGTATAAGGCCAGTATTTGTTCATCTGTCTTTTCGTCAAGCTGTCCTGGCTTCAATGTGTGCCTCATTTGAAGGTTTGAGCTGTTACTTCTCACAGTGTCCACCATGAGAGTGAGTAAACCCAGACTTTTATTCTTTATTCCAGAGTAGAAGTGAATTTTTGATGCCAGGTTTTAGGTTATTGGTTGGGAAATGTCTTTGTATAGGCTCCTGAAGATGATTTATAAAAGAGAAGCTATTTGTTATATTTTGGGAAATATTTCTTCGTCATTCACCAGGGCGAACCAGAAAGGCCTATATTTGCATAGCCTCATTGAACTATTGTGGAATTATGTGGTTCAAGCCCAACTCCTAGTGTTTCCAACTGGGACATTGGAGCTTGGCATAAAAGGTTTGGATTAACACACTGATGTGTTGCACCACTTTTTTCCAGCTCTGAGACCCCTAAGGGACCTGCTAATGATATCTAACAGAGAGACCTAGAGACTTATAAACTAAAGGATTTTTAGTTAGCAACAACCTTGGAACATAAAAAATTCCTCTGGCATTTCAAAGACCCACACCAGAAAACATGAAATATGGGATTCACGCAAATCTGTCAACATGCAGTTGATTAGGAGCATAATTTCAGCGCAGCTTGCATATGTCGGGTGTCAAATTTGATGCTGCGTCAAGTTGATTTATGTTGAGGCCAAACACATTTAGGTATGAAATCTTCATGTGATCCTGCTCCTCATCCATCACACAGGTTTAGTAGCTTAAAGGCTGTCTTGCAATCAAATGAGACAATAAAGCGCTGGCTCTCAATTAAGATTCCTTGACAAAAACGAGACAGTTTGGAGAACTCTGAGTGGTGTAATCAGTGTATACGTTCAAGCAGATGTTGAGTGGGAGGACTCATGAGTAGTTGTAGACTTGCCAGTAAATGTTTGAACTCTTCTCTCGTGAATATATAGCACTGTTCCACAGCCCAAAGAGGTCCTTTACTCCCACCCACTCGGTTGAAAGCTACCCGGCCCCAGATTACAGGTTGAAGCTAATGGTGGGGCTGTAGCTCCTAATCATGCAGATGCTCCACTCAGTGGGAAAACCGAGGGAGAAGGTACACCAGGGCTTTTATTTGTGGGTGAGAACAGTTTTGCTGCCAAAGTGTTCCTACGCCACAAGAGCATAGAGTCACACAGTGCGTCTTTGGCTCCAGAAGAGCTAATTCTGATAATGATCTAATTCTTTTGCTTTGAATTGCCAGCTGTGTGAGCAGTCAGCTTGTTTAAATCTGCCTGTTTATTACCAAAGAAATAACAAAAAAACACATTTATATTGGGTGAATAAGAGGCCATTGAAAACTCCACGAAAAACTAATAAATGTTCCTTGAGTTATGTTTTTTTTCTTAAACTACTGTTTCCAAAGTCAAGAATAACTTCTAGTTATGATCAACTAGTTATGATCTTCCATCATTCAATTCCTGTGGTGATCATTCGTGTCCGTGTTCATGCAGTTGACAGTTGACCTATAAAATCAATGTATAGTGTGAGCGTGGAGTACAGGAGCCGGTGGTGAATCTGGTGTATGTGCCTTTAACGCTCACAGCGCACAGAGACGCTGTGTCTGCAGCAGAGGGGTAGAGCAGCAGCAGACAGCAGCTGACGTGGAGAGTTCAGAGGTCACCCTGTTGGCCTGGTCTGCCAGAGCCCCCATAATGTAGGTGGGCTGACCCCTCATAGTGACAGCTGGACAACCAGTCACTGAGTCTGCCTCCTATGCATGCAGCACCCGGGGGAGAGGGCAGTGTGGGCTGGCTATGTTGTTTCGGGGATAAGAGAAGTTGTGACAAACTCCATGTCTGCTCTCACTGAAACTGAGGCTGGGTGGTAAATATATCCTGTAAATGAGACTTTACTGAAGTGTCAGATCACAGATTAGGTTTCATACTGATAATAGTGCTACTGTGGTTATCAACCAGTCAGTTCATTTGGAAATTCTTCCCCTGTTACAAGGCAGTCTGTAACATCTGCAGTTGACTTTACCTTTCTGTTCTGTGTTAGTTGAATTGTTCCATAAAGTATTTGGAATTGATTTGAATTGAATTATTGATTTGAATTTGAATAAAGTAATCACATCAGTCTATATGGGTGAATGTGATTACTGCTGCACTGTTGCATTTTTCCAGTTGTCAAATATGTTAGTGTGGTGTTCATTTTCATTTCTGGCATTAAAGTGTTGGGTAGGAGATGAGAGTGCATCTTACCCCTGCTCTATCTGTCTGTCTCTGTAGCGCTTCATTCTTTTGGAGCTGTCTTAAGGGCTCAGATGCTTTGTGAATAACTTTTATCTTCACCAGGATCTTGTCTCAGCTGTAAGGGGAAATTCTTAGAAAATGCCATAAGCTAATTCTAAGAATTTCCTTAGAATTTTGTCACTAGCAGTAACTCTTTGTACTCTGAAGCCTTATGAATACGACCCCTGTTTCAGGAAAAATATCACCCACCAGTAGCTTCAGTCCATCCAGCATTAGTCCCATCTCCCATCAGTCTGGTAGGATATTTGGGAGATGGCAGTGAGATAGTTTGAAATATATAATACAGGATACAACTTTCAGGCCAGCTCTTCATCTTCAGATTGTCATCAGTTGCCGGCTCAGCCCCATAAACCAGCACACAGACAGGAAATGACATAGCGAGGACTAGCAGGGCTGGATGTAATCTGATATCAGTGTGTTGAAATACAAAGCTAATATTGTCCCTTTATTAAAAATTGGATACAGCTAGTCAGTCAGATGTTTACTATTTTAGTTTTGTTCAAGCATAGGCTCAGGTTTAAATCAGTATGTGTAAGAGTCTGAAGATGGGCTTTAGACCCAATATTTGTTTCTACGGTTAAAAGCTCAAAGGGAAAAGGTGAGAAAAAGAGATGTGTCAAACCCTAATCTAATGTCCCCCCTTGTTTGTATCTGTCCTTAGGAGAGACAGCGACTAGAGACCATCCTGAACCTCTGTGCCGAATACAACAAAGGAGAAAGCACCGGCCTGGAGCCCCTGGGCTCAGGGAGGACAGGGTTTCCCGGGGGGCTGTCGGACAGCATGGGGCGGAGGCCGTCCATGGAGAATGCCCACGGAGGGACACCGTCCTCCGCAACGCTCCGCCTGCTGCAGAGACAGAGGGAGAGCGACGAGGAGAACCTGAAGGAGGAGTGTAGTAGTACAGAGAGCACACATCAGGAGGTGAGGACATCTCCTGCTCTCAGCACAGCATCAGCACTGCACAATGGAGACAGACAGGTCAGAGGGAATGCTTCTTTCCCAGCAAAGACGCTCTCTGCATGCCACTGTGGAAGCAGCATGTGCTAATGATGTGCTTTGCTTTGCTCAATCAGTGGTTCTGATCCTGAAGGAAGTTTCTGAATTTGTTTACTGGTCATCAGCCATATTGGCCAATGCGTCCTAATGCCTGTTCATATCATATCAGCTTTATCCTCTCACCATTATTACCTCCCCTCATACAGTTCAGGGCAGCAGTTGCTCAATGAGGTCCAGATTTATGCAGGTTTTCATTCTGAACATAGTGTTCACTTCCATGGTTCTATGTTTGCACAAAATGTTCTTCCTGATATCTCTTAGACAGAACACTACTCAAGATCAACACGGAACAAAAATGTCAGATTTTTCACATTTCATTAAGGCACTGGTTCCCAACCTGGGGGTCCTGACCCCCACTACGAGACGCCAACACTGCATAGGTGGTCAAGAGGCCCTCTTGATTTTAAGGGTCAAAGTTTAGAATATTAAAATTATCAACAGCCTCATCCTGCGTTAAAAAGGTTAAAACAACCGTTAAACAACAGCTAATAGAACAATGAGAAGGAAACACTTAATTTGTCAAAACAATAAGCCTATTAGGTATGTATGATTGTTAAACATTAAATAAATACATAATACAGACAGAGAATTGTATAAAGAGTTTCTAAAATTCCTAAAATATCTGGAAAACTGATCCCAGATACATTCATCCAAATCACTGGTTTTACACAGACATCCTGCAGTCATTGTGCTCACACTGATAGTTGTTCTGTGCTGTTATTGTTAAGCTTTTAATATGATATTAAATAGCCATAAAATATGTCACTTAGTCAGTTTACTGAATGATAGAAAGGAGCTCCCTTAAGGAGAAAGATGGGGAAAGTTTTCTGTTTTTTACCACAGACTGCAGGACTGTTTGGACATAATACATTACACAATGAATCATGTTCCAAGTCACCACCTGATGGATCTTCTGTAAGCAGCTTCACTGCCTGAATCTTAAACTGTCCTTCGCTCTTACACCCAAGTAATGAAGTACAAAAGAAGGCACAGAGTGACTCCTTACATAATCTGCTTTCACAGTGCAGTGTTTGATTCAAATGAAAACCAAACAGAAATCAGAGAAATTCTCCACGTATTGACTCCTTCCATAAAATCCTATTAAACTGTGATGTTTGGAGATATGTGTTTTTTGGGAGTTTTAGTTTCACATGGATGCATGGGATGTGAACATGATGCATGTTATGCAATGTTGAACTCGTATGTCCTACATATCAGTGACTCTGCATGGCTGAAAAAAGAGTTGTGCAATGTGTTAAATGTGTGCTCTTAGCCTAAAAAACATGAAGCTGCATGGCCCCTGCATGATTCTCATTTATCAATCCTTCCTGTCCATTTCCTCTCTCTCTCTCTC
>NW_023340257.1:3483429-3485181 GCF_004916995.1 Morone saxatilis | reverse complement strand
ATTGTGTGTTGATTCTGGCGGCCCCTGTGGACAAAAGCAGTAGTGTTTGTACTGCCTAATTTCATTGACTCAAAGGAATTAAAGGCATTAAGAATAACTATATAGAAATAGTCAATATTCTCACTGACGATCTTGTTGTTTGTCATATAGGGCCTTCAGTATTACACTGGGGCTGTTTCATAACCAGTTCAAATCTCCTTGTAGTAGTTTAAGCTGCCAGTAGACTGGGCTTTATAGTGCCATGGCATTAAGTAATTGTGAATTATTTTGAATTGATTGTTTCTGTTAGGCTTTAAAATCCCCTGAAACTGCATTTAGAACCAAGACTTGAATGACCCCACTATGAGCCACAAAACAGTCAGAGGCCATAACAGTAATGATAAAATCATTTATGAATACTTGTGTGTAAATGGATGAATATCATTGCAGCAAGTTTAAGTTAAGGCCTTCCTAGACTTTGTATACAACCCTGAACAACAGTATCTAATGTAATAAAGGGACTGCCTCTGCCTTCCTCCCCTGGCTTCACCTCCTTTCTTGAAAGCCTGACCTCTTGTGTTCTCCCTCCCTGCAGCATGAGGACTCATCCAGTTCAGGCAGCGCAGGTCGCCTGGAGCTGGGTTACCTGGAAGACGAGCGGGTTCGCGTTCTTGCTCGGATCGATGAGCTCAAAACCCGGCTGATGGAGCTGGAGCAGCAACTCCAGGAGTCCAAACAGGAGGTAGAGTACAGGAAGTGGATGCTAATGGAATATTGTTTGATCTAAACGCAGCCTAGACTCAAATAACAACATGCATTGTTACTGAATTAAAAGAGACAAGTGTCCACAGCAGCACTAAGAGCTGAATACAGTTCATGGTTGTGGTTCCTCCGTGGAGGCCTGAGGCTCAGGCTAATATCAGCCTTGCAGCTCGTCGGTGACACTGTGTGGCTTCCACTCTTGCAGGCGGAGATGGAGCGTGCCTTGCTGCAGGGCGAGAGGCAGGCGGAGCTCGACCAGATTGAGGCTGAGACAGACATCATCACTCAGCTGCAGCACAAGCTGGACGAGCTGGAGAGCGCCATCCAGAGAGAGAAAGACAAGGTACAGAGAGCCGTGGATGAAGGATCCGGGCTCTTGTTTTAAATGCTTCATTTGAATCCACTAATTACATTCAAGTATACAGGATTCAAATACCTGCTGTACATTCTTTGACACACATACACTCACTGCCTGTGCCCTTATAGTCTCCTAAACAGTCTCCTCTGGTCTCTTACATTCCCTGCTGGTCCGTCACTGTCGGTGACTTCCTGTCTGTACCAAGCATCCTTGCCTTGGAGAATGTATTGCACAGACAGACTACAGAATTTGAAGCCATATAAAGGGTTGAATAAAGGGTTGGATTAAGCTCCTTGGGTATTCTCTCTTGCATGTTTTCAACTTAGTTTTGCTTTCTCTGGTCAACTCTCATCCGTTTTCTCGTTAGCTGGACTCCGCTAACTTACCAACATCCATTAACCCCTAATCCTTCTCTCTGCTTCTTCAGCTGTGTCTCCACTGTCTGCATGACAGAGCCCGTTTGCCAGGAAACCTGCCCTCCAGTGGCCGTTTGAGTTCTGTAGTCTTTGGTTCTGTAGTGCACGGGTTCCACAAGAGACTCTGATTATTAGATATTCTGGTAGTGGACAGGGGAAACTAGCATGTTCTTTATAGTGGTATTATGGGGGTTCCTTTTTCTTTTTACCCCCCCCCTCCAAACACACACACACACA
>NW_023340257.1:3481382-3483392 GCF_004916995.1 Morone saxatilis | reverse complement strand
CACACACACACACACTCACCATATTTTAACTGTAGCAAGGAAGAAAGGAAGTAGTTTCTTGACTCTTGTTAAAGGTTTAGTATGTTGTCTGTATCTCCAGGGGTCCCTGTGAGGGTTCCACAGAGTTCCCAACATAATGTAAAAGTGGAATTTGTGATTATTAGAGCACAGGTTATCTTAGGTGGGAATCCTTCTTATGAAATTGGATCAGTATTTGGAATGGAAACCTCAGGTGTTATTACAGGATACCTAAAACCTGTGTTTCTACTACTGGCGTTAAGATTTTTAGCATTATGGTATCTATCTAAAGCTTTACCTGAGTTTCCCCTCGATTATGAACACTGCCTTTTACTTGAGAGTGAAACTCCCGTCAGTGCTGGTAGTCCTAAAAGACCTGTCAACCTTTTCACTTTCACACATCAAAAACACTAAAGCCACCCCAGCTCCAACACAGCCAATAACGGAAAAGTTAGCCTTTATTGACTGATTCCTGAGCTTGAAACTGGGGCAGCACCTAAGAGACAAGAAGTTTCTGTTCTTTAACTGGAGAGCAACTGAGACAGTGTCACTGCTGTCAGATTAACAGTGCTCAGGGTTATCACAAGTGAGTTTATACATGTTCTGGGGCAAATAAAAGCCAAGTAAATAATGGAGCAATTTTCTCACAGCTTATTAAAGATATATTTGTTGGAAGATATAATGGTTCCTTCACAATATTTACAGCCAATAGTCGTCAGAAGAATGATTTTAGCACATCCTTAGTAGGGACTCAAATGCAAGTATCTGTTAATCTAAAAGTTTATTAGAAAATTTTGAGAGTCGGAATGATCTTTTCTGGCTATTTTAGGACCATGTTCCATCTGTGAATCCCAGACTGCCAGCTGTAACATCCTGACAATTCAGCACCTACTTCCTATGCCCTGCCAAGCCCTAAAAATCTGTCGGGATGTGTCTGTTGCTAACACCTTACAGCTTTTTTTATTTGCATGGCGTGGATTTTGAGCAGTGTGTTTCTCTCTTTCTCTCTCTCTCTCTCCCCTCGTCCATCCATTTTGTGTGTGGGTGTGTGTTGTGTCTTTCTAGGAGAGGGCTAATGTTGAGGCCGAGCGCCGGGCCCTGCAGAGCCTCCAGGAGGGCTACGCTGAGCTGAAGAACCAGCTTCATAACTGTCCCGAGTCCCTGCGAGAACAGTTGCAGGAACAGCTCAAAAGGGTGGGTCGTCAGTGAAACAGAAGCACCTAGACCACCCCTCCCAACCCAACCCACCCACCTACAGACTCCATTTTGCAGTAGCATGCCCCTTTGAAACTACAAAACCTGACCCAGTCTATCACCACACACACACGCACACACCTCCCTTGAAATCCACTCACAACCGTGTAGTGAGTAGCACCAACCCAGTTCCCTCCAGCCTGCAGGTGAAATGCAGTGGCCCAAAAGAGCAGTATTTGCACCAAGTTTAGATTTAGAATTTGTAATATCTGGTGTTATAAAACAATGGAGCATCTGTTTATCAAATTATGTCAAGTGTTTGCCTTAATATAGACCAGGGCTGGCCAAAGTGGGGCCTGCAGGCTAGATGAGGTTTGATTTGGCCCACCATATATTTCTGACAAAGGAAAAAAAAAAGTAATATAAATCATAGTTTACGCTGTTTTATTTTTTGTGAGGTAAAAATGATAAATTATTAATAATTTTACATAATCTGAGCACAGCAGACAGAGTAACATTTTGCGCAAGAAGTCAGGGATCCTAGAACCATTTTGAATGTTAACAATACAATACGTTTGCTTTACCTTTTTATTTTTTGCCCTCCATAGGGAAAAAACTGTTTGAGCACCCCTGGTATAAACCCTGATCTGTAGACTGCCCCACAAAGGGAAAAGGCTACACTGTTTGTGATTTTTCTGTATTATAGCAATGGCTTTTTGGGTCACATAATCAGCCTTAAAAGGCATAGAACTAAGGGACGGCAACCTTTCCATCCGTACATATATATATATATATATA
>NW_023340257.1:3480618-3481282 GCF_004916995.1 Morone saxatilis | reverse complement strand
GCACAAATGGCTCCCGGCCACTTCGGCTGCTAGTGATGCATTTTGGTAAAATGTGCGTCATGTGATGCGGTCGTGCTGCACTGCATGTGTGAATCTGATCTGCATCTCTTCTGTGATTTGTCATGGCTCGCATAATTTGTATAACTGCTCACTAATCAATTAACATAGGCCCTGACTAGATCCATTCTCTGTCTTCCCTCGCTCTCATCCTGTGACTTCTCTTATTATGCATTAATGTTGTTGTTTGGTTTACCACTTAGAAATGAAAGAATAATTAGTTTAGGCTACATTTATTTACAGTGCAGAATCAGACATTGCGAGTACGTCTTTTATTATCTTTGTTTGGCTCCAAAAGTGTGCAAAGTGGGAACAAAGTTTCAGATACGATATTGCAGATCTTTATGATGAACAGTTGGGGAATCAGGCCCTGTCAAAAGTTGCTCCCAATGTGCACATATGATTTTTTTGTAACAGTATTTTGAGTTCTTTGTTCCTGTTTTGACCACTTGCAGAATGGAGTCATTTTCATCTGAGACTACATGTCAGGGGATTGACATTGCAGGATGTCGGGTCCTTCTCAAGTGCTACAAAGACTCTCAAGAGCCTCCAGACTCAAACACTCATTTTGACAGAAGAGCTGTAAAACTTAAAGATCCCCTCCAGA
>NW_023340257.1:3478748-3480599 GCF_004916995.1 Morone saxatilis | reverse complement strand
ACATATACAAATATTCTGCTTGGAACAATAATGTGTAACTGATATGTTTTTTTCCCTCGCAAAAAAACATTCCCACATAAAAATCCTAAAAAAATAATCTCCTCCTTCTTCCTCATTAAACATTTCACATTTCCGAGTTCTAGTGTCAAACTCTGCACATACATCCTTCACACAGCACACTGTAGGAATGAGAAGAACAACTGATTTCTGACTGGAGGGGGACTTTAAACAACATTGTAACAACAGGAAGGACTGGCAGATAATTCTTGAATATACAGTAGTGTATATATTTACAATGCAGCCAGCAGTGTTTTTATATCAATATTTTAATAGAAATATATTGATGGGTATAGTTTGTAATTTACATTTTTTCCATATAGCATTTATACTATAACTTTATTAGCCAATATTGTTGGTGTTTATTGGTGTTTATTCTTTAGCAGTTTAAGTGTAAGTGATGGAGGCGAGAATGAAATGACATTAAGTTAAGTTACTTAAAAAAAAGTTCAGTTCTTTACTACAACTGTTTCAGTGCAATATAGTTGTTTTAATGTCAATGATTGTCCCTTGCCTCCTGTGTATTACTGTACATCTAGTTAGCACGCTCACTGGTAGCTGTGCTGCAGTAGAAGCATGATCTTCATGGCTGTCTGCCTGACTTAGCACCGTGTGCTTTTAGTTGCCCCCAAAAAGAGCTTCAGCAATGCTGGGGAAATGTTTTTAACTGTTTCAGATATAAAAGTCAAGGTGTTTTCGCTTTGCCGTCAGCAAACACGCTACTCTGAGAATAGTGGATGGCTTTAGAATGAGCAATGCAAACAGTGTGTTTTTCCTGTTCCTGATGTAACCGCTGATGTTGTATGTGGGCCTCCGTCAGGATGGAGAGGCGTTGGAGACAGGAACCAAAAAGTTCGAGGACCTTGAGTTTCAGCAGCTGGAGAGAGAGAGCAGCCTGGAGGAGGAGAGAGAAACCATCAGCCAGCAGCTGCTCCAGGAGAGAGCAGAGTACCACAGCAGCGTGGCCAAGAGGAAGGTGAGGAAATACCTGACTGAGACTGTGGGCCATCTGGAATCCAACAGTATCCTCATTATGGTTTGAACAATGTGGATTTTGTGTAAGACTTGAAGCAGCCAATGGCAAATATTTCACTGTTTAGAATCCTGTATAAAGGAAGAACAGTGTACACTCACAGAGGAGGCAGAGAGGTAGCAGCTAAACAGGCCTCAGCCATCTGGAGACTGTATGCTGATTCTCTTACTACAATGTGAGAATTACTTTTTCACAGTTCTGTTATTTACACCAACAAAACGGCACCACAGGCAATTGGTGTTACCACATGCAAGAGTCTGTTTTGCACTGCAACATCCTTTCACTCTGGTACTGGGAAACACAATACTTTCTATGCTATTGTCACAGCTGGCATTGAAGATTTCTGTATTGTCCTCTTCAGGAGAAGGTGTCTGCTCTGGAGAACCAGGCCAACCAGCTCGGCCTGCAGGCATCTCAGGAGTGCGAGCGGCTGGCCAAAGACAGGACCCTCACGCTGCAAATGCTCCAAAAGGTACAAAGTGACCAGTTCAAACTCCCACTATGAGTTCACCCAAACTTACGCCTCCATGCAGGCCATGGCTGTGGCTGGAGGCTTTATGGTTGTCCTCAGGAAATGTCCAATTGGACTCAAGGATGAAATGATTAGAATTTGCCTATTCCAGATAAAAGATAAACTTTATACCTTTTATCAATCCTTCAAAGTCTTTACCACATATATTATGAGTCTGGACAGACATGGATGTAAACTGCAACTTGATTGGCTGGCGGAGGCAAACAACCGCAGGGCGGTAATTCTAGTT
>NW_023340257.1:3468971-3478648 GCF_004916995.1 Morone saxatilis | reverse complement strand
GTGTGTGTGTGTGTGTAAGCAGTGAACACAAACAGAAAAAGACTCCTCACCACATTTACCTCTTTAACTGGCAGTGACTTGTGTGTAAACCTGGTGATAATCAGACTAATCTAAAGAGTCCTGCTGAGTTTGTGTTTATAATGTCGAGTTGTTGATGATTGGTGTGTCGAGCAAACTAATCTTTTAATGGTCACCCCATTGGTGGACTATCATTGTTTAACTCAGAGATGTTGTCATAGCTGAAGCTGTAACAGAGGGAGAGCAAAGTTTCACACATTCCCTTTAACTTTACTCTTTGTGGAGACCAGAACTTGTATCTAGCGTCCCTTTATGTTTTCTGTGGGCATTAAAAGCACTTGTTCTGAATTGTTAAAACAGGAAGCGCTCCATATCAGCGAGGCTGACCTGTTGTTGGAGGATGTCCACTCCTCCCAGCATTCCCTCTGTCGAGCCTCTTCTTCCTACTTACATCCCTCCCCTCCCTGTCAGTTGTACCCCAGCAGCCCTACGGAGGTAACCCGGACTAATGACCCCTGCATGAAGCCCTGCTGTTCCCCCCCTCCCCTTGCTGTGTGTGCGACTCATCCCAAAGGTCACCCATTGTACTGTTAGTGTCCTATTCACACACACTTTCTAATTGCACCTGTGCCTGGTCGGGTTGCTTTTTCCAATAGTTTACAACAACTATGTTAAAAGAGGAGCCAGCACAGTAGCTCTAAGTTGAAGTTGGGTCTGTTACCACCCCAGGGATGTAGTGGAGGGTGCACTGAAACCCACATGTAATCCCGCTATGCTGACCATTTTATAAGTACACGAGTAACCAGTGTCAAACAGGACAGTAGGGGTGTAACAGGAGTCACGGTTCGGTTCATGCCCTGGCTTTAGGAGTCATGGTTTGGTGTGAGTTCGGTACAGCAGGACAAAATGCATACATTACTTTTCATCTGGGTGATGCCGTTGAATGTGCATCAGCATGTTTGATGTGTTTTCATTCACTTACGGTGTCTTATCCCCAGCTCTCTGTTGCTGCTGTAGCTGACCGGGAATCTGGATTGTTCCCAAACAAGTCATTTAAAGCACAGTCTTCCAGTTCAGGCGTTTCAATTGCTCTGGCCATAGTGTGACTAACTCGCACGCCAATCAGATTGTGCTGTTAACCTCAACACATGCTGCTAACGGCGCACGGCTAAACATTTCTATGTGCGCTTATGTACTTCAAGCCTCAATCTACATAATGTGTAGTCTGCGTGCAGCTGCGTTCACCGGACCGTGACTGTTACACCCCTACAGGAAAGTATGTAATGATGAATCAATGCGTTTTAGAGGTTCATACCTCATGGTGCTCAGCAGCCAGAGGTCACCATTTCAGCATCTTCACCACTACATCACTGGTTGTGGTAACAGCCAATAAAAGTACCTGTGTGTGATATCCTGTGTGCAGGACGGTTTTTGAAGCTAAAGATGCACTTCCTGTTGCTTGGTGTGTTCCTGTTTGACTGTCTTCACATGCACCGTGCACCTTTTTTTAGCTGTAATAACAGCCAGTTTCTCAACTATCTCTATGGGCTTGTGTGTTTGTTTATGTACTGTACATAGAAGTACGGTACAGTGTTGTCCTCATGGCTTCTCACCCTGTCTGACTTGTTGTTGGCTGTTGGCTGGCGGTCAGGAGTACATGAAGCTGTCGGACGTCTATAAGATGTACGGTGGCAGTGGCCGCCACGAAAGCATCAAGCCCGCTTCTCAAGGCCGCTCGTTTGCCATAGATGCTGCATTAGCTGGCGCCTGTGAGGTACCATGACTTCCTGTCTGTCTCTTTCCTGATTGGCTACTGTCTTGACTCTGATTCTGTGCTCTCCTCTCTTTGTCTCTGTCTCTCCATCCTTCCATTTTCATGTCATGTTGCTCCCTCTGCTGGTTTGCTGTTAATCAAACTGACTGTACTGTTGGCTTTGCTCTCTGCTATATGAGCTTGTGGTGTGAGCAGCTGCTCTCCTCCCTCTGTACTGTGACTGTATCGTGTCAGCAATATACAGCTTTCATTAGGGTTGGGCCGATAAATGCAGGTTTATCTTTAAGGCAACCAAAGGCTGGTATTTTGTATCAATAACAATAGTCAATAATAGTTTGTACACTGTAAAATAACTTGATTTGTTAATTAGATTGTTTATGTCAGTGTCAGTAGAATACCTAAGTTTTAATACTGGTACCAAGGTATTTAATAAAGGTATTTTAATGTGTGTGCTTAATAGAAATGAAAGGAAATGAGGTGAGGGAGACAGATGGGAATAATGTGCAACAAACATATATTACTACAAAACCAGTTTTTCTGTTTATCTTCTGATTAACGTAACAAGCAATACTTGACCAATCAGGGTTGTCTGCAGGGTTGGAATTTTAGGCCTTAAAATGTCTAAAATATTTTTTATGCATTTTTGGTCTAATATATAATTTAATTGAATTAAGTTTAGCCTGTTGAAAACAGTATTTAATTTTTTTAAACACAACAGCCAAAAAATAATCTAAACAAATACAATACAGTCTAAAATGAGCAAAGTTGTGGTTTAAGTGAGGAAGTATCAGTTTTTGGTTGGTCCCCTGTGATAGCCAGCTCTAGTAACATATGAAAGGTGATGTGTACCTGCTACAGACTATGTTAATGGCAGCCTGCTGTGGCTAAACGCTGGCTCCATATATCAGTCCAACTCTGATGTTGACAGTGTGAGTCGTGCTGTCCTCAGCTGTGTGTTTCCTTTCAGACCCCCTCCCCTCACACCTTCATGATGCAGAAGGTCACTAGGTGTACTTGATATGTTTCCCTCCTGCTGCCTGTCTTGCTGACGTGTGTGTCTTCACTCCTGTCTGTCTTTCTCCTCCCCTCTCCCTTCTCCTCCTGTGTGTGTGTGCTGCCTTTGGGAAGGAGTATGTGACAGTGGGCCAGTTAAATCAGATGTATGGGATGCCAAAGGTGGAGTCATCCCCCACATCCCCGCTTCGCCAGTCCCTGCAGCCTGGAGCAGTAGACCCCGCCTTCTCCTGCCTCCCCTCTCCTCATGGCTCCTCCCTCTCTCTCTCTGTAGAGGTGTGTCTTCCTTCCTTCCTTCCTTCCTTCCCTTCTTCCTTCCTGTCACGAGTTTAACCAAAAAGTTGTCTTTTTTTTATGATAACGTATACTAACAAATCAGTTTGAGTTAACTTTCTTTTCTACCGGTGTCAAAATTCTGTGATTTGGTTGGTTTCTTCAGTCCTCTATGACAGTAAACTGAATATCTTTGAGTTGGTGGATGAAACAACACATTTGAGGACATTGCTTAAGTCAGTTGTTTCCAACTTGGCCTTCTTGATTTTAAGGGGTGTAAGAATAATGTAAGAAAATATACACATTAGGCCTAGCAGCATTTTGTTAATTTCTGTCAGGAAAACTTGATGAAATTGTTATTTTTATTATTATTATGTTGACTAAACTTGTCAACTTATCAAGTCCACTTGACTCTCTGCTAAACAGCCTCATGTTGCATTAGAAAAGTATTCTGCTAATACAATAATGGCCAGGCATAGAGGAGAAGAAAACACAGAATGTGTCAAAAAACATGTGTATTAAGTTTGCATGTTGTGAAAAATGTGGGAAAGACATAATAAAGACTAAAAAACTAAAACAAAAAAAGTTCCTAAAAATATCAGGAAATCGAAAAAAGATGCAATATTCACATGAAACAATCTGCTAGAACTTCCTTCAAATCACTCGTTTTACACAACCTCCTGCAGTTATCAGTGGAGAGTTTGAAAAGGCAACAACAGACACGGTGTTGTGTGCATTGTCACTGAAGAAAGAACACATCAATCCTACATTTGTTAACTGCCCCCCTGGAATTGTTTCCATAAATTATGTTATTTGTCCCAACAGAAATACTCCAACACTTAAATGAGAGGACATGAGACATGGACATGAGAGTAACAGATTTAGCTTTTGTTTGTATAAGCTAAATCTGTTACTGTTACTTACAGACATACAGGTGGTGTATATTGTAAGTGTCACAGGATGATACTAGACTCTTTTCCTGTCACTGTGGAAGTCCGTGGAGACTCTGTGATGTTACTGTATTCGTCAGAGTCAGGAGCTCCTGCTGTCTGTTGTTCTGCAGGTTTGCCTCCAGTCACAGACTCCCATTGTTTCCAAAGATTCACCAGAAGTAGCTCACAGCCATGACTTTACTAATATAACCCATCACATTTGATATGGTGTGTAATGAAGTTTTCCCAGGCCATGTCTCTGTATCCTAAAATTAGACTGTTGTATCAGAACTGAAGCTGAATGTTAGCAACAGCTGCATTACGTAAGCAGCATGTCTCAGTCAGCTGTTTGAAAGGGTTTTTCAGAACAACAGAGAGAGAACAGACACGAACCCAAAAAACATTTAGGCTGGAAGAAAACAACATAAATCTAGTTTTATTCTTTCAGATATGTGTGTATTAGGGTTACACATGTCCTGGAAAACCCTGAAAATCTGGACATTTAGAGACTTGTTTTCCAGTCCTGGAAACACCTGGAAATCGATCAAAATGACCCGAAATAATATATGTTGCACTGGAAGGCTTTATTGTATTTTACCCCCTTAACCTAGGTTCGAAGAAAACTGTAGTAAGCTGCAGTCAGATCACCGGAGATGGTGAAAAGACCTGTAATAAACCTGCGTCACCTCATCATGAACGCTTAATCATAAAAACTAAAACTGGAGATAAATGTATAAATACTAGGCCTACTGCTAAATGTTAGGACCATTTGTAAGCAAGTGCTGGCCTGTATTGTCAAGAAAACTTAAAATGTCCTGGAAAATAATTTCTTAAAAAGAGTGGGAACCCTGATGTATGTATGTCGAAGGGTGAGAACCAGAGGGACATTCTGGGCAAAGATGAGTTATTAATCAAAAACCAGAAGACAAACTGAACTATTTGGGGTTAAAAGGGTGTAAAGTGCACTTAGAAGATTTTTTTTTTTTCATTACAAGTCAAAATATGGTTCATCAAGTAGGTTGTCAAGTTGTAATATTAAATATTGAATTTAATAAACAAAGTCAGGGCAATGTATGGTCATTTACTGTGTTGGCCTTCCTGTAAAGTTGGTCCAGTGTCACTTAAACATCATTCTGGTTCTCACCCCTCACTGTACGTGTTATGCTCCAAGTACTTAAAACTTTAAAAAAAAAAATCAGATGTTAACTGTTCTCGTGAGAAACTGGGTCACTGCAGCAGCTACATAGAATTAGAATAGAGACATGTAAAATAGGGATATAGCAGCTGGAGGGTATAAAGCATAATGCAGCTGACAACAATAATGTGTTGAAGCTATTTAAGAAGAAACCTTAATTGCAGCTTTTGAGGGTGTTTCTACCCTCTTCCTACTGTCTTTGAATGCTTTCTAAACTCCTCTTGTCTTCTTCCTTTCTCTCCTGTCCTGCCTCTCTCTGCCGCTCCGCCGTCTGCTCTCCAGTACCAGTCTGAGGGCAGTAGGCCTCACCTCTCCAAGCTAGATTTAGAGCAGTGGTACCAGGAGCTGATGGCTGGCTCCAGCCAGCTCTGTCCTCCCCCTCTGCCAGCCAAGTCGCTGTCGGGCCGCAGAGCTGTGCTGCAGGTAGAGGGCCTCTCTTCTTTTCTACTCATTTCTTTTTCACTTGTTCTCTGCTGTGTGTGTGTTATTATTCCTCTGCTCAACCATCAACTCGCTTCAAGTCACATCCGAGCAGCTGATTGTGTGTCAGAGGACTAGAGGAAGCTGCATTCACGTTATATGGAAAAGACCATCTTCTCCATTGAAAAGTACACTGCAAAACGACCCTTCTAGAAACAAGCCAAATATTCTTACATATAATCAAATTTTCTTGTATTGGGCAAAGAAATGCCATTGCCAGTGGGGTAAGCCAATTTGCTTGGCTATAATTCTTAAAACCAGCATAGAAATCCTGCCACTGAAAGACTGTAATGGGCCTTAAAACAAACAAAACAACTAGAAAAAATACCAAAAATGGCTGAAGGTTGTGCTGATTACAAGCAATGAAAACTCAGTTATTTAAAAACTTATTTATAGAAATCTAGGTCACCTTATTGAGCTGAAATTAATCATTTGAATCTTAATCTAAGATAATAATAATTTAATTTTTTCAGATTATCTGTCTCATGTACACTCTCAGGATACAGTGATATTTTCAGCAAATATGATAAAAAATATATTTTTATAAAAATGACCTACTGCAGCTTTAATATTAGTCTGACAAATGAAAACAGAAGTTGCATGCTGGAGCTTTTTCTTGGAAGTGGAGTCTTTACTTTGGAGTAAAACATCATGTCTTAAGTCTGTAATAAAGCTGAGAGTGATCGCCTGTAGCAGATGTCTACAGACTTCAATCACCACTTAAATAAAGTTAGAATGTGTGTGTGAACACTTTCAACTCATTACTTTGAACATCAAGTCATTCCCATAGTACATGAATGCAGCATTAACTTAAGAGAGCCTGATCAAAGAGCTATTCAGTGAAAGGGACTAGGCGGCTGTTCCAAGTGCGTGTGTACTAAACTGCAGCCTAACTCATATTGTGTGTAGGCTCTTTGATATTTTTTCCATCAGTCTTTGATGCTGATTGAACCTTCATTTATTAATTCCAGCGTTTTATTTGAACAACATCAGCAGCACTCACAATGCTAATCATGCTTTTAACCGTCGTTTTCCAGCAGGTGCTTTCAGCTCATCCATGGTGGATTTCAGCTGTGCTCCTAACATTGTTGTCACCATCTGCCGTCACATGGCTTTGTTTTAACACACTTCCTCGTCTTGACCTCTGTGTACTTCCTCAGGTGTTCCGCTCTAAGCTGGACAGTGATCCAGGCTTGTCTTTTCATCAGCCTAAATCAGGCTCCGCGTCCCCTCTGCAGCACGGAGCAGCGACACTGGGACGCAACGCCAGCTCAAAGGTAGACGTCTTCAACAGGTGTACTGATGTGTGTCCACCACAGTTCCCTCTAAAATCCAGATCATTATTTCAGCCCCACATACACCAATTTCTGACCTTTATCCCTAACATTACTGCTCTCTCGCACCCGGCAGAGCCCCCTGCTGGCGGCCAACAGCACCGGCAGTCTGCCCAGGAACCTGGCTGCAACCCTACAGGACATTGAGACCAAGAGACAGCTCGCTCTGCAGCAGAAAGGTGAGTGACCTGGACCTGAGTTCATCCCAAACTGTATCTGATGCACACTTTTTTTAACCGGGTGCAACCGCATATTGAACTTTTATGCCGGCGCATTGATGCAAATCTGTAAATCTGACCGTCCCTACGAACAAATAAAGTGCCAGTTGCAGCAGCTGGAGATGTTCATACGACTATGGAGCACGCGTACATGTTGACTTTTAGAAGGATACAAAGTCACAGAGTTAAACATCTCTACATCTTTTCATCATGAGTAAACACTGTAGGCTGTTACACTGTTCTGCTCTTCTTCCCAGAGCTCTGTGCATGTGTGTGCATGTGTGTGTGTGTATGTGTGTTGTTTGACTAAGTGGATCAGAGGAAGGCAGGCAGTGTTTTAGCTCAGCTGGCTGCCACCCACGGGTGCGGGGTTAGTCACATATGTCAGTGTCTGCAGTTCAGGTTTTTCTTCATGTCTGTCTGTCTGTCTGTCCCTTTTTTTGTGGTCTTTTACTGCACCGCTGCACCACAGAGCCCCAGACCTCCAGACAGAACACCATAGAGGGAGGCTCAGCAGGTAGATGGATCGCAGCGTCCAGGAGATGATGATTTCTTCTGTTTCCTTCATTCTGTAGAGCGGGATTCATCCTGTTTGTTCATGTACTGTCTGAAATTAAGTGTGACGTGTGTATCTCTCCTGCCAAGGGTCAACACGAAACCTGCAGAGAATAATCTCTTGTTTAAATGTCCTCCTGCCTGTTTTATTGCTCCAGTCACTGAGCAACGGGTAACCCTTACTTGTACAGTGATATGAAGCAATGTATTAATTAATCATTAAGCTAACTTGAAGTCATTAACAATCCAGACAAAAGAGAATCAGAGTATTGGATGCCAGCACTGTGCAGAGAGCATAACAGCCAATCAGGAGCCAGTTTGAAAGCTTCAGCACAGGTGAAGACCAAAGACTGTATGTACCTAAAAAATTCAAGTCTCATCCAAAACCTAAGCCAGTCTGGCAGGTTACTTTTATGATTTTATCCATCAAAGTTAACGTTTACCACAACTTGACACTTGGCGGCTGTGAATTTCAGACCCTGTCTTCCCCTAACCTCCCCCTCTCTTCATCCCCCTCTCTTTGTCCCGGGCGTGTCATTAACTCCTCTCCCCTCCTCGAAGATTTCTTTTCATCTTTTGTCTGTAACGTCGGGCAGTCTTTCTTCTTCCATCAATCTTCTATGAATGTTCCCGCTGGTGGAGAATAAATCTTGCATGTTCACCGTTCAGCGAGCTCCTCCTTTGGAGTTATCGACCTGGGCACTCCTTCCCAGATGTGTTTTGCCCATTATCAGGTGCACAGCAGCATGGATCTGAAATGAGAGTTAGACAGATGGTGAACTTTGTGGTGGCGGGACTTTTTTGCAGTTCTGCTCGAGCTTGTGTCACTAAGAGAGCACATACTTGTATGTGTGGTGCGTGGTTGTGGGCTGGTGCTGGTGCTGGTTCAGTTAAGGACCTTCTCTATAGCATGTTGGTTTAAACGTGGTGGTGTCCCAGCTCTTTAGGAAACAGACGGACCTCTCTCTGCTGCCTCGTTGATCGGGTTGCTTGCAGGTTTATAGCTCCATCTTCCTCCTCAGTTCAAAATGAGAACGCACCCACTGATCATCACCCTCCTCCCTCCAGGTCAGCAGGTGATCGAGGAGCAGCGCCGCCGTCTGGCCGAGCTCAAACAGAGAGCGGCGGCCGAGGCCCAGTGTCAGTGGGAGGCGCTCCACGGCTCCCAGCCCCACCTCATGACCTCGTCCTCCTCGTCGCCCTCCTACTCCCCAGTCATGTCCTATAGCCCCGCGCTGAGCCACGGCTCCGTAGGCCCCCCACCTCTGGTCCACCACTCCATCCTGCACCACCAGCCCCCGTCAGCCGGAGAGCAGCCCTACGACACGCTGAGCCTGGAGAGCTCCGACAGCATGGACACCAGCATTTCCACGGGCAACAACTCGGCCTGCTCACCAGATAACATGTCCAGGTAGGACGGAGGAAACATACGCACTTATTTAGTCCATCCTTTGAACCCATGAATTAATATGAGTGAGAACATCCATATCACAGAATCAGCCAGTGTTACTAAGCTTGTCTGCAAGAAGATATTAAAGCAGCAACAAGGATCTTTCATTTTGTGTTGATTCTGGTGGCCCCTGTGGACAATAACACAAGTGTCTTTACCGCCTCGTTTCATTGATTTCAAGGGGTTTCACATTCCTGTAATGAGGATTGGCATTGGCTGTACTAGGACAAAGTCTTTCAATGATGTATGTATTGGCTTATATCTCATCCTCACATATCTCCAGGCCTGAATGACTGATGACTTTTGGACATTTTGAATGAATGTCTTTTGAGTCCATTGTTTTACTACTAGTTGTATCTGAGAATCTATGTCTTGGAAAAGTTTAATTGAATTTCAGCCTGTGCCATGGCTAAATTAATGTTACAGTTAGAGGA
>NW_023340257.1:3452292-3468871 GCF_004916995.1 Morone saxatilis | reverse complement strand
CACACACACACACTCTCACTCCCACCAGGTAAAGTGTTTGTCCACAGGTCGGCTCATTTGTAGACCGTCTGTAACCGTGGCCCAGCTGCGTGCTGCATTACAGCAGCATGTTCTCAGCAGCTTCTACTGTTCAAATAGCTTTTATAGCTCTCAGGAGTCCAATCCCAAAAACAATTAGTCATGTTTTTTCTGGATGACTTTAATGGGATTTGTTCTGTAATGAACAGTAGAGACAGGAGGGAGGCAGGGACACTGTTTTGTAGCATATCAGTAACTCTGGCTGTTGTTTTAATGCTTTTTTTAAATAAGTAGTTGTTCCACTTCCTAAAATTAGAGATAAATATCCACCTGAAATCTTTCAGTCTGTCTTGGTGAATGAATAATAGTTAGACAGTCATTAAAAAGCTACTTTTAATGACTTTTTCAACCATTTCTGTTACTTTTTGCTACTTTGACTATTTATCAATTACTTTTAGCTAACCATTTAGACTGCTCTGCTTGATTACCAACTAGTTTTCACGCACTCTCAATTGTAACAGTGTTCACCTCAAATATGTGTGTATATACATATATTTATTAAATAGTAATTTCTGTTTATTCTGATTAGTTGAGTTACTCCGTAATGTTTTCACTGCTCTAACGTTGGTTAGATTTCCTTCAGTACAGTCTGTGATTATTAAAATGTCTGGCTGTTGTTCCCTGGGGATTTAAAGGAGACTTGTAGTGTTTTTAATCCTCTATTAAAGGCTTTTACACATCAGGAGTAAACACTGACTTCCTAAGATCTGTAGGGAAATGACTTCACAAATACTGTCTACAAACTTGCCCTGCAGATGTTGTTTGAGCTCTGCTTTGAAGTAAAAGGTTAACTGAGTTGATTTGCAGCGATGTAGTTGTTAAACGTGGGAGGAGAACCACTCTGAAGGCAGACGAAGGTAACACTGTGTTTTTGTGTTTGTCATTAGTGTCGGAGGAGTGGACGCGATGAAGATCGAGGAGATGGAGAAAATGCTGAAGGAGGCGCAGCTGGAGAAAGCCAGACTTATTGAATCGCGGGTAAGACAGGTTGAAAAGAGAAGCAGTGTTACAGTGTGAGAACGTGATTATTCACAATCCATACCTAGAGACTGATGAGAGCTCTGCAGTGTTCCCTTCAATAGCTCTGAGCATGGATTTAAGAAATCAAGGGTCGGGACAGGACTGGAGGCTTTCATTCATTTTTATCGGCCTCCATGTTTCAAACGTCTCATCTCTTTGTGTGAAGAAGAAGAAGAAGCTCAGACTAAAATACAAAGAGCGATAAAGATGATCAAATCAGTGGCCTGGTCTGAAGTTTTTTCTCCCACATTCCTCTTGCTACTATAGTTCAGTTCTTCTTTAGTATATTTCACTACATGAATACAGCTCCTTTTTCTACTCTACCCAGAAACTGCTCCAGTCTACCATCATGTAGGCCATTCAGTATGCTCCTATTTCTTATTTTGGACTGACCGCATGCCCCAACGTCGCTGCAGTTTTATACCCAAATGATAAAACCAGCTCAAGTATAATACTCCTTTGAAAGCTAGCCAAGTTCCAGGTGAACAGATCTCTGGTAACACTGTTTAAAAATCTTTTACTGAGTCAGTTTTTTCATGTATTTGTTGGTTTGCTTTTCTCAACCTCAAACAGAAATACTCATTGTCAATAAGGTCTCAGCAGACAAAACTACCTGAACTGTACAACAAACGTGGTAAAGAAGGCAGAATCCGTCATGACAGTATGCACCCCCTGCATTCAGGATTTAAGCTACTGCCCTCTGGTTCATGCCTCACACAACCACTCACAGAAACTAACTGATATAAATTCTCTTTCATACCCATTTCTCTACTCTGTGAAATATGGTTAACATCAGCACGTCTTCAACCCTGCCCATTCTATCACTAATGCATACTTGACCTTGTACTCGTGTTTTTCTATGTGTAGTTATGTACTGGTGGCTCTTCCCTGTTATCAGTATGTCTCACCCTGTGTTGCTGTTGTTGTAGGACTATTTTTTATTGCTGCTGCGGTAAAATTAATTGCCCATCGGGGACAAAAAATGTGTTGGTTTATTTAGCCGGGACAGTGCACATAGATAAAACATTGCGGTAAAAGAGGCTATTTTACATCTGTAGTCCCTGAGCAGATGTTACAGCCACCCTAAACAAAATAAGATTGAAAGGTTATTAAGATCACTTTAAACATGCATAACAATAATGAAAGGAAAGGAAACTATGAATGTTAATAGAAGCATCATTCTGAACACCTTTATACTACATTGTCAGGTATTATTTAAAAAGTGCAACACAGAGGCTCATAATGCAGGCTGGCAGTAGCAAGAGAGCCACAGGTGACAACAGACAGCAAGGGAAGTTCAGCACAGACAGGCATAAGACAGTGACATGCAGACGAGTTTTCGTGCTGACAGAGCTGAGCGCTAATTTCTGTAAACAAGCTCTTAATATGCCCTTTGTGTCCAGTTCTATAATAGGAAGGAGTTCCATTGTAGTGCAACTTTAACAGAGAACACACACTGACTGAAATCACCTTTTCTGAGTCAGATCTCTTTTATGCTATCTGATTCACCACACAGAAGAAAAGAATGGATCTGAGTTGTGCTTGTTTGTGTAATTAACAAAGGAGTTACACATTAAAAAGTTTAAAGCTGCAGTGGGTCATTTTTATAAAAATAACTTTCTGTCATATTTGCTGAAACTTTCGCTATATCCTGACAGTAGTACATGAGATAGATAATCTGTGAAACAATCAGGTTCCTCTGGCTCCTCCTATTGCTCGAAAACACGAAAACAACCAGAGTGGATTCTTGCACATACTATTAGTATACTTACATACTAAAAGTAAAAAATACAAAATAATACAGGTGTATAATAAATGAGCAGATGTTTGTGTAACTGTTGAGTTTAAGGAGAAACAAAGACAGAATTGAAACACAGGTTTACTGTGCACCCTTCTTATTATTTGGACAGTGCATATAAATGCAAACTCAAATCACACTAATTAAAGTCGCCACAGAGCCATAAACTATGACGGACAGCTGATCGCTTCAGATGGCGGTTTTAATAATACAATTAAAACTCTTAATACACTTAATAACTCTCTCCCTGTGCCTTTAGTGGGAGGACAAGTTGTAAGGAAAAGACTGTAGTTAGGGAAATGCAGTTAAGAGAATTTGCATGTTCATCATAAAAAAGGTATTCTTCCCCCTCCTGCTTGCTTTCTTGGGTGTCTGCATGTCTGTATGAATGTGTTATATATTTAGACTCGTGCGTGTTGCCTCTCCAAACAGCTAAAAGCTTTCTGTTTAAAGAACCGATCGCTGCAGTGGAGCTGCACGGTGGCCAGCAGCTCTCAGCAGGCAAAACATGTACATAAATGTATGAATGTCAAGTTCTGTCTGGAAATAAAAAAAGAGCACGTGTTCTCTGCAAAGCCCTCGCACAGATCAAAAAAATATTTAATGAAAGCGCTCTCCTCCAGGAACGAGAGAGCCTGGCTCGCCGTCAGATGCTGGAGGAAGAGAGGAGGAGGAGGGAGGAGGCGGAGAAGAGACTGCAGGACGAAACCTTCCACCGGCAGCAGCTAGTGGAGAAGGAGGTCAAGATGAGGTCCAAGAACTTCTCTCAGGTCAGTAAAATGAGACGTAATTGAGTCTCCATGGTGGAAAAGTGGAAAATTACTCCACCTGTCTGTCAAGTGGCAGCCACTGGTTGGTAATAGTTTGTCCCAGCATTCAATATCATTAAACTTGACCCATTTTCAGACCATTTGAAGCCTGTATAAGAGACTTTACAGCATCACAGGACGCTAAACCTCTTCATGTACAAGACAAAGTTTGCAAAAATGAAACTGCTGTACTAGTCCGGTGTTTCTTTGCTCCGTCCAGGCCCGTCCAATGACTCGCTACCTGCCCATCCGGAAGGAGGAGTTCGACCTGCGCTCCCACGTGGAGTCGTCGGGCCACAGCGTGGACACCTGCTACCAAGTCATCCTCACAGAGAAGATGTGCAAGGGCTACCTGGTGAAGATGGGAGGCAAGATCAAGTCCTGGAAGAAACGCTGGTTCGTCTTCGACCGCCTCAAAAGGACCTTCTCCTACTACGTCGGTAAGAAACCGCAATATTTGGTATTGCAGGGTCTTTACTGTGATGCTCATTTGTCTTTTTGTTCATGTTTCCAAGCCAATATCTCAAGTTCACAAAAGTCTGGAAACATTTTCATCCCCCCGTATTTGCCTGATTATAAGGCGACCCCCCTCTTAACAGCTGGTTTTGGAAAACTTTTTGAAATACTTTTTGAAGACAAGAAACACTCTCTCATTGTTGATGCCTTTTCTCTTGTAAAAGACATGAAATACTCAGATGAAAGCAGCAGTGACGTGCTCACACCCTCCTCTGCCAGGCTCCTGGAGCGGTCAGACAGATTTCTTTCAGTTTGAGCTCTTCAGCCTGACACTCTATGACGCTGGAATTTGGGCTGACAGATTATTCGCTCTCTGGTCTGTTTCTACAGTTAAGTCATTTTTACCGGTCAGTAATTTATCTCATCAGTGGCAACAAAACATATTAGACAGCCTTACTGTACACAGACTCCTACGTTAAAGCTGCAAACAACCCATAATGCAACGCTCTTTAGGAACCGATTAAAGAATACAGAAATGTCCAGTCCTCAAATATAATACAATCCCACTTTTTCTAGCTCAGTTTCAAGGAAGAAATATGTTTGAAAGCTCACAAACCTTTAAATGGCTCCTCTACTTTGTTACTGAGGCTTTTTGTCTGTTATTAAAAAAAAAAAAAAAGAATTCCATGATATACTGCCACAATCTTAAATCTAAAATACTGTGATACAAATTCCTGGTCATACTGCCCAGCACTACTCTGTTCCAAGTAAAAGTCTCACATGTTAGTGAGAATGTCACATCAATGGAAGGTATAGTGCATTATCAGCAAAATGTACTTAAAGTAATCATAAAGCAGAAAAATGGCTCCTGTGAGTGTTGTAAATATTATATATTACAGGATATTATTGGATTGTTAATGTGTGAATTTGAACACTTTACACACTGTTGGGTAGTTATTTTATATGCTCATGTTGCTTTTATAAAATCTTACGATGTAACATAACTAGTAACCCAAACTGTCAGACAAATATAGTGGAGTAGAAGTACAAAGTAACATGAAATGGAAACATTCTACTGAAAGTACTGTAAGTTTCTATATACATACAAGTAAATGTTGGACTGCCTTTGATTGCAAGGTGTTCCCGTTAATTTGTCCATGATGTGTGTTTGTGTGGGAAACCCTGGCCGGGTTTATTTTTGTGCCACGCAGTCAGAGACATTACAGCAGCTATATGAAGTGCCAGAGGCTGCAGTTGTAAAATGGTGAAGCAGCTGCAATAAGCTTAAACATTTCACATGTAAAATGGCAGAAATGTCCCGCTGTGGGTGAGTGGCAGACAGAACATGCGTCCTAAGGACCTTGAGCAGCAGCACATGAAGCATGTGGCGTGCGCGGTGGTGTAATTTGACAGTGCGCTGTGAGCTCTGGGACACTTGTTCGCTGTCAGGCCTTTGAAGTCCTCAGAAGGTTCTGCTTAAAGCTGCTTAAAGCGTACCTTGTTGAAAGTGAGCCAGGGTGAGGAGGTGTACTGAGATTACTTTGGCGGTAGTTAAAATGCACACAGCGCCGCTCTCTCTTGAGGAGGCTGATTGAGATGCATCGCCCTTGTCTCTTGACCTTGGAACAGCGAGCAGTGACGAGCGCAAGTCACAGGCGCCGCTAATTCTCGTTAATCAGCCTCAACCACAGGTTTGGTAATTTAGATGCAGTCAAATGAGATGCAAATGCCGGGCTATTTGAATGCTAAAGAGGTCATTAGCAGATAATAGCGGCGTGTTAAAAGGAAAGTGTTATTCCTCGAAATGAAGCGCTGCTGCGTCTCTACCTACTACTCTTAAGTTGGCTTGTGGAGTGTTTGTGCCTGGAGGTAGAGAGGGGTGTTGAGTTCCCCACCGGTTCCTTACTGCAGTTCTGCAGTGGCTGATGAAACAAACTGCAATGATGTACCAGAGTAGCGTAAGAATGCAGTCAAGTGTGAAAATACAATGAGAGCCCCGTCGGTTTAAAAACACAGAAAAAGTGCTGTGGTTGTCTTTTTCCATCCATCATCACAAACCATAAATTGGCCATGATCAAAGTTTGATTTCTTCTTCTTTTTTTTTTTAATGACCGTGCCGTGTGTTCTCCCTGTCCGTATCCTAGGTGACATGGAAGTGATGTGCCTCGGCTTTTCTAAGCCAAGAGAAGTCTGTCGCTGTCAATATGTTTTAGTCTTTCAAACAAACCCACGTTGTTTTTCCTTCCCACAGACAAACATGAGACCAAGCTGAAGGGTGTGATCTACTTCCAGGCAATAGAAGAGGTCTATTATGATCACCTCCGCAGTGCCACAAAGGTATGCTGTTTTCTCTCATCCGTTTCACACTCTGTTTATTTCCACCTTACGTTCTCTTTGGTTTCAAACATTTTGCACACTCTCTGCTTTGCTTCTTTTCTCCCCGTTTTGCTTTTGCTTTGGCCGGCTGCTGTCACAGAAGGGATTTTTCAACTTGAATATGACCAGTGTATGTATCCACGCTTTCTGTTCGCCCATCCCACCCCACTGAACCTGTGTGTCCAAACCATACACTGTGTGTTGTGATAGAGAGTAGGACATGAGCTCGACGGCTGATGATGCATGAGTCCTGTTTGTAAATGGAATCCTATAATCCTGCTTGATCCCTCCGTCCATCCCAGTGTTCCCAGTGTAAAGCAGTCAACTGGTTAGAAAACGAGAACCTTCTTATTTACATGTCTTTATTAGGGCTGATGTGTTTTTTTCAGCACCAATGCAGATTCTGGTTATTAATAATGAGGGAAACTGATAAACAAGCGGGCTGTGTATTGGCAAGAGTCTGGTGATATGATATGTATCAGTCGGCCGATATTGGCTTTTCACAGACATATCGGTATCGTATCGGTATCTGCCTGTATGTCATCAGATATGTTTCTAATATATATAAGAAACATATATATAATATATATAATGCTAACAAGCTCATAGTTCTTACAGTGCTAGTATTTAGCTGTTTATTTTATTTGTATTTATTCTTCATTATCTCGACAATGTAGCCTGTATGTTAAATTATTTAACATGTTAAATATAATTTAGCTTAAATATTCTTAAATATGATTTTTAGTCGTTCTGTGGCTCTACAGAAGTACGACCCCATTTGATCTCTCTGCTCAGGAGGTGGCATTCTTCCTCAGAGCCGTAGGTGTCGTTTTTGGACCTATTTCTGTTCTATATGATCCGGGCTGCCTGACTTGAGCCTCACACGTCTTGTCATTTGTTTTATTTTTATCTCCAACATAAAGCTGAGCTGCTGCTGCCTCCTCATCTTCAGTGTGTTTGTGTTTGATGGCCTGTCGCAGTGCACCGCACTCTGACTAACTGTGTGGCTCTGATCAACTCTGGAACTTTGATTTTACTTGTCAGTTCTAATGTCACATTACAGAGGGGAACTTTAAAGGCTGCTGCACTTAGCAAAGACAGAAAGATGATGGTTGGAAAAAGGGAGAAATCTATTGTACTTCAGTCAGGTTGCTCTTCCAAAGACATAACAACATCAAAGTTTATTTTTTCATTACTTTTCTGTATGAATTGTTGATTTCATGAAATCTGGTTAAACCAACTCAATAACAGTAGCAGTATTTCTGGATTAGTGGTCCAGAGGGACGGCATTCTGTGCTGAATTCAGATCTCTTTCTATTTCTTATTTCTTATCATTCTTTCTTAAATCTCATATATTTCCATTAAAATGTAAGTCTCACAGCTAAGCAGCTGTTCTTTCTAAAACAATCCAGGTGATCTATAAAAAAAACTTAGTTGTCATTTACCAGCACTGTTGTAAAAGGTATCTGTAAGTATTTTCAGAATGCACAAAGATTCTAACAATCTTTAACCATTTTTAAATGGAAAAATATATAATAATATAAAATCTAAAATAATAAAAAGGAACGTTGATGTATGTTGAAACTTAATTCTTGATCTGGGACACAAAGATGCATTTAATTGACAGTAAAACATTTTGGTTCCCATTGGACAAACTGAGCAAATAAGTGTCATTTCTAGCTCCTGTTCTTGTTTGAAACAGAGTTTCAACTTAGTAAAAGGTTAGTCCCAAAGTGCTTCTGATTATCTCCATGGAACTGAGCGGAAGTGCAGAGTTGGTTGAATGATGGTGTGTTACAATGAGCCACTGGAGAGGGGCTTAAGAGCCACAGGTCACCTGCCCCTGCATTAGAGGCACAAACTAGGGCTAGGGCAGAAAAGCATTTAGTTCATTGGAAACTAACACACATGCAGGCTGGTACTGCAGTTGTTAAACATTAATGCAGAACTGTGTGGACTCAAAATGTCTCATTAGAGTCAGTTAAATGGAAAGCCTCCCCATTGATAACGAGTGTAGTTCTGTAAGTAGTACACTAAATGAATCTGACCTATATTATACTTCAGTAACTCCATACCTGATGGAGTACGGAACAACGAGAAAGCAGCAGGGAGGAGATGTGGTCTCGAACGTGGGAGTGGGACACGGAGTTCAAGTTTTCTCTTTGTTTTTCTGTCTCCCAGAGCCCGAACCCCTCCCTGACCTTCTGCGTAAAGACCCACGACCGGCTCTACTACATGGTGGCCCCCTCAGCAGAGGCCATGAGGATCTGGATGGACGTGATCGTCACAGGAGCAGAGGGATACACACAGTTCATGAACTGAGAGACGCGTGCAGCAAAGGTGACGAGCAGATAGTTTCGGCAGGGACTCTCCCATCACAGACTCTACAGCCCCCCCCCAACCCATCCGTTTCCAGTCCACCGCGGACACAACGCCTTGTTTGTTACTTTTCATTTTTAATCTCACATTATGATTTTTACTATGTAGACGTTTCACCTCCACATTTTCTATGTGATTTCTGTTCTGAAAAAGGGAGCCCTCGGAGGACACACACATTTACACACATCTGTATATAAACCAAAATGTATACCTGTCAAAGACTTTTAAAAAGCCTTTCTATATTGCCAAATGGAGATCTTGTAGTTACTGTTTGTTGAACATTTTGTATTATTTGTTTCCTTTCTTTCTTCTTTTTTTTTTTACTTCTAGAGAAAATTGCCAAATGACATAATGCCAATGTTTTATTTTGAGTGTTCCATCATGACTATGCTCAGTTTAGACAGAAAGCATCTCCAATCAAAGGGTGTAATCAATTTAGGAATATATTTGAAAGAATCACATTTAAAATGTCTGAATCCATGAGAAATAATAAATCAGTCAACAGGGACCGGAGGTGATCTAAGAGTCCAGCACACTTGACTGTAAGAGTGACACAGTAAAACAGAGCATCCTCCACAAGCTGCTCTTAGACTAAAGACTAATACTAAATGCAGCATCTTCAGCACATTACGCCATCCAGAGCTTCATCCCAGTCACATTACTTCACATATTCTTACCAAAGTAACTGGAGGTACTTTGACCCACTAAGCTCAGGAGTTCACGCTGCAGTTCTCACTATGGTTCGACTAATATGGGGTAAGGCTGGTACTGACATTAGCATTAAAGCTGCTAATGAACAGTGTTTGGTGCAGAATTCATTATATATAAAATATTAATAAAAAGTGCTCTGAACCCAGAATAACTGTCATGTCTGTATGCTGAATATGAAGCAACAGGCATTTAGCTTAGCATAAAGACTAGAAGGGAAACAGCTAGTCTGGCTCTGTCCAAAGGTAAAAACAATTAGCTAATATGTTGTATCTCATTTGTTTGATGCAGACAAAACAATCATGTAAATACACTTCATTTGTCACTTCTTTGACAATTGTGGAGCTAAGCTAGGCTGAACAAGCTAAGCTACATGCCTTTAAGAATATCCCCACATTTTAATACAATTTACGATGAAATAAAAAAGGAGCCAATCCATCATTTTAGCTGGATGTTAGCCAACACCCAGACAGCCTGTATATTGGTCTAACCATAGCTGCCACATTCTCAGTGTACTATATGTGATGAACAGGAGTATTTCACTGTGTCTGTCTGATGCCGACATGTTGCCAACTCAAGGTGCAAACAGAATATCTACGTGCACACTGTAAACAGATAAAGCTCTATTTGCCAAGTAGCCTTCAGCTAACTTGATGATGCGACTACACAGCTGGGAAGCAGCCATCATCACTGCCAGCCTAAAGCAAAACCACCGGAGGGCGCTACAGAGACCACACCGCCACAGGACCAGGACAGGATGAAAAATACGGACTAATGCAATTCTGAACTGTGCCTTGACTATGTGTTGTTATTGATGCCGTGAGTCCAGCACAGCCTCGCTGGAAGGCTACAATTGTATGAATGCATTTTAGTTTGTGTTTCTGGACTGTGATGCAGTACGTGGACAGGTTGGCATGAGGTCTGTACACCGTTACGGGGACGTCTGATGGGTACAGGCAGAGATACCGAAGGCCCGGAGCACAGTGGGGATCAGTTAGCTCACTGTTATAATTTAAACTCAATGTACAACATATTAAGTAGATTCATTTATATTATTAAAGGAACACTCAGTTTTCAGTCATCATCATGGGGAACTAATCAGTCTGGAGGAGCTGTGTCGGGTCTGAGAAAATAACCCTGATGATGTCATCAGTGTCTTCAATTTGACCATTTTTTAAAATCTCTTTAGCAAGTTCCTCTTTCTTTGCTGGAGTGCTCCTTTAAATCCTAACCAATCAGAGATGCAGATGCTTGTTCTGTAAGCATATTAAACAGTTTAACAACTTTTGTTAATTTTAATGATTATTATAAGAGTTTCATAACCTTTCCTATGTCCTTGCCCTTTTGGTGCAAGCTCTGCTTCATTAGTTTCCTCTGTAGAAAAACTCTAGCTAACTAGCTAGCTAATTTACATCAATTGTTAGTTAGCTAGTTACGTCTGAAAGCCAATGATAGCAAAAGGCTTGCTAAATAGCTAGCTAACATTTTGCTAACACAACTTTTCAACATAAATGAAGCTAGCACATAGCGAAGTAGAGAAAAGGGGCGGGACTTATGAATCCCCACTGTGAGCTGAGGTCTGCATGCATGAGGATGGATATTGAAACCTGGTATCTTCAGCTTTAACAGACTGTAAATGACCGGGCTCGCCTGGCGTCTCCGTGTTGATCATCACGTTGTGAATCTGTTGATCGGCCATGAACGTGTTTGTAGTTAACGGACGTTGTTTTCTGTTTTGTAGAGGCAGAGGACAAACTAGGCTGTGATTATTTGGAGCATGTGGAACTGTTGTTTAGTTTCATGTGTCGGTACAGTAATAATAATTTATGGTTGTGGTGCCTGAGATAGTGACACGTTTACTGAAAAAAACAAAAAAAAAGACTAGTGAAAAGACCTTAATATATTCTGTCCCCCTTGCCTTTATCTTCCCTGCACAGTTAACGTGTGCAAACCAAACTATTCAACACTGGCAAGGCTGTTAAATCATGTCTGTTGATAGTAGGTGGTATATACATTACTGTTGTAATCTATGTTGAAAAGAAAGGAAACTAAATATACTGTAAAGAGGATGCCTGAATGAAAAAAATATCTTACTATTGAAATGAAACAGTATTGTATGGAAAGAAGTACAATTTTTACTTATTTTTGTCATTTTAGAAACTTTATTGTCAGTCAGTTACATTTCAAATTGTATGGTAGTGATGTATCAATCTACCTTTTTTTTTTTTTTTACTGGTACAGCAGAACACACACACACCTGCACACACACACACACAGACACGTGCAGAATAACTCACCTAGCACTCATGAGACTGTACTTTTTGTTTTTCTAGAAAGTAGATCCTGTTTCACACACACACACACACACACACACACACAATCAATACTCGGACCATACTGTGTTATTGGTACCCTGTATGTCTCATGCGTTACTTTCACGTATGAATAATATGGATTTTGTCAAATCTATTAAAAACAAAACTGTTACAGAATATCGGCTGCTTTTCTTGAGCTCTGCGGGTTACGATGTGAAGGTTCCAGTGTTGAGGAGGAGAGAGACAGCAGTGACTACTGTGTGGATTCTCACGCTGACTGATTCATGGTTTGATACTAACAGTCGTGGGAGGACGAGCCTACCATGGAACAGCAACAATCAAAGAAAACTCAAAAAATCTTCCTAAAATTACACAAAAAGTGGGATTCACTCACAATAAAACACAGCTAAAAAAGTTTAAAAAGGAGTAAAAAAAAATTAAAGAAACAGTCTAAAGAAAAAAAAATAAACATCTAGAAGTTTCTTTCTCTGACGCAGTGATTCTTCCAACTGAAAGAAGTCCCGGCGTGGCTTTCCGCAGGATTTCCACGAGGGTTTTACAGCTCGTTGATGGTGTCACCTGGAGAGGAAACGCATTGTTAACAACAGCACAGTTGCATTTACATTCAGTGTTTGACCAGTTTGAAGAAAAATAACAGTCAAATGGATTTTGTTTTTACACTGCATTTAAATTTAATAGCACTTGATGGAAAATGGGACACTTGTTGGTAACCACTGGACCAAGTGAGTTTTGGAAAACTAATTATTTGACAATCTTTGTTTCCTTGAGTAGACTGGATTACAATTAAGTCAGTGAGTGGTGCCTCCTGTGCCTGTGGTACTTTACGTCACCATTTACCAATTGCTTTAACCCTGTTTTCACAGCAGTGCCTAATAATCGAAGCTCTTATTACCCTACATTCTTTAACTGCAGGCAAAAACATTTTCATGAACTCGCCAATTTGGGGTTTTTGGCCTAGCTTTCTTCCTTTAGACCACTGCTTCCAAACCTGCGGGTCGTGACTCCCACTAGGGGTCGCCAGAGCTTCATGGGTGGTTGCAAGGCCTTCTTGATTTTAAGGGGCTGTAAGAAAACTTGCATTATGCAGTAGGCCTATATCTCAGAATTTGTAATCTTGTAAATGCCATTAGGAGCACTAGGAGGATTCAGAGGAACCAGATTTTTTTTTTTTTTTTACAGATTATCTGTCTCATGTTTACTGTAGGGATATAGTATTTCAGCAAATATGACAAAATGTAAAAGATTATTTTATAAAAGTTACCTACTGCAGTTTTAAAACGAACCAACAACACTGAGTGACAGTTAAGTTGATGTTTTCACTGTCCTTTCTGGTTCAGACATAATATGGTACTGAAACACTGATGTGATGACTAGTTGTGTTACTATATATGTATCAAATATATGGTACTTACTCTCTGCACAGGGGGAAGTGTAGTCAGTGACAGCCTCATCACCTGAAAACATTCAACATACAACCTTTAGGTAAAGAAAACACGGCCTCACACACAGAAAGTAAAAAGAAGAAGGGTTCTTACTTGTCTGGTAGTAGTCATAGATCTTGACCACGGCTGGTTTCAGGTTCCTGACCGGCTGATCCTCCTCCACTGTCACACTGTAGATCTTCGTCTCATCCTTTTTCAGCTGCAAGCACAAACACTGAACTTTACTCCCATACACAGAAAACATTCACTAGCTGTTAGGAACATTATTTCACCAAACACACAGTCAGGGTTCCCACTCTTTAACTAATCATTTTTAAGGACCTTTTCAGGACCTTTTCCTGGAGTTTTTCTTGACAATACAGGACGGCACTTACTTAAGTAGAATTTATATTATTATACAGAAAATTCATCTTCTAGAAAGTTAAAGTGTTCATTGCATGTACAATTTACTTTCTCTTGCAAAAATAGACTGAAAGATTGCTGAAAAAATACTAACATTTCAAGGACAACATGGAGTATTTCCAGGATATTGGGTAATTTTAATCAATTTCCAGGCGTTTGCATGACTGGAAAACCAGTTTCTAAATTTCTAGCTTTTCCAGGATGTGTGGGAACCCTGACAGTCACTCTGTCGGTGCTTCCTACCCCGTCTAAGTAGATGTTGATGAATCCTTCTTCCACGTCCACGCGCTTCACTGAGCGGTCACTCTTCAGCTACGAAAGCACACACTGCCATCAGTATACTCATGATAAACGTATATTATAATTCAGAGCTGCAGTCTGGTAGTATCAGCACAAACAGTATATGAGAGTAGGGTTGCAGCTAACCATTACTTTCATTATCGAAATGAATTGATTAAGCTATAAAATGTCCATCCAAAGTGTCTGTAGATGTCTTGTCAGTCCAAAGCCCGAAGATAATCAGCTTAATGTGACATTAAACAGATAATCTCTGTATTTGAGAAGCTGAGAACAGCATTTTCTGCCATTTTTGCATGAAAAATGACTTTAAGGATGAATCAGTTATCAAAATATTTGGTGATTATCTGTTGTTTCTTTCTATCAACTAATCAATTAGTGGACTGATCGTTGCAGCTCTGTGTGAGACAGTGAGACAGTGAGTTAGTGCCCGTCTGTTCAGCTGCTGAACAACTGACCAGCTTCAGGGAGCTCTTATCCAGAATGTATCCAGACAGCAGCTTGATGTTGATGATGACCATGTTTGTCTCCTCTCTCCTGCCCTGGTACCTGCGCACACATATAGACATGTATAACATATACAACATAACATATACCATATCATAGTGTCCCCACCAGAAAATCCTTCATTATTCATCATTATAATTCAAAAAGAAACAAACATTTAGAGATTTTGGGGCTATTTTCAGTCTTCTTTTAGATGAGTCAGGGGGAAAAATGACCAAAATGCACATTTAACTGTTTATTTTACTACACATTGTTTATTTGCATTAGTTAATGCCCCATGTGCATATTTCAACATTTCAGAAAACTTGTAGTACAAAAGATTATTGTCTTAAAGTAATCTGAAAAAGTCTGTAATAATGAGTGTAGTTACAAATGTACCATCACTAAAGGTCTGTAAGATGGGTTATGTGAAGGTCATCTCAAAGGTCAGAGCCATTATTTCAGGCCAGCAGGTTTCAGTTTATTTTCCGCTCATAATTAAACAGCCCCCATATTGTTAATGCAGCTACTGTTTGTTCTGTGTTATATTATTTATGTGTGTTTATCTGTGTTTTATTATGGCAATATTTGCTGATGTAACTGGGAGAAGTTTCTATATCCAGTGAAAGTCTCCACTCAAGTCCACAATCACTGTTAACACAAACTAAAGTTGGATACAGTAATGGAGTTAAAAACAAATTATTCACGCCATTCCTACAAAACAATGTAACCAATCATCATTCAACACACACACACACACACACACACACAGACAGAGTACCTGACATGCACGAAGAGGATGAGCTGAGGCCTGCTGGTGTTGCATTTGGCCATGGTGTTGGTGGAGATGTTGAAGGCAGAGAAGTCGGGGGGAGGGGGGACGTTGTAATGCATGGAGATCTGTGGAGGGACAACATCAACACACGTGTTAGAGAGACACGGTAACAGTGAGGACGGATACGTTATCTGCCAATAACGGGACATTCAGACAATAATTATTGGTTGATATTGTTATGCTAAATGATTGACAGGCTCCAACTGTACTAGACAAAATAAATGAGACATCTGACGAGTCAGAACTGTTGTTTGTTGTTGTCGTAAACAACAGCAATGTCAGTTAGATTTGGTTACAACAGAGTTATGGAATATTAAATCATCCGTCTTTGCTCACTATGTCTCAGACTTTGTTGCCCTCGGGAGTGTAAAAACTGACGGTTATGAACTTATCTTTAAAAATACTAAAATGTGAAATTATCTGTTATCTTATCGGTATCGGCCATGAGAAGCAGGTAATTATCAGTTGAACCGTGCATCCCTAATATTTGCCCTACAGGCATCAGAGTGGTTTCAGTATTCTCATATGACTCTCAGCAAGAAACAAAAAAGCTTCCAGAAGGCCAGTAAAAGGATGCTGCAGCCGAGGTGATACTACAGAATGTGAGGCAGGGTTAAAGAGAGGAACACTAGGTTAAACGATATGATATAAAAGTATGAGTGACTACCAGCTGTCTAATCTCAGTGTGATTCCCAGAAGTGAAATAGCTTTCTGAAACCCCTCCCGTGTTTCTGGCCACTGATTAACTGCTGCTTGATACAGTAGATTAGTTAGTTTGTTCTGCATTGTACCTCCGGAGCTGCCAGCACCAATCTTGACATTTACTGTCAGTGAGTTGTAAACCATTCTGAGAAATGTGGCACTTTTAATCAAAGCAGCTGTTTACAGCGGCGAGTCAGCTGAATTATCAGTTGTTAGCAGGAGAGATAGCTGGAGCAAAGTAACCAGACGTTTGCAACCTCAGTTTGAAAAGAGCGATATACATGAGGATTTACTTTACTGTGTTTAAAAGGATAGCAGAGATAAAGAGAGAGAGAGAGAGATAGAGATTTCTTCATGTGGAGGTGAGAGTCAGATGTTGTCGTGGCAGTGAAAAGGAGGCGATTGGGAGTCAGAGAGCAGGAACCAGTCACGCTTGGTCAGCCATGAAGAAGGAA
>NW_023340257.1:3449959-3452192 GCF_004916995.1 Morone saxatilis | reverse complement strand
ACACACACACATATATACATACATACATATATATATACATACACACACATACACACGTCACTGTCTCACCCTGTGTGTTGGACCTCTGGTGCAGGTACGTGATGAGTTTGCTCCTCATGTCCTGGTCTCCAGCCAGAGTGAAGGTGTAGGACAGCAGGGCCGTGGTGTACAGGTTGTCCAGCTGGCCCCCCACGGCTTCCTTCAGACAGTTCAGGCAGCTCTGTACCATGGGGTCCTGAGACAGCGCAGGCAAACACAAAGATGAGACAATGTGCAGGAGAATATGCAGAAGGGAGACAACTGAAACAATAATCAAACTATTTCTCTGCAGGTTTACAGAAAACAGATGTGCTTTAAGGTTTTGGCAATTCTCACCGATAAATACAGTCCCTAAGACAGACTATATAAAGCTGACGAGATACTCAGGAACACGTGCTGATGTCTCTGAGAGGCAGCACTCAATATACTATATCACTTGTAAACAGAAAATTAAACAGAAAAAATGGATCATGCATTTCTTTCTTTGATCTCTTGTCTAAAAAATACAATTCTATTAAATGCCATTTATTTAACACAAACATGAGATCCTGGCTGCGGAAAATAGCTGGCACAAATCTCTCCGTGTTGGCAGTCCGAGAATATAAAAGCGAGCTTTAATTTTCCAGAGTCTAAGGTGAGCATGTCTGAGGAGGAGGAGGAGGAGGAGGAGGAGGAGTGCTTCATCAGACTCACCGTGACGTTGGCGTCCAGCTCCAGCAGGGCAGCGGTGATGTAGGCCGTCAGGGACACGTCGTCACTCACTCCTCCCTGTCGGAAACAGGAGCACAGCGAACACAACAGTGACATCTAAGGTGTAATTGTTTCTGTTATGTTGTAGACTATATATTAATACTTTTAGGGGTTTTTAATTTTACTACAAATCTTTGTTGTTTGTTTTACCTTTTATCAAATCTACTGGTCTTATTGTGCTGTTTGTTCTCCACGATGTTACAATTCAGACATTACAAAGCTCAAAGTCTGTAACAATGTTAATACAGTATAATATTTTGAAACCTCCTTACATTAAACTCTCTAACCCTAACCCTAACCCTAACCAGTCACTGGTAGCGAGTACTGGCACTGAATTTTGTCTGCGTGAGTACCCTTACTTCTTATTGATTACCACCACCTCTAGTGAAGTCACCATGGTAAGGAGCTCAGTATATTTTCCGAGGGGTATACAATAGAAGTTGTGAAATGCCTAAAGATAACTACTTTGATGGTGAGGTACTGTGTCTCTGTGTAAACACAGCTAGCTTAAGAAAACACCGACAGTAGTAGCATGACCTTCACATATCGCCATCTACCTGTTTTTTGCTTTTTGTTTTTTTTTAAATTAAAAAAAAGTTTTCTGTCACTGAAAACCCCAATAAAAACAGTATTGGGATTGTCCTTGTTAAAAAGGATAAACACCACAAAATGAGGGTTATGTTGTGCTAAATTAAGGCACTGGCACCTTTTTTGGTCCAATTCAGGCACCGTCTCTTACCCTTTTGTAACTCCTATTACCGTCCTCCCCACATCATAAATTTTCCATGAGAGTTGTATATATTTAACCTTATTTATTTATTTATTATTGGGGGAATGTAATGACTTTATTAGTGAGAATGATGGGAGAGAGAAGGGGAATGAAGAGGGACGTGCATAGAGCTGAAACAAAAAGTCTATTTATCAATAGAAAGAAAATTGAGAATTGATTATCAAAACAGTTGGCAAGCTAAGTAAATTAAGAGTGTTTGGGTTTTGGACTGCTGGTTGGACAACAGAAGCTTTTTGAAGATGTCACTTTGGGCTCTGGGAAATTGTGATGAGCGACGTTTTATAGAATAAATGATGAACAGATTCATCATAAAAATATTAAGTAGACTGAGCAATAAAGAAAATATCAATATCAATAACTTATGTCATTAGTAGCAGCACTGAACATACAAATATCATATATCAAGCTACGGTCAATCCGATTCAAGGTTAAACCTTAAACCCAAAGGCCACCAGGACACTCTTTTCATCAACAGATATTCATTATTATGTGTTTGAGGCTCTGTTAACATAGAACAATGTGTGAAACTCCACAGCATCACTGAGCACTAAACATGCATGTTTTCACTGAGTGGCATAATTGATTCAGTTACGGCTGATTGGAGGCAATCACTGTGTGAATGTGGCACGCAGTGTTAAAGTGCTTTGAGTGGTC
>NW_023340257.1:3447931-3449942 GCF_004916995.1 Morone saxatilis | reverse complement strand
GTCCATTTACCATTTACCATTCAATTTAACTGAACAAGACTGAGCACAGTTCAGCTTGTTTCTTCTTTCCTTGTCTGAGAAAATAAACACAAGGATGAAACACACACCTGTCTGTTCTACACTGCGCAATTCAAGCATGTACCAAAGAGCCAATATTATCAGGAAAGGCTCAGAAAGTAGTCCACAGTACTCGGCCTGTACTTTTGCCTGCTTTTTTCTACACAGCTGTTTATAGAATAGGGTACCTTGCTCACTGCTAGAGCATATGTTTGTCATGGCTTTTTGCTGTTAGTCTTCAGGAGATGCTGTAGTTTGAGAGGGACTGGCTAGCAATAATTTGTTTGGGAAATTTCTTCCGCTGAGTGTGCGCAGCTTGCCTGCAGGCAGGTGGGGGCATTCTCCGCTCTCTGCGCACACACACAGCCCTCAGAAACTCTATGCTATTCTGTGAGTTTGTGTTATAGGAAAAATTCTCCAAACGACCAAAACAGAAGATGTGAAACCAGGTAGTCCCTTCTAAAATGTCCCTGTTCAAACTGATGCCATTACCTTCATGCCGTTGTGGAAGAGCTTCCCCACAGATCGGATGCAGCCGTCAGGGCGCTGGTTTCTGGACAGCCACCTCTTGGCATCTTTAATGTGCTTGTTATGGACGAAGATGTACGGTCTCGCCCCGCCGAAGGACTTCATCACAAAAGAGGTCAGCCTAGAAGGTTGCACACACACACACACACACACACACAGAAAACACACAGACACAAGGTTTTTTAGAAAACAATTCCAACCATGTGTGCCTGTGTTGGTAACCCCAAAATGAACCCAGCTTCAGGACAATTACATAACAACCTCAAGTCTCACACTAACACGGAGCACTTGGTCTGAGCTGCATCCACGACTAAACAATCATATTCCTCTGAGCAGAATGAAGACAGCTGGAGCTGAAGAGAGGCAGCAAAGCCCCGCCCATTTTTGCTCTGTGCTCAAATAACAGTTTAGAAAGCCTCGGGCAACTTTCCCCTTCCTTGTACTTAGATATGCTATGCTTTAGTTTTGGTCTCCAAAAACTTGCTGGCTCTTTAGCTGGTTAATGCTCCACTATATTCACCAGCTAGCCACCAACTTTGCCTGTGGTTTGGTGCTGAGCAGGTAGTGTACAGTAGACTCATCAAAGCAGTCTGCTGCGACTGGAAATGGGGTCCATAAGAGCAGAGTTTACGGTCCTGAAAACTAAAAGTACAAGAGGCTAAAAAGCTGTGGGTTGTTCATCTGTAGAACCAACACCTGTCACATTACACATATTCCTTTGAGCCATTGTTCATATAAAATATTGATTTGTGCAGCTTTAAATAAAAATCAATACATTCTCACACTTTAGAGAAAGTCCTCGTTTAATTTTAAGTGATTTGGACAATTCCATCAAATCTCCTGTTATAATTTTGATGTAACTAAACACTTGCGAGCCCTAGTTTCTCCTAACCACAAAACACACACCCACACACACACTCACCAACTGCCAAACTGCCCAGCACCCTTTCAAACAGCAAAGGGTTTTGTTAAATCCCCCGAGGCACTGTGCTTTAAGCCCATTAAATGCAAATATTAATATTTTCTGGCAGGTTCCCCATAAAAGTAAATTATTAGGACGCTTGCCGGTGCCAACACCTCCCACTGTGTCTGCATGTCTTTTGTATTCTCTCATCAAATGAAGTGTGAGATTTGAGCTGAAAATATTCACAGTTTAACATCAAAGCTTTTCAAATGATGCAACTCTGATACATTATGAGTTATATAATGATACTAACATACTCTATTATTCATATTAGTTTAGTTTGGTTCTTGTATGTTTTCCAAAACGCACACCCTCAAGTTTTTAGTGACACATGTGGAAGTAAAGTGAACACAGGTATATATATATATATATGTATGTATGTATGTATATGTGTGTGTGTGTGTGTGTGTGTGTGTGTGTGTGTGCGTATTTAAATATCTAAATTTTTATTTTGTTAAAAAC
>NW_023340257.1:3439743-3447831 GCF_004916995.1 Morone saxatilis | reverse complement strand
CTGACAGCTAGATGAGAAGATAGATACCACTCTCATGTCTGTACAGTAAATATGAAGCTACAGCTAGCAGCTGATTAGCTTAGCATATACGTAACCACTCGTAAAACCAAACTTCTGTTTTTGTACAAATTATGTTCATTAATGTTCATCAATGAGCTTCAGAGGTAAGAGTAGGTGGATTTTATACTGTTGGACACAACCAGGCTAGCCGTGTCCTGTCCAAGCTAAGGGTTTTCTGGTGATGTATGATTTAAACAATAACAAAGTGATGTTTTTTTTCCTGTTGAATGCATGAATCCATGAATAAATGGATGACATAACAGCTCTGCAAAAATGAAGCCAAAACATCTGGATGGCCCCCTGGTGGCTGGCTGCAGTATAGGTCATAAACCCCACCCCTTCCATGTTAGCGGATTGGACATGGGCCAAAACAATAAAAAATATCATTACATTTTTACAACCAAATGACAGCGTCTGTTCTGACATGGTGGATAATTACTACAACCATCCATTCACACTTATCTCCCATCTGACAAACACAAAGGTTCAGTTAGGGATGATTGATTATTACTGGCCAGACACAGGTCTCTATGACGGTTAAAGAGTGTTTATCAAGTTTTCACTCGGTTCTGACTGAGAGGATCAAGATGGCCATTCACCCTGAGGCTTTCAGTTAACAGACGCTGATACACGGGTTGTTTGTGAACACTCACCTGCAGGGCAGAGGAGAGCATTATGACTGACCATCTGTGGTGTTCCTTCAGCCTAGTGGAGAGACACAGAGAGAGTGATATTAGTGAATGAAATTGGTTAATTAAAAGGCAATGTAACAAGTCCTACTAACTAAGTATTGGGTGTGTATCTAAAGCCTGATATAAATTATTTCTCTGTGCCACGGAGCTCCGGTGTTCCTATTAAAAACACATCAGTGAGCCACAGTTGCACTGGGTTACATGTTCCTTCATTATCATGAACACACACACACACACACACACACACACATCACCACACACACACACAACACACACACACACACACCACACACCCACACAACAGGCACACCACACCACACACCACACACACACCTCTGTCTGCCAAAACACTGCTAAAACACCAAATGTGGATTAATCCACCGTCGAAACAAACTATTTCCTCCTGTTTGAGTAACTACGGTGGCCAGCTGTAGAAGGACATCACTGACTCTGTTTTTAAAAAGAAACTATAAAAAGGAGTCTAGGTCAGCAGGGACAAATGTGCCACAGAGAGGGTTTATAGATGACTGTCAGCCAATAATAACGAGCTGATACATTTGACAAAAGGAGATTTTTTTTTCAGATGCAAAAAAAAAAACCAAAAAAAAAAAAAACACACATGGTCATAAAGGTTCTGCCGACGATGGTTTATAATTCACATTTTGCCACCTTGTGCACATTCTTTCGGATTCCTTTTTGTCAGCATGTGGGCATTTTTACTTAAAATATGGAACTTTTCTGATTCATTTATTTAGAACTTAATTCTATTGCTTTGGGTATAACATAGGCTGCAAAATAATTCTAAACAAGTAACACAACAGACCAGGCAACCAGGGGGAAAACACAAGTTCAAACACAGTAAGGGTGTGTTTACTGTATGTTAACGGTTACTTTCACATTTTTCACAGAAACAAAATAGTATAAATGTCCTTATTAAACACAGATAAGTGACCAGGATATTTACTAGAATGGAGGGATGCAACAAGACCTCGCTGATTACATATAATATAAAAGCAGTGCATGACCTTGTCCACAGTTACATTTATGATCCCCTCATTCCACTCCATTCCTCAAATCTTGGCCTTTCATCCGGGATCTCCACCTTCGCTGCTTCAGCCCCGATCCTCTGGAGTCTTACCCACTCACTCAGATCTGCATCCCCGTCATTTGTTTTGGTCCATTTTTTAGTTCCATATATTTCTCATTGTGCTGTGTTTTATACTGTAGTTTATTTATTTTACTTTTTCATTTATATTTTTCATGTGTGTGTGTAAAGCACTTTGTAACTGTGTTGTTTTTCTAAGTGTTATATAAATAATGTTTTACTTTACACTAGGAATATTTTAGTGTACGCTTGGAACATATTTTCTCATGTATATATAAAATTATTTTTTTCTTTCTTCTTTTACTTGTATATATTTATATTCTTTTATTTATAATTCTGAAAATCTCTGTAAAGTTTTTACTTTTTAATATTTTTTTATATTTGGATTACAAATTCTCAAATGCCAAGAAAAGTGAAAACAATCACTGTGAGTTTTTAGTCAATGTTGTCATTTGTTATAAAACTAATTAAAGCTGCAGTAGGTTACTTTTATAAAAATAACTTTTGTCGTATTTTCTGAAAATTTCACTATATCCTGACATAGAACATAAGACAGATACCGGACCTGAATGAGAACAAAACAATCAGAGGCGAGAAAAATTGTTCAATGTTGAGTCTCATTCCCAGGGCGTCAAATACAGACCCTGGAAATGATACTCTGCCACCCAAAATGTCATCATATCTTTCTCGGCTCTGATTGGTTGTTCTTGCTCAGGCCCGGTGGATTCTTGTCATTAGGAGCACAAATCTGTCAGGAAGTTATTTTTATATAGGTTACATACTGCAGCTTTAATGTATCAAAAGTGAAATAATGATCAATACTGCCTAAGTGTCAGTCTAACATTGTATTTTGTGACAAGCTATTCTGATGTTTGGTGATGTGTTCACTGACCTCCACCAGCAGGGTGCGGATCACTGTGTCGATTCGGCCCATGTCGGGGACGGTGGCCACCTCGTTGCCACACAGTATGTCGGTCTTCAGGGCCTCTGCGCTGACCTTCAGATTCACCTGACCTGCGTGCACACATACAGTGTTATTCTGAAAGCAGGGCTGTATTGATTACCGCTCGCTGTCAACACTGTCACATTTTGTGTACGGAGGCAAAAACTGCTTTTCCGCCTGCTTTTCAATCCGACTCATTATCCTCCCTGTTCCTCCATCCCTCCTCCCTGTTTTCCTTCCTCCCCCTGCTTCCTATCTTATTCACCCTCATTAATCCCCATTTGTTGCCTTATTATACTGCCTCTCCCCCATACTGCTCCATCTCCCACCCCCTCCCTTCCTTCCTTCACAGCCCACAATCCTTCACACAGAGGACAAGTACAGATCACCCCCCGAGGGAGATGTTTCTGAGTGTTTCGTCAGAGATACTACCTGACTTGTTAGTACAAGTGATTGTCAGCATTCCTCTAAGGGGGAGTTAGAGGAGCGCAATTTGACATTCATCAGAGCCTCGTCTCCATCCCTGCTGATGGAGGCTGATAGAAATCCTCTGCTTTCAGGCCAGACAGCGTTACAACTACAGCAACCCTTTCTTTGCTTCAAGCAGTGCAGACGCAACAGCTGTCAGCGCCATTAATGCACATTAATTAGCTTGTTCTGTCTTATCTTTGTCACTGAGATTGCAAGTTTGGTATTGGACGGAACAAACATCAGTGTTTAATTACAAAGATGTGATGATTGCATTATATCATTAGTGACAGCAAAAGCTGTCAATTGGAAGTTTTCTTTGAGTAATGAGGATGGAAGGAGGAGTTGAAGCTGTCTGAGATGACGTTCAATCTATTTTTGAAAAACATTGATGCACATTTTCATGGTGGAGCTATTAAAATTAGATTTTTTTTAAGATTAATGTCTTATAGTTAGCCTTTCTTCTGTCTCTGGTTGAAAAGCCTCTAAACAAGAATGCATTACTGGGACCACCAGTGTGTTTTTTGCACATTTTTACCCATTAATGACAAAGTGGGAGTATCATCTCCATCTATTCAACCGCCTAAGTTATCTGTAATTGTATACGAACTCAGAATGGGCTGTTAATTAATTTTACACTGTAAAATTTCCTCTGAACTGTAGTAAAAGTAAAAAGAAATATTGAAGTATAAGTACATCAACACAGTACTTGTGTAACCACCACTGCACTCACAGCTTCATTACCCCGCATAAATAACAAATAACGGGCTGAAAAGTGCAAAAACACTGCTGTCAACTAAAAAGTTCCTATTGAAACTGCAAAGTCACAATTATATAACAAAAGACTTAAGCTCTTTCCACAGACCACACAGTATGTAATCTTACAGCAGGCCTCATGCAAGAAACAATTTTCAACAACAAATCTATTCTCTTATTTTTGTTCTTATCAATGATTTGTTATTATTTTGTTAGTACCCATTTATTTCTGGGATTCGTATTCTAATTTCTGCTCTTCTCTTAGGTAAGAGAACATTTTACGAGCACTACTACCAGAAAAAAATAATCTTGCTTTCACAGTCCACAAACTGTTTGTCTAATGAGAGGAAAAGTTTTAAATTTAAGCATAAAAAAACTGCAAAAAATATATAATATAATTATATAATGAGATGAAATTATATGTTTTAGAGCAATTGTAGCAATTGGATTATTAAATGTGTTAGCTAAAGAAATACTATTGCTCCATTGATCACTATTAAAACTATAAAAACCCTTTGAGGATATTGCATGTTTTTAGCTTCTTAACATATCTATTAATATATTAATGCTGCTGCATGAGGCCCAATGTGTCATGTACAAAACAGAAAAAAAAGATGTAAGAGGAAATTTAATACCTAGGGCGGTTGGAGTTACAATCCACGAGAAGGTCCTGCTCTCCTCCCCACACAGGCACACACTGTACTGGCAGCCTTCACAGTCTCTGAAGGTGTACTGGTCTGAATCAGCCAATGTAATCTTCACCTGCAGACAGAAACAACACAAATTTGCAAACAAATGCAAAGAAAATTTTTTTTTTCAAAAAATGAATTCTGCTTCATATAATTTCATTAGAACAAGCCAGCCTAGTGTGAGTCAAAGGAATGCTACCCACAGACATCACACTGGTGAATCCATTTAAATAAATCCCATCTGTAAGACCTTAAAAATGTACCATAATGCATTTGGAGAGATAGTTGAAGACAGTGGCTTTGAGTGTGAACACCTCCCCTCGGATGACAGAGTAGGGCAAGGTGAGGCTGACAAAGAATGGCTGGAAGGCGGTCAGTCCAATGTTGGGAGACACGCCGAAGCCCACGGAGGACACGCAAAAAGCTCCAGCTGCCCACTTCGTGATGGTGTCGGGGACTGTCTTCTCCACATTCACTGACCCGCTGTCTCTGTACAGACATACAGAGCGAGAGTCAAACTGAAAAAACTTCAAGCAGCATAGAGTTAATCATAGTGGGTGTAATGTGGGTGAAAACATGAATATGCATGCAATCTGCGTTAATACATGATAAGGTATCTTGTGTTTTTGGGCTCTGGGTGGGGCGCAAGAGGAAAGCTCTGTCCTCTGGGGATTTTGGGGGCTTTTCATTATACTTTCCTCGCGTCTTAGCTCCTCCCAGCAAGAACATGAGAGAGCGATGCGTTAATTAACACACATTAACAGATTTCATCCAAAATTTCAGAATGTCATGGACTACCCACAACTGTAAGTGGCCCAAATCAGAATTTGAAGGGATCAACGATCTCACGAGTAAAAATGATCTCATTTTGACCTTTGCCATACTCAGTGTTGAAAGTAAATGTAATTGGTTGATCCTTTTCACAGGATATGTCATTATTACCCCACAGTAACTAGGTCCCAGATCCAGGTCTCAGGAAAGAATGTCCTGACGGTCTCCTTCTTCTCCTCCTCTTTACCTCCCAGCGCACCTGAACTTTGAGGCATCATGTTGAAGGCCATGGGAACCGGAGAGTCAAAGGATTCTAAGAAAACATAGATAAAAAGCATAATAATTTACACAATTAATTACACAACTAAACTTACCCAACAGAAATCAGCTCCCAGATCCAGGTGTCAGAGAAGTATGTTCTAATAGTGTCCTTGGTCATTCCAATTGGACCCCCTTGTGCTCGAAGTCTTAGAACTGTATTTTGCCACTCGTAAAATTGGCACTGCTACATAAAGTTTACGGTGTAATGGTAGCGTCTTGTCTTCTAGAGTTAATATCAATGGACAGTGGAGTCAATGAACAGTATCAGTGGCAAACCATAAAACATACCAGCATCATAGTAAATTAAATCATAGTTCCTTTCATGGCAGTTATAAGGTTTTTTCACATCAGAGTTGGTCACAATTTTGATTCCGATTTCCTAGGAGGGAAGAGAGAGAGAGACCATTAAACCAAATAAGAGACTGTGAATCACATACTGTAAATGATTTGGTCAACTGAACACACAGAATGAAACTACCGTAAAACTTCAATTAATAGCCTAGGCTATTATTTGCTCTAATCACTGAACTTACTGAACCCTTTATTTTGGTCAGGCCTCTATAAGAGACAGACCTTTCATTTGTTTTGCACAAAACTCTTGTTAAGCAAAGACGGTATATTTTATCAAATTGTTTATTTCAACCAGCATGAATATTACAAAAAATTAGGCTAGCAAATAATATCAATTTCAAATCACTCATTTAACATTTGATACTTTACTGCTCATGGTTTTCATAAAATGAACAACTGAATTGTGGTGAATCTAACTGATAACCACGTGTAGCATGTCCATATTGATAAAATATTTGTGATGGTGATTTCAGAAGCTTAGAACTTACTCAAGCAGGCAACCCAGTGGGTTTTAGGAGGTTTTATACACCCAAAGAATCAGGCCTCTAATTGAGACCCGCTATTATTTGTCAAAACATGTAGCCACCTCTGGCTGGTAGAGGGGACCTGCCTTTAATTGGGACCCCGCTTTTTTCTAAAGTATATTTTTTTGGCTTTTTATGCCAAATAGGACAGCTGGAGACAGACAGGAAAGGGGGGCAGAGAGAGGGGATGACACGCAGCAAAGGGCTGCAGGTCGGATTCGAACCCCCCATATTTATTGTTGTGTAGTAATAATGGGTGTCACTCGGTAGTATTAAAAATCTTTATTGGTATTTGGTCAGTACATGAAAAGGACTGAAGTCAGAATAATATGAACATCGCATATAAACTACTCACAATTTAACATAATCTTTTGAACAGAATTTTTTGTCAATGAAAAATTAAAATTGCATTAAAAAAAACAAAAAAACAGGCCAACATCTAAAAATGACCTTGAATATTGCGAAGCTACTGTAATTCAGTGATTTTACTGACTTTTGACGATGAGTTACAACACCAGATGCCTGTTTCAGTGTCAAGAGCTCAAACAAGAACAGCATAGACGTGCTCAAATAAACAGCAGAATGAAAAGGTACTAGTTTTAAATCATACATCCACTCAATTCAAATCTAACATTAACCCATACCTGTTATATCCCTGTTTAGCAACACAAATCTGACAGAGGCATCACGATAGGCAAGGGGAGGAAGGTGAAAACAAAATGTCTTGGACAGCAGTGCTGTGTTACAGACTATGCAATTTGTTGCCTTGTTTGTATATTGTATAAAAAAAAGAAAAGACAGTACATGTCAAAGTACATTACAAAACCGCACTGTCGCTCGTGCTGGAGTCCAGGCCGTTCTGAGTGTGCCGTGACCCTGCAGTCCTGGTGCCCTTGGTCACCAGGGCAGCCTTGTCCTCGTGGGGGTCGGTGGTGGAGTCTGTGTCATTCGAGTGCTGAGTCAATGACGTCTCGCTGCCCGTCGGAGAATCCACGCTCTCATACCCTGCGCTCAGCTGGCTCCCGAAACCCACAGGTCCTCCAACTCTCCCAGCAGCGGTCTGACTCCCTGACGCCTCCTCCGAGTGGTTGGACAGTTTGGTCTCCGCTTCGCCGGGGCTGGAGACCATGGGGGACATGGGAAAGTCTTCCTCTGTGCTGCTGACCTCCCGGTACAGACTGGGTGTAGTGGTCTCGCTCCTCTGTGATGAGTTGCCATTGCTTGGTCCATTGGAGACCCTCCCGTAGTCTTTGCCCATTGGCTCAGAGGGTGCACTGGCCTGCTCGGGCTGGGCGGACGGTTCAACGGACGAGCTGGAAGCAGTGGGTGAAGTCCTGCTGGGCCCCGCTCCGGCCAGTGACCCCTGATTCTGAGACAGCTGCTGACGGGTCTCCTTCAACTGTTGCTG
>NW_023340257.1:3425947-3439643 GCF_004916995.1 Morone saxatilis | reverse complement strand
CCTTTATGATAGTGACAGCTGAAGACAGACAGGAAAGGGGGGCAGAGAGAGGGGATGACACGCAGCAAAGGGCTGCAGGTCGGATTCGAACCCTGGGCCGCTGCAGCAGTGACTCAGCCTTGGTACATGGGTTGCCAGCTCTACCCACTGAGCTAACCGGGCGCCCGGGACCCTGCTTTTAATTTAAGTTTTACGGTATATACCTAAACAGAACTATATAATTTAAATGACAATTATAGATTATTTATTGTATATCATTATAAATCTATTATAGAGACAGATATATAGATCTAGAGAGATATGTAGAGATAGAGCTGCATAGATATAGAACAGATATAGCGATACAGACAGATTGAGATAGATAGAAGATTTTGGACAAGAAATTCCAATTGGCTATAACAAAAATATTTAATTTGGTTCTAAATGTATACGGAGTATTTTCCTGACATCTGGAATCATGGACTTATAATACAAGTCCACATTTACAATCAATAAAAATTGAGACAAATTTGACCCTAATAATTACCGAGCCATTTGTGTGAACAGTAACACGGGGAAGGTTTTATGTAGTATTGAATGAATGCCAGACTAATGAACTTCCTTACCAAGCACAATGTCTTGAGCAAATTGGATTTATATCAAACACTGCACAACCAATCATATTTACACCCTGCATAGTCTAATTGATAAACATATAAACAAAAAATAAAACCAAAATGTATGCCCATTTTATTGATTTCCAAAAAGATTTTGATACTATTTGGCATACACTATTGTTTTACAAACTTATTGAGAGTGGTATAGGACGGTGGTTCCCACTAAGCATTTAAGGTCGTAACAATCCCAAAAAAAGCCTATAAAAATCTGGAGCGACTGGATAAAGACAGATAGAGATAGATTGATATACATAGAGATAGATACGGTAGATAAATATAGATAAAGCGACAGAGAGACAGACGTAGAGATGGACAGCAGTTCAGCCTATTTCATGGAAAAGACATGTCCTGTGTAGCATTTGAGTGCTAGGATTGGCCAGGTACCCATGTTTGTTCTGTCAGTTTTCAGCCAGAAAGGCTTTCTAACATGCTGCTAACATTGATTTGATACAGAAGTATAAATAAGGCTTTAGGCAACAAAACTTAGGCTTAGGAATGCTGCAAGTATGGTGTTGTCTCAGTACAGTGTAGGCTCGACAAACAGCTGACATACAACTATAAATCAGCCTTAAACATAACCGAGAGGTTTCGCTGCCTAAACCTAACCAAACTGCGACTGACAATTGAAGATAAGCTAAATGAAAATAATAAGTCAACTAATTAACAGGTCCTGTTGTTAACCCATTCATCCACCGCTACTTCCTGGGTAAACTTGGACTTTGTCGCCATTTATACTACACATAAAGCATTTTCCTATGAGCTTTCTATAAGTTTCCTGATGAGCATGGCCACCTAGCCAATCCTACCTGAAAGCTACGCTAGAAAATCAGTGGTATTCATAGCTCGCTAGCTAGACAGAGATCAGCTCCTGTAGTCAAAATGATAAAAATTTTCTACTTTAAAGATGTTGTAGACATCATTCTTCTGATTGGGCGGTCCAAAGTAGATGGAGCGTTTATTTCGACGAGCTAAATCAACCACAATCTCCAGTTCTGGCTCAACTTCTGGTTCGGGCTCAAGCTCCAGCTCCGGCTCCGGCTCCGGCTCTGGCTCGGGCTCTGGCATTGGCACAGGGAAGCAGGGATATGGCTCAAAGTCTTCAACCTCATAGCTGTATCCTGAAAGCTTCTGCAAAGGCAGCTGGCTGTACACCTGCACAAAAACACACACAAGAGGACTGGGTAAGTCATCAGTATAGGCAGCTGGTATAGGCCAGCACATCATCAATATGATGGTCTACAAAATGATGCTCTTAATGCAAATAACTGTGCCAGTACACACTATATTTTGTAAATAAATACAGTAGTATATTTCCACTGCTCTCATCTCTAAAGCAAGGCTTTGTGGTTTTTACAATAAAAACACCCTGTTCAGATGCTGGTAAAGGTACAGCTGTTAACATTGTTTAGACTAGCACTGAAGATCGGTGTCGTACATAGTCGACAGTGAGCTCCTGCTCTGACTGCAGCAGGAGGACGCTCTGGTCGATGGCTCTGACAGAGCACATAGAGCCTGGGTGAGCCTGGAGACCGAGCGTGGTCTTCTCTGCCGGAAGATGCTGGAGGGAGGAGAACCTCATGGACACCTGAACAGGAGACACCGAAGAGGAAAGTCATTGGTTTGAAAGCATATTAGAAGTATTAGCATACTTAAAAAAGCAGACTTAAAATAATTTCCTCACATTTCACTGTATATCTAAAAGACTTAAGACTCAATTCTTGTAGCTTTACGTTATAAAAGAGTCCCAATGGGTCTTTGGGGTGGTACCTTGTTATTGAGGCAGAGTTGAATAGGGAAGTCCTGGCTATCAGCCACAGCCTCTCCACTAGGCATCACAGTGTAAACTACCACTTGGGCAAATGGTGCCAGGTTTGTAACCTGACGGAGTGATATGGACAGCTCTCCTTTGTTGACTGAGGCAGAAACACAGACAGAAGGAAATGTGACCTGTAACCTTTATTAATCAAAATACATTAACAAAAATTATAAAAAATATACTTTCTCATTTAGCTAATATAATCATGTATTATATTTAAACATAAACTTTACTGCACATGGGCAAATAATAATCTGCTAGGCTAGCATGAAGGTAATGTAGCTATGTAGATTAGCCTAAAGCTGAGCTAGGAAGTTACTTTAAGATTATTTGTTGGGCATATTTGCATTTTATTAGATAGAGGATGCAGAGATGAACAGGAAATCCAGGGAAAGAAAGAGGACTTGTAACAAAGGTCCCCTGCTAGAAACAAACCAGTTGAGGTTGTGAAATATGTGCCGCAAGTTAGCTACTTGTTGTTGGACACCAGCAGTTAAATAATAATTAGCCCCCTTCTTTGGCTCCTGGTGGCTTTGATAAAAATCATATGGAAAACATAACATTTTCATTTATCACTGCCTGACGTGATTCCAATTGTAAAAATGTGCAGCTATTACACACAGAGTAAAGAAAACTAAACTAAAATAAAATGTGCGCCACACATTATGTCCTGACCAGGCCGAACCTCAGTAGCGGTGCTAGTAGCCACTGTGTTCACCAGCTAGTTGCTAACTGTGTCTTTTTCACTGTAAATGGCTACCTGTTGTGGTAAGAGTGGACCAAAACAGTAGTGGGCCATAAAAAGGAAGAATGTAAAATCATTTCCCATGTGTTTATCTGGTAATCCAGTATAGAGCTTTGATAAGGCCCAGAGAAGGCCCGCCCTGAACCTGAAGAAATTCTGTGCGACCCAACCAAGCCCGAACCACAGAAGCAGTTTTGGCACCTTTTTTTAACAGCAGTAGGAAGGTGTATGTGGGGTTGACAACATAAACTGCAATAGCTGTGTTCATGGTACATGTATAGCTCATTGATTGAAAGAAATTCATTGTTGGTTGTGGTCTTTTCATTGTATTTGCTGACAATAAGAGAAATACAGGTTATCACCAGACTAATCCTTTTAAATTGCCATCTTAGTTTAAGTATCATTGTTTTTTTTTACCAGTTCCTGCTTTAACAGCCACTGGGACGCGACCGTGCTGCACTATTCCACCTCTGGACATCACCTACAAAGAAACATAACACAGGCAGAGAAAGTAAATGTGTTTTTCACACAATAGCGTATAGAATTCTGGATTCATTTTATACGCTTAGTGTACAGTTAGGTACACAATTAGGTCCATGTCCTTTGTGCAAAAAACCTTTTCAGTGACTGAGTCAATGGAGCAATTTAATGCTAAACTAAATGTTAATATAATGTAGGCGTGGGAGGAAAAATTTGTCATGATATTATTCAAATAGCCATCAAAACATGCTCAAAAATTAAAATGGCACACAAACATACTGGAAACATTTGTTAAGAAAATATAATTTAAAAAGATAATATGGTTTTTCGTCCCATCTCTAAGGAAGATGTATAATCTAGGGGTTTTCTTTTTTAACATCTAACTTCAGTTCCAACTACTCATAAGTGTGATGTGATTTTTAAATAAATCAGAAGAAATAAAACATACTTCAACACCACAGCGCTCCCAGAAACTGTAGATAGCCATATCCACGTTTAAAAACGTAAATAATCAGCAGGATATTGCTCCATTGTGTCACTAGAGCAACGGTGTCAAGATACAGACTGGACCACTGGGCTGAGGTTCACCTGCACGGTACCAGTTGGGTGGTAAAACAGTAGCTCATCAATCACGTCAATCTTACCAGGTAAAAGAAGTCGAGGACTTCCTGTCCCTTTTTCAGCTCCTCCCCCTGGATGATGTACTGAGCACGGACAGTTGCATCTTTGTCACAGGAGAGCTTCCTGTTGACCTGCATGAGTTTCAAAAAGCTACTGCTCTTGGAGTAAAATGCTGCAGCTTGGTGGTAAGCCGACTTGTACTCTGGCTTACGCAAACTGGCCACATACGGCTCGTTCTCCTCAGTCTTTCTAGACCTTGCCTGTTGACACAATAGCCACAGGTCAAAAGGTCAAACCTTTACTCAACAACCTTCACTTATCAACCTGTAATTCTTAAATATGAACTAACATGACACCAATTCTAAAAAACAGATTCATTTAATCACATCCAACATGATCGATATGATGGAAAGTTTCTTTAATTAGATATTGACTGTATAATTTATAAATAATGAACTAGTTGCTAATAGGAAGCCCTTGAACTCCATTGAAAGCTCTGACAAGCAGTGACCAACCTTTAGATTCACAGTGTCTGTCCAGAGGGCCGTGTCCAAAGAAAATGAAGCCATGCCTTTCATGTCTGTAGTCAGCGTTAAGTTCTGAAAGTCACCAACAAACAGGTACACTGCCTCATTGGCGACGGGTTTGTTATCTGGACCGGCCATTTTGACCTGGAAACAAGTCAGAAAGCAGAAGTTGAACCACAGACTTTTAAAATCTTTGCGACTAAAAGTTCATCATTCCCCAACACACTAATACCAATGATTGTGCTGGTCATTAAATATGTAAGGCTAAAGGGGTTTAATCCCTCTGGGAGTATGAATGTGTTTAAAAATATAAGATAGAAAGATAAGATGGTCCTTCATAGATCCCCCGTGGGGGAAATTTTACCAGAATCAAATTACTGATTCGAGATGAGGAGTCTCGAAACTCTGAAGGGTTAATCCTGTGGTGAGCTAAGGCTGGACCTGAATATTCGACTATTCAGACATTTGTTTGTTTGGTAGGTGTTCAGCATTCCTCAGCTGTGTGTGGGAACACTTTAAAATAAGTGATGACGAGACTAAATATGCCATTTAAAACTGGCCTACCACATTGGCACAACAAGCATGAAAAACCACCTGAATGCTTTAAATAGTGAAAACCACTGTATATGGCTATTTACTAGTGTTGTTGATTGCACTAAAATGTCCAGACCTGAATCAAAGTATTTATTCGTCTCCATTTTTTTAAATAATGCATAGCGACTGCCCCCTACTGGTTGAAACACAGCTATTGGAATTTCATTTTGCTATTGGCTGATCTGGAGACAGATGAAGTGGCAGATTTAATTACCAACCAACCCCTGCTTCTACAAGATCAACGTCTTGTCTTGTGGCCTGCTACGTAGTTGTAGCCTGACACTACGGACACCGGAGAGTTAGCCGCTAACTTAGCTAATGTTACACAGGTACGTTTTACAAACAGCTGTAAATATACTTGTACAATGATGAAGCTGCTTTTATCCGTTACTGCTTGAATAGTAATAAATTGTGCACTTGGAAAACAGTTGCAACTTATCTGTAAGGGCTATGATGTTGGATGTTAAAGGGACAGTGATAAATATAAATGAAGATCCCACTGTTCTGTTTGCATAAAACTCAAATTTTATGCATATGATGGTGTGTTCTTTATACTATGACAGTTTACCTAAAATTACATTTAAAAAAAGCAATATATTGCCTTACAGTATCCAAAATATTGAATCATAACCCCTGTATAGTGATACATATGGAATCACTAGATGGCCAATAGCCAGCCCAAATTGTCATCCCTAGAGCCACACCACTGGCATGGATAAATGGGGAAAAAAAAAAACATGCATCTGAGCTGACAGCAGACTATAGCTCCCAGTGGTCACCTTTCCCTCGAACGGGATGCCAGGCTTGTACGCTGCAGGTACATCCTCAAAGGTTACAGTTCTGATGTTACTGCTGAAGCTGGTCCGCCCACTGCCTTTAAGAATTACCCCTAGATAGTAGCAAACACACATCACAGCTCATCAGAGACTTGTGCAGATTACTTAATGAATAGTATGCGGTATTCAGTCAACCTACCTGTGCCATATTCCTCCATTTCAGCATTCACATCGAAATGGTCATCGTACATGCTCTTGTTGAGGGAAAACTCCATCAAGTTCACAATTTGTGTAGCACAACCACTTTTATCCGTCTAGGAGATAATAACAATGGCAAGGTTCAAACAAAATTAGTGAAAGAACTGTGACAGCAGCAAATCGTTATTTTCTTTATCTGGAACACTCACTGTCAGTTCATACATCTTGCAGAGGTCACTTTCTTGGGAACGTGAATACCAATAAAACCTGATGGCATTTCTACAAAACACAGCTTTCACTGAACCAACAACTGGTTTCCCATAGGTGTATCTGCAGAAGAAAGAACAACGATGGCATGAATATCCATCATGGCAGATGTGGATGACACCATAGACTACTTGGCTAAGAAATCAGTATATTCGATATCCTTGTGGTTTTGTACTGGCCATACAAAATTAATTTTAGATTGTACTAGTGTTATAGTGCCCCATACATAAAAGTCCCCCAGGGGCAATTTAATTGGTGCAATATCTATGTGGGCAGCCAATGAAAGCATTTTGTTATATTGATAGCTAATGTGTGTTAATATATTGCCCACAGTTTGACGTTCTCAGACATAAGCGCACAATGAAAGCTGAAAATGTGCTTCCTGGAAGTGCTGGCCCTCAGATGCCAGTGCTCTATGTGGTCTCAAGAAAATAGAAAAATATAGCCGCATACACCTTTGCTTATACAGGAAGTGAGGAGAATTCAGTTCTCAGTTTTACTTTAATAAACTACTAATGTTAAATAAACACATTGGTCTGTCCTAAACTTCAACGACAGCACTGTTTAAGTGGGACACTCACTTTCCACAGATCTTTAGCGTTGCCTCTTGGTCCAGGATGGTGATCACACTGGGTAGGTGAACCTTAACTTCATACTTTGGCAAAACTAAAGAAACAGAATTCAAATCGAACAGAGATCAAACACAACCTTATTTTGGCAAATGTGAGACTTTTTTTTTATGCCTGTAACTGACCGTATTCCTTGATGTCAAAGCTGTGGGATACTTGCTCTCCTTTGTTTGTCGAGGCGGTGATCGTGTAGCTTCCTTGTGCCGCCTCAGGAATCATGGGGTGGGAAAGATCAAGGATACCACTAACAATGGACTTATCCAACCACTGTGCAATGCGATTTGAATTGGGATCCTGCAAAAAGAAAAAGGCACATTCACTGAAGGCTGAGTTCAGAGCTAATGCTATCTGCTGCAGGTGACCAGCATGAGACACTGAATTTCAACAAGGAAGAAACAAATACACCATTGATAGGTTGATGGACTGTTACATAGCATGGGAGCACAAAAGAGCAACTTCGTGTTTTAAACATAGATCCTATTCCATTCCTCCAGATGTAGAATTTATATGTAACCATAACATCTTTCAAATTATTCTGGTTTTGTTTGTAGAAAAAGGACATAATACAGGTGACAATTAGTGCGGGCTAAGTGCAACTTCCAGCCCATTCATCTCAGTGTCCTTTGATTCCACAGTATCAATATAAGAATAAACATACTGTCTTCAGGGACATAAGTGTATCCATCAGATGTTATTCTGGATGACTAGCTAGCTTACCCTTCTCATCATATACAGCCATACGTGACCATTAGTTAGCGAAGCTGTGTTATGGGTTAGAGGTGTGTAAATACGTCTGTTAAAGTACAATGCTAACAATCCTCCGACTGTCATTTCAATGTCATTTTTTGTAGTCCAATAACTGGTCTAGCAGCAGAGGTGCTGTGCAGGCTGTCATACAATCACTGTAGTGAATCTTACCTGGAGCTCCACCACTTTGTACTGAAAAAGAAAAGAAAACAAATGTCAAAAAGTTGATTAGCTGCACATAGAATTTGCACAATAAATTGCACATTTACATTTAGAAAAAATGTGTAAAGTTTCCCTATAAATATGTGTCTATTTTATACTGTTCCTTAAGCGTAGAAACTTGTTTTTACATTAATAACACAATAGTGATTTTAAGGTACAGATAGTTCACAGATAAAAAAAAACATTATCTTGTCTAATTTCCCCATAGGTGAGACACTGGTCCATTTTTAGATTTTGGGCTATTTTGTTTCAATAGCACATCTTCTTTTAGGCAAGTGGAAAGAAAACGCCCCAAATTTCAGTGTTTATTTTACTACATTTTGTCTATTTGCGTTTGCAGCTATTTTCTGAATTCACCAAACGTTGGCTAAGATAATTCCCATTTTGCATTTGCATAAAATATAACTGCCTTAGTGGAAGTAAATCACTTGATATCAGTAGGTTTTACCCTATTCACCTGTAGTGTCTTGCAATTTTGCAAACAGGTAGTTTCTTCTCAAAATTAGTTTTTTCCATTTTTTTTGAGCCATAAATCTCCACTTGAGTAGCACTTACATACACCGAACCTTCCAGTTTTCTATATTCTGAAGGTTTTTACAGAGGAATTTGTTCACATATCATTCACAGCCTGATTTATATCACATTTTATTCCTAAAATGTGGCGAAATTTGTTTTTTATGGCTGTCGACAGTATTTTTTGATTTATGGATGATAAAAAGAAACATTCACTCTAATAGTAAAACAAAATATTTGTGAAAGTAAGTAATCAAATGGAGAGGTTTCATTGTGATATCTACTAGTTAATAATTTTACCATATTAACCTGTAGTGTATCCCCTTAACTTATCTTGCACTGAAAATGTTTTAATCAAAATAAACAGAAGAACAAGAAATAGGTAATTAGCTTTCTTTACCGTGACTGAGCTGAAAATTAAGCGCAACCTACAGAAACTTTAAATAGAAAACTAGAGATACACAAACTTTTGGACAAACTCTTAACTTAATTTTAAATTCTAGTAAAGATCCCAGAGTTTCTGAAGGATACATCAGGCTAAATTTAGCGAGATGTGTATAAAATGATGTACATGCAATATAAAATATTTAATAATGAATATTTTACTCATATCTTATATGAAGAGTTGAAAGCAGCAGCTACAGCTTTATTGTTTCCTATGAGACCACCTGAAACAGTCTTTAGAGCTACTTTCTAGCGAGCTGCCCTCATCATACGACACATCTGAATGAATTTCACGTTCGCTGCACGCACTTGTGTTTTCAGCCTCTCGACACAAGCGGAAAAGGCCTTGAGCCCGTATTGATTCAGATGTTTGGGTCAAATGCAGTGTGGGCCAAATGAACTCTGACAGCATGTTTATCACACTACTCCACACAGCGCTTCACACCCACGCTGTCTTCTAAATCAACAAACAGTCCTCCTTTCACCTCCCACTCTCCTGAACCAAAATAGACCTCGCTCCTCAGATTCACTGTCTGCCTGGTAGAAATCACACCAGATTACAAAGTTCGCTGGTTGGAATTATCACACACACCATACAATATCACAGAATTTTGCAGAGCCAAAGTAAACATGAGACTTACCACTCGAGCTACGGGGAGGAAATTGGCATCCATGGAGACGATTCGGAACTGAACTTTAAAAAAAAGAAACAGGAAAAAAATTGCATTAATGAATTCTCTAAAATATAACACACAGACAGCAATGTATAACATGAATACGAAGAAACAGAGCGAATAAACGGAATATTCCATCGTTTGGGATGAGGATCTGATACATTACTTTCTTGGAACAAATTAAATTAATAATAATTTATTTTATTTTATTTTTTTTTTTTTCTCCACAGACACCAGAAGTGACAGGAAGCAACTATTTATGCTTTATAAGAAACCAGGCTTTAAAGGGGCACTTTTAAAAAGGGTCGATTGGAAAAAAAAAAACGGTTAAAATTAAAGCAGTGTATGCAGAGACATGCTGGCTTTAAAATTCCTATCGGAGGGTCCCCAAAAACACTGAATACTACATTTCCCATAATGCAACTCAATAGCATATTTCTGAAAAACCCTCCTTGCCTGGTGAACACCAGTTTGGAATGAAAGCTTTCCATTAAAAAATCCCCAAGCACAAACCAAAATATCACATTTCATTTCAAATTAAATTGAATTAAATTTTTTACAGGCTGAGCTGTGCTAACCATGACAAGATAACGGTAAAACTTTACACATGATTGATCACCCTGCTTGTCACAAGGAGCAACCCTGATGAAATCATTTACATCAGTTTTAAGAAATAAGTCCTGATAAGAGTCCTAAGAAAAATAGTGTTTTTGAGAATCAATATCACAAACACAATATTGCAATATGAGTGGTGCATATTGCAATATTTTGTTTGTGATATTGATTCTCAAAAACACTATTTTTCATTATCATGATTTTTGGTTTTAAAACCACAACTGCTAGATAGCAGTGCTGCTTGATGTTAAGGTTACAGGGACTGTGATATTTACAGTGAATGCAGATCCCAGTGTTGCATTAAAAAAGATTGGATTTTATACATATGGTGGTGTGTTCTATATACTATAATAATATTCCTGAGATTAGATTTAAAAAAAATGTAAAATATATCACCTTGATAACAGTATTGCAATATATTGAATCATAACCCCTGTATCGTGATACGTATCGTATCGCCAGATTCTTGCCAATACACAGCCCCTGGCATTACATAGAGATGACAAGTTGGCTGAAACATTGTCTCAACTTTTTATAGTACATATAACTGATATAACTCATTTCACAATAACACATTGATGGTTCTAAAAATGTAATTTGAAAAACGCCACTCTAAATCCACATTTTTAGGATGTGCTGTGATTTGTTTCTTTTCGATATTTTTTTAATGCACCAGGGCTGCAACTAACAACTATTTTCCTTATCGATTAATCTGTTGATCATTTTCTTTATGGGTTAGTTAATTATTTGGTAAAAAGAAAAGAAAAAAGTGAAAAATGTTGATCAGTGGTTCTCAAAGCACAAGGGGACGTCCTCAAATGTCTTGTTTTTGTCCACAACCAGGAAGATATTCAGTTTACTGTCACAGAGGACTAAAGAAAGCACAAAATATTCACATTTAAGAAGCTGAAATCAGAGAATTTTTACATTTTGTCTTAAAAAGATGACTCAAAGTAATTATCGATGATCAGATAGTCAACGATTAATTTAAGAGTTATCTAATCAATTAATCAACTAATCGCTGCAGCTCTATAACACACACAACCTCTGTCAAGAACTCTTGAGGAACCACTGTTTTTCACTGTGCCGAATACAGCCATAATTCCTAAAGTTGTCAAGTAGTGGCTCAGCATTATGCAGATATTGTAATTTAGTCCAAAATGTGCAAGTGCAGCTGAATTGGTAAGCAGTGTGGAGAGGATAATGTGGGCTGTATGAACAGTACGCCTGCTGCAGCAGCAGCTCACCAGTCTGTCCAGGTTTGTAGATCGGTTTATCAGTCTGGATGATGTGGATGAAAGCAGGAGGCTCGATGAGGATTTTGGCTTTCTTGCTCATCGAGGCGCTCTCACCCTGAATAGTGACATTAATGGTTGCCACAGTTCTGGAACGCACTGTAGGGACCTGCAATACCAGAAAACACACATCTGTCAAAGAGGACCAGAGGATATTTGAATCTTCAGGAAGAGAGGAAGGAAGGGAGGGAGGACATTTAAATTTAGTTTCATACAGAACCACAATGTGTGCACAGTTGTAGAGCACCTTTCTCCATCGTACATGTTCCTCCTCCGGACTGTGTTTGCAACATCTGTCAGCTTTAATGGTTTAGAGTAACTGCTTGAAAGTAAATTCATCTGAGCAACAACAGGCCTCTTCCACTTCACAAGGTTAATTATAAAATGTCGTCATACTTGTATAGCATATGTTTTCACTTGCTAATGGAGCAGCTATTATATAACAGGGACTGGAACCACTTCCAAAAGTTGTGAGGGGCGTTTTTTTTTTATATGTGTGTGTGTGGTGGGAGTCTCAGAGTAGGGGGCAGGGGGTGTTTTCCAGAGGAATGCAGGTACATAGCTAGCCTCTGGTAGAAAGCAGCCTTTGTTTAGTGGCAGATAGAGAAATGCCAGACTAGGCCTGCAGCAGGGCCAAACACAGGGGAACGAAGTGAAACTAAGTGCTATTGTCACAGAGCTGATTGGGGTCGGGGGGTCGCTTCGCATCAATATGGACCAAGGCCCGCAAGTTGCATAACAGCGAGCAGCGGTGTGACAGAAACCAGAGCAGTAATTTACAGAGAACCATTGGCGTTGACAGCCTCGGTCATGGCGCCAGCTGGATAATTAGGTACATAACGACGCCAGTATGTGTGCCATTAGTTTTAATGGAGAGCTGGGGGGTGAGGGGAGGAAAGTACACTGTGCCTGGAAACCTCATGGATGCATTGAACCACTACGAACATTAAAAGTTAAGTTCTGCTCTGCTTTAACTCGCTGCCACTGTAAATGCAGAAGCAAATACTAAAAAGCTAATTTTATATGTTGATGTTGAACTGAAACATGACACACCACTCTGCAAACTGCCAAACCGAGTGTGCAAAACATTGAGTCAGACCTGGAAGCTTAAGCAGCGGTAGAAGTCCTGTTTGACAGCCTCCTCCAGGATGACGGTGCTGCCGGAGTCCATTTCGAGGGCGACGGTCAGAGAGACGGGCTCTGTGGGGCCGTGGATCTGGGCACACAGGGTCTCCTGTTTTCCCCCTCTCGCCCGGGAGCTCACAGTCACTGCAAAAATGCTGCAGGTAGAGGAAGGGGGAAAGGATTGCATTATTTGGACAAGGATATCATGTGTGACAGCCTGGAGGTTTTTTCCAGTATCCACTGAGGCGGAGCACTGGAAGTTAATTAGCTGTAACTGGAGTTAGCGAAGTCATGAAGTGGAGGTGAACACTGGGGCACCTGTTCAAGAAGTATCACCAGACTCTGCAGTTTTCCTTGTGAACCTATCGTGACATCACCCATTGGTTTGTGGAGTGTGGCCTCAAGTTTGGCGTTGTGGTCGTCTCGGTGACAGTTTGTCGGAACCAGCATGATGTACTGCGAGTGGAGCTGCTCTCATTGGCTGTACAGTTTGGACTCATCCGTAGCAGGAAACAATGGTGACTCACCTAGTCACACATCTTCTCTAAACAGTACACTAAAATATGTTTGTGAATCTAGATTCATATTTGATCAGCACTGCCTAGTTTGACAGTTTGATCGGAGTTTGGTGCGTTGAGCTTGACGGACTCACTGAAAATGACCTGTCAATTACAAGGTAGCCCCACTCTAAAGCATAAAAAGCACCCTGCTTTATGGCCAATTTATTCTAAACTGGACCATCATTTACTAAA
>NW_023340257.1:3425788-3425893 GCF_004916995.1 Morone saxatilis | reverse complement strand
ATAAACTCATTAAGAAACTGTTTAATGAGCTCATAGATCAAGTGCGAAGTCGGCTCATTTCTCCATAAGACTGCATGCTATTGGTCTTTTATTGCAGCCAATGGA
>NW_023340257.1:3425073-3425688 GCF_004916995.1 Morone saxatilis | reverse complement strand
CATCAGTATTAAAATTGAGACTGTATCATAACCAGTTAAAACTCCTTACTGTAAGTTTAAATATTACTTTGAATAAATATATAAATATAATACTTGTAATGGAATATTGGTGGTGTTGGTACTTCTTTCACCTCTGAAAAAGACATGCAAATCACTGAATGGTATGTGGTGTTATTTCAATGCGTTTTCTATGTAAATTACACTGAAGGACACCGTAAACAACTATATTATCTGGATTCAACCAACCACTCTGCTGAATATTCTGCGTTTGAGGCTGGTTGGCACACAGGGGGCTGCCGCTGCCAATGAGAAATAAAGGACACATTTAATTGAGTTGTGGGTGGTGCTGCTGGGAATATTGATGCCGTTTTAAGCCAGAGAAGAGGTTGCACAATGACGAAAAGTCATTTGACTCTGATACTAAACTATGAAAGGCATTTGAGTCATGATCACCACAGTGTAGATTAACACACAGGACTGCAAGACAAAGGTCAGGACAGGAATCAATATGCAGACAGTGAGCCTTTATAACCAACAGCTCAGATCTTGAACCTAAAAAAGACATCTGTTTGGCCTTATGGCCTAAAACCATGGTTCCAAACCTTTTTCCTTAAG
>NW_023340257.1:3424042-3424913 GCF_004916995.1 Morone saxatilis | reverse complement strand
TAATAGGCTTCTTTTTGGACAAATTCAGTGTTTTCTTGTCCCTGATGTTTGGTCATTGATCTATTAGACAGTTTACTTTTCTATGCCTACTGTGTATATTTTTCAAGTTTTCTTACACCACTTCGCCTCGCGAACCCCCGTGAAGCTTCCGCAACCCCTAGAGGGGGTCCTGACCCCTAGGTTGAGAACCACTGGGCTGAAAACAGCATTATGAAGGATAAAAATATAAATTGATCATTGGTCACCACTATAGTGGATGAAGCAAATGAGCATCACTCATCCCTCATTGTTCCACTTTGTCCCAATAATTTGAGCAGCTATGAGCAGATTATTAGTGGTAGTAAGTGGTAGCAGATGGAGGAACTTTGACTGAGACACACACACACACACACACACACTGGTGGGACTGCCTCTCTATAGATTGCATAACAGTATCCTGAGGCCAACCCGGACTATGTGCCTCACCAGCGGGACGATGCTGGATTCTGGTCCTCGCTGACACCAAACACACCACAATAGGACACAATTTTAAACTTTTTTTTGCTCACTTCATCACGTGCAGCTGCGTCTTCTGCAAACACCGGCGCGTGTTCTAGTCTACCGGCGTGACGCACAAACCAAACTTGTGCAGACAACCTGACATGCGGCTGTTTGGTCAAAAAGTAAAAGTTGCGGTACTTACGTGTCGTTGAGGTGGGCCGATGTCGCAGTTTGCAGGAGCGCTGCTGCGATGATGACGGCCAACATTTGGAGGACAGGTGCCATGTCTGTGCTTTGCAACTTGAGCGGACCGGACTGCACCGGAGGAGGACGCACTCCCAGCCTGCTGCTACCCCCACTGCGGGCCGGACTCAGAGAGAGAGAGAGAGAG
>NW_023340257.1:3420946-3424024 GCF_004916995.1 Morone saxatilis | reverse complement strand
GAGAGAGAGAAAGGGGGAGAGAGAGAGAAAGGGGGAGAGACAGAGACGGATGTGCAAGGGCACAAAGTTGCTCAAACGGAGGGGGCGGTGGCGGTGCTTTGCTGTTTATACCCCCAAACCACAGCCACCCCCTCCCTCTCGAGTCACTCCCCCCCAAATTCGTTGGACCTTTGCAGCCTCCTCCCTATTCCCGAAGGAGTTTCACTTCCCAAAAGTTGAATCACACAGTCCTGCCTGCAGCCAGCAGTTTCTTAAGAGTTGGAGTAAAAAAAAGCGTGTGGTTGGGAAGGTGAAAATACAGGAGCCATTGTCTGATGCTGGCATGATTACCACACAATTCCAGGCCTGTTGAGCAACAACAGGCCTGACTACAGCAGGCTGTCTGAGTATTGAAGACATCAGAGATAGCATTACTTAAGATAGAAGATCTCTCTCTCTCTGTGGGGTCCTTAGCGGTTCCATGAAGGCCCCCTGCAACCATTTCTCCCACTAAGAGAATGCGGAATAATCACTTCTATAATTATACATTTTGCCATGCATAATGCAGACTGCTGCACGTTTCAGCATTAAATCATTCAAGAAACGGTACATGTGGGGCTTAATTGAACAAAATGTGGGTATGTGGGACTAAAAAGTTTGGGGAAACTCTAATGAGACATAAAAAAGATTATAATTGATGCAGGAAAGGCCAAGGCATCCTGACTGAGAGAACCATTGTGTAAGATTCAGTGGCATCTAGCGGTGTAGTTGCAGATTGCAACTCATTTGTTTCACCCTCCCTTTCCACCTGTGAGGGAGAAACTACAGAGGCCGTGAAACGTAATAAAAATGAGTATGGCTCTATGTACAGCCAGTGTTTGGATTGTTCCTTCTGGGCTACTGTAGAAACATGGCGGTACAACATGGCGGACTCCATAGAAGGCCACGCACAGCATCTGTAGATAAAAACAGCTCATTCTAAGGCAACAAAAACACAATGATTATTATATTCAGGTGTTTATACACTAAAGAAAACATACCTATGAAGATTATATTCCATTTCTGACTATAGATCCTGTTACACACTGGACCTTTAAGATTCATCCAGCCTGGAGACTGTTGTTGGGTGTGGAATTTTTAATTAATGTGAACGTAGTCTTAGTCTCCAAACCTAGGCAGATACCATACAGATTAAAGTAGAGCTACAACAATTAGTTGATTAATCAATTAGTTTATATTATTACATTAATCGCCAACTATATTGATAATCAGTCAATTATTTGTAGTCATTTTTAAGGGAAAATGCCCCGATTTTCTGATTTCAGCTTCTCAAATGTGAATATTTTATGGTTTCTTTAGTCCTCTATGACAGTAAACTGAATATCTTTGCGTTGGGGACAAAACAAGACATTTGAGGACGTCACCTTGGACTTCAGGAAACACTGATTTTTCATTTTTCACCACTTTCTGACATTTTACGGACCAATCGATTAAGGTTCAAGGTTACTTAATTTGTGACCATAGCTAGATTTGGTTTGCAGTACAAGACAACACATTCCTCTTATAGCATAACACAATGTATAGACTCAAACATGTCCCTCTCAATCATCACCTTTGATCCATAAGTGGTGGTTCAACATGGCGGACTCCGTAGAAGGGGACCGCTCCCACTGTAGATGAAAATGTTAACAAAAACACAAATATTCTTATATTCAGGTGATTATACACTAATGAAAACATAGCTATGAATATTATATTCCATTTCTCCCAAATGTGACACACTGGACCTTTAAAATATGAATAAGTCCTTCTTAGAAAACGTTTTATGAGGAAGGAAATGCACTCACATGTTTGGCTGACCTCAAGGATACACAGTGAGTTTTGGTGAGAAATACTGAATGTAAACAAAGCTGTTGTTTGTTTACAAGAAAACTATAAAGGGCACCTTTAATATGTGTTGCACTCCAACAGTCTGATTCCAGTAATGCAGCTTAACAGCGCCTCTTAGTTCGGATAAATACCTCCAGTTTGTTATTCAGGCTTTCTGTTAAGAATTTGTATTTGGCGAGCCAGAGCTAAACATTACATCATTTCTCAGACTTGACAGAGGTCCTCCAGAAGACATTATACAACTCTTTGGAATGGAAAGTACTCTCCCTGACAAGTCAACGGATCTGGATGTGTAAAATTGTTGGAGTCCTCCTTTAATGTGGTTCACTTTGAATGCTGCTGACATGAAAATGGTTGAAACAGTTTGCTCCCAACATCATCATTATCATCGACCTCCTCCTCCTCCTCCCTCCACCAGCATTATGATCCTAGATGGGGTCCAACCTGTATTTTCTGGCAACAACAAGACTCGTTCAGTAACCAGAGGGAGGCAAGTAATTTAAACACACAGCTGAAGGAATCTGGCACAAGACAACTCAGCAGAGGCTGAACATGAGGAGAATTTCTGGCAGGATATTAAAAATCTCCCGTCTGACACGCCACGCTCCCTCTGGTCATTCCTCCGTGTGGACGGGAAGCAGAATACAGATGAGTGGAGACATTCATTTCCAGACAGACTCTGTGTGGAAGTTGTACATTTGTAAATACTTGAATTATTCAGTCATGAGAAACCTGCAAAACAATACACAGGGCAAGTGCTGAAAGTGTGTTGTGTTGAGTTTTTTATTCATTCCAGGGGTTTTGATGCAGAACCTGTTTGCCACTCTACTGGAGGCGACGTGGTGAGGTGACAGCTTCGAGGATGGCTCTCCTCCAACTCTTCTTTTATCTTCTTTCATCTTTTGTCTCCTCCCGCCTTTGATCTCAGCGGCTACAAAAGTCAATCAGAGATAGGACTGAATGGAACAGAAATGATAACAATGTACAGTTAGACTGACTGTGTGCAGCACTATTCTTATTCTGCTGTCAGATGTACCCACAGTGCTGCACTTTATATATTGGCCTGACTGGCTTTGTTTTACAGAAAACAAAGGAGGACTGGAGCACACTGATTAATTTACAGCCTTTAATTATGCAAACAGACTAACATTTCGATACTATTGTGTCTTCATCAGAGTCAAAATTGACAAAGACATGAGGCAAACAACA
>NW_023340257.1:3409322-3420846 GCF_004916995.1 Morone saxatilis | reverse complement strand
CAGAAGCCGGAAGTGTACCGAGAGTGCAAGTTCTCTCCTTATTAGACATTCTCTGCTAATATTAACAAAACACTAGCTGACTAGCTAGTTAATCTACATTCTTCATTAGCTAGCTAATTAGCTAGCAGATGTAAACAGCTAGCTAACGATTAATGGAGATTAGCAAACTAGTTAGTTGTTTTGCTCCACAGCAAAACTCTGTAGCAAAACAGAGGTAACTAGCCAACTAGCTAGCTAAAGCTTGATGTAGATTAGCTAGCTAGTTAGTTAGTGTTTTGTTTTAAAAAACTGTCAAGATGTTACTACTAAGTTTTGTTTTACTACAGACTGAGGTCAGAAACATTCTTCAGGACAACTGAAGTGTTTGAAATCTTGCACCAATCTGGAGTCTGGATGCAAGGTAGCACTTTTCAAGTCCATTATTTTAGGACATAATGGAGCAGAGAAAAGGAGAAAAGTGTTTAAGCCTATTTGGCTGCAATTTAAAGTAATCAAGCTGGCTGTTAACATCCGTTTATTGGCTAATTGTATGGCTTCAGCACAATCCGAATACCACTGGCAATAGCTTTTATACTTTCATGGGTAATTGTTCAAATGAAATTGTTTAGCATCTATTCTTTTCTTTCTTCCTTCCATTCAGGCAATCTGAAGTCTCCTCACACAGTGGGACTAACGTCTTCTTCACTGTTTACTTTGTACACTTGAGTAAATGTTACTCGGAACGCAGCATTTTTCCTCCCGCAGTTTTCAGTTCCACCTACAGAGCTCAGACCTCAACCTCATATTTATCAAGTTCTAGTGTTGAAGTTAATAGACACCAATCGTCAGCTCTTCAAAAAAATAAAAATAAAAAACCCAAACATCAATCAGTCTTGGACTACATCTTATTAATATGTTTGTATTTGAATTTGGGTATTTTTGGCTGGAAAAAGCTCCATGGATGCACCAGAGACACTGCCTTTTAGCTTTGGCATGCTGCGTGTGACTAAAGATAGAAAGAAAAACTCCCCTGAAGACACTCATGTTATTAGATATTTTCAGCATTTTTTCTCAAAGACTTGGTTGTACACACTTTCCTCAACACGAATTGTCTGTACCATCAAGTTTTTTCACTGCAATCACCAAACCATTTGTGTCTTTAACTAAGACCTGAAAATATCAGCACTATAACAGGTCTTCTTGTTAAATAAGAATATTTCAGCCTGCTACAAAAACCTGCAAAAAATCAACTTGTTCCAAGAATAGAAGGCATCACCTGAGCTGCATTCAGTGCCACTTATTGTTGTTTTTAACAATCTGTAAAATGTGCAAAGAAACCTGCTAACACCATGCCCCCAGAAGCTGCCAACATCATACTATTTCATTGGTGTGAATAATAGAGATACACATGAAACTGAAAATATTTTTGGTAATTGACAATAAACAACAAAAAACAGCTTATTTGCAAGTCAATGTAATTATATTGGGGTTTCAATGCTATAGTTAAAAATACATTTTAAGTTGGCTGTACATATATTTACTGTATATACCAGAGGTGTTCCCAACCTTTTTCCCTTGGAGGGCCAAAACTGAAACTGCAAACACCTACTATATTGTATTGTACTGTGTTGTAATGTTAAGATGCAAATCGGCACTAAGTGTCAAAGTGTCACTTTCCAACAGTGTTCAGATTTTAAAAAAGAATAATAATTAGGCATTGTACGTGTTTAAAGAGCTTTATGTAAAAAATAAAAAAGCATAAACAGTTTTTAAATTTGGTTTATTTAAATGAATTACAATTTTATTTTATTTTTGGCTGTAAATGTCTAGCAGCCAAATTGAACCTTATATTTGTGTCTGATACTGTGTGGAAGTAGTTTGGGTGCTACTGGAAACAATCAAACTCTTTATAAACCAATACATTAACCAATGAAGCTGATTCTCATACTGATGTGGATTCAAACCTGAATGCGTCAGGATTTTACCTTGGCCGGATTAACCTGCTATGGGGCTACCGACTAGACCCAGCTTTATTTTTAAAAAATGCACCCTGTAAGCATAATATAGAATAAAAAAATACACGCACATAACACAAGGCAGCAAGACAAGGTGTGACAGGGCGACAACAGTTCATAATGAAGGAGCTGTATTGGTTAGCCTTGGATTTTACAACCATGCTGCTCTTCCTGGGCCAAATCTAGTGTTCTCAGAGTTTCACATCACAGAAATAAAATACATAAACGCAGATAAACTCTGGTACTAAAACCTTCTCACTGCACTATAGCTTCATAAAGCAGCACAAGGCATCTGAATCAGATGTGTGTGAGTTCACAGCAGCAGGCAGGAGAGGGCAGCAGACATTCGGGCTGAGAGCAGCCTGTTTGTTTCATGTCTCTCATCTCCAATCCAGGGAGGGGCTCATTAAATCTGGCTCCCCATCTCTGGCTGATGAATTCTTTATTAAAACAATATGTTCACCCGGAGCCCTTACAAAGATATCATGTAAAAGTTCAATTAACTGCGGCTTGATGATCTCAATGAGATGATCTTTTACAGCTAAAAGCTCCCTCTACACAGTCCGCTGGAGCCTTTCCAGAGCCACAGTACACACGGAGCAACAGTGAAGGAACATCCACCAGTGAATAACAAAGGGAAGTCAGACGCTGCATGGGGATTTAGATGTTCAAAGGAGCAGCTTACGCCTCTGGGCCATGCAGGGCCCTCTTGAGTCTGAGAATGAAATCTGTTGTTTAACAAGCCTTTATTGGAATCCACACTTCTACCAAAATGTTGAAGATCAGGGACAAACAGGAACCCGCAGCAGCGGTACATGAGCCAGCGATGAGTACAATCCCGGAGAATTTTTGTCAGTGAGGCCATATCAGACTGTGTGATTCCCATATTGGTATAACACAATCCACGGGTTGTGTGTGTTTGTCCGTGTGTGTGTGTGTACAGAGCTCGAGCAGGGATATGTTGAGCTTCAGGTGGTGGATATAGCGGAGAGCCAGCTGCCTTTGGTTTCCCCACTTCTTTTGGCTGTGTGGTTTCTAGAGGTTTAAGAAGCACCGCCTCGGTTTGTTTCAAGAGTCCCACGGGTGCTCCAGAGACCCGGACACTGCCTTTTAGCTTTAGTATGCTTTGTGTGACTTAAGATTCAAAGGAAAACCGCCCCTCAGATACTCTATGTTGTGAGATATGTCCATTTTGTGACATCAGGAACACTAAGTTCTTGATGACGTATTTGTTTTTAAATTGTACCCACTTTTTGGAAACCTGAATCATCTACGATCACTTTACTCACTGCAGTCCAATCTGCACTGTAAGTGTCTGTAGATTTTACGGTGAAAAGCTGTCAAACCATGACAGTAAAACACCTGCCTACGTTAAATACAGTTTCTGTAACAGTAAAACACTGTCATATCTCATGGCTTTATTTATACACTATTTTAAAGGAATGTTTACGGAATAAAGTTTTTTTAATATTACAGACTGTAAATTGCACAGAAAACCACTGACATATCTCATATGTCACATGGCAACTTTTTTTAATACAGCATTCATATGGTTTTCATATGGCAAAATTGTTTCATTTAATGGTAAAAACTTTCTTGACTGGTATGCTTGATCTGCAGCAAGAAAATAGCATTATAAGGCTCAAATATGTTTTGTGGCTCCACATATGCTAACAACAGCATGCTAAAATGCTTACATGACAGTACCAATGCTGATGCAAAGCAGGAACAACAATTGGTTTAACCTGTTAACATGCTAACATTTGATAATTAGCATTAAAACAAAGTAAAGCTGATTCTCATGACAATGCCATTTGTTAGTCAGGTATTTGTCAAAGTATTGGACAAGTGTTTGTTAAATGTTCCCTGATGAGGACCTGTGAAGCAGGGTGTCTTTCTCCTCTTATCTCTGCCATAGGGAGACATTTCACTCTTGAGTGATGGACTGACCAACAGACAGACATTAGCACACCTAGAGCCATGTTGCTTTCCTTAAAACGTTTAAAAGATATATAAATCATTGCTGTGTCATAGAAAGGAGTGTTTGTGTCTTAAGAGTGAATGGGAGAAGTCACTTAATTTTTTCATTAGATAGCAATTGACATATTCTTATTTTGGCAAGTGTTTTAAAAAAATAATGCCTATGCATTCCATTTCCCAGAATGCATTTCGACAGCACAACAGAAAGGTGTGTATATACAGTTTCACCTATTGAATTACAAGATATTGTCATTTCAACAAGAAAAACAATTTGTGTTGCAATTCCTGTTTATTGTTGCAACTGCTTGTTCCTGATTGGTTGGTTTGTCTGGGATGATGACAGAAGCATCCATGGTGAAAGCCCAGAGGAGCAGTGACGTATAGAAACACAACAATGCTCCTTCAGTGCACCAAGGAGCACATTTTGAGCCAATTATTATTCAAACAAAGATCAGGCTGTGCTTTAATCCAGTCCCAATGAATCACACGACTACTTGTATGTGAAGGTATCGCTTTTAGAGACATATCCACAGAGAATTAGCACCGGACTCTGCAGTTCTTCTCAGATCTACAGAGCATTTTAGTGTCTTTCAGCTCATTGTTTTGATTTTACAGCCCACAACTTTACTGTTTTGGTTCAGTCTCGTTTTTGACTGCATCAGGAAGCTGTTTTGATACCACTCATATCAGGTTGTTCAGTATGAAGCTACAGTCAGCAGCTGCTTAGCTTAGCATAAAAACTGGACAGCTAACCTGGCTCTGTCCAAAGTGAAAAAAAAATGTGCCTACCAGCACCTTTAAAGCTCACTGATAGAGCGTTTTCATTTGAGTCAAACCATGTCGCATTGATTTGTTTTTCCATAATAATTTAATTTAATTAAACATGCCCACGCTGGACATATTCTATTTCCAGAGTCAGTTAAAGCATGCCCAATCACCTCCAACAGGTTTGGGGGCTGGTTTTCAGCTGCATTCCCTCAAAATCCAGCAATGTGTCACCATCCCGCAGGGTTATATGGAGGTGTGGCCGCGTTCATTTGTACTTTAGAACGTTACCACCGCGAATCAATCGGAAAATAATGTTTTATTTCTCGGATTCATTGCTTTGTTGTTACTAACACTGCTCCCTCTCTTCATTCACTCTCTAGCTCGCTCAACCACTGCTGCTCCCTTTGCCAGATACACATTCAAGTGGGTAGCCCTGATGTAATGAAAATGCAGATCCCTGCTGCAATGGGCTGACACGTCAAGCCAAGCCTTTACCATACACAGCATGTGTATGGTAAAGGGCTATAAAAAGTCACATCTTGTTTGTTAGTCCAAACCAGTTGTGGTTTTATGGGGGTCATTTCTTTTCTTGACTGCTTGCAGTGACTTCATGGAGTCTTGCTGGTTGCCTTAACCTCACGGGAAATGACAAGACTTACATAACAAGTTGCTGATAGGTGGATTTTCTAATCTTTGGAAAGAGCCAGGTTGTTTGCCCTGTTGCAGTCTTTATCTTAACTTTTAACTTTTAATTTGGTCTGAGAGCAAATCTGATGCAAAACAAAGTTCAGTGCACCACAGTTGAAGAAAGTTTCTATATCTTATGTTTGTACATGATCCTGTCAGTGAGAAAGGCAGTTTTGGTGTGTTTTCATTCTTCTGGCCCCATCTGTCACTCAAAACATTGCATTATGGTCAATCGAGGCAACTGCAAGCTGAACAAAACATGCCTCGTGTGAGGTGGATGTCTCCCGGTCTGATTTTTGAACTTCACTTGGTGCCTTCAGCTGCTACAGGAATAAGAGACCAACAAACAGTTCAGGATGGGGTTTCCTGACGTTTTAAAAACTGGGAGTGAAGATGATGTCATTCAGTTTGTTAGGGCAAGCTTGGGGTTGATAGCAGAGTCCTGACTCTTTCACTGAAAATACTCCAACCTTTTCACTTGTTTGCTGGTTTATATATTTTACTGTAAAGTGCTATTAACCCATTTGTGACCGCATGATGAATTTCAGTAAATAAGCAGTAAAAGTTTGTGGATTTTTATTATTTTTAGTACACACATGCGACGGGCTCCTATCTATATATTCTATATAACATGAAATAACATTGAAACTAATAGAGAATGGTCCCTCAAGCAAATGTTTTCAGCTACTGTATGACTAATAATAGTTGTGTGCAACTTTTATTTTTTATACAATATATAGATAGGAGCCTGTTGCATATGTGTCCTGAAAATAATGAAAATCCCTCAATTTTTACTGCTTACTCTAGAGCATTCAAGTATTCGATATCTCATGACAAGTTTTAGCACACATATGCAGTGTAAAAAACTCATAAGGAAAACATTTATTAAACACAGTTTTAGCATTTTTCCTCAGTTTGGAAAAGCCCTGACTTTGACTGTTGATAAAAGTGTGATTTATCCTTATCATACTAAATATAGTCTTTTGGTGCAAATGGGTTCATCGTGAAGCCCTGTTTTCAACTACCATGTTCACTATGAGTCTTTCATACTAAAGTACTGATGTGCTTTTAAAGCTACACTGTATAGTATAAACATTATATGGTTTTACTACATGAGCCACTCAGATTCATATGAACAATAAATGGTGAATTCATACCAGATATATAAACTGATGAATGCACTTGTTGTATGATGAAGCTGTTGTTCTATCTGCTGTCTTCTTCATGGGTTTGTGTGTATGAATAATATTCTGAGCTATGGTTTCATTATATGTGGACTCGTCTGCTTTGATTCATCTCTCGAGGCATGAATAGAGGATTCTGAATCGACTTGAACTGAAATTAGCTCCATTGCAATGGAATAAACCTTTTTCTGGTTAACCTCAGATTGACTTACACAAACCCTCATCCATGTTCCTGTCTCACCTGCATCCAGCTGGAAAACAAACCAACCCCCACCCCACACAACCTTCCTGTGTCTCTCCCCTCTTGTTGTGGCTCCTCAGCTACCACGGGGCTCCTGGTGGAGGTGCTGCTGAGGGAGCAGGGAGAACATTGTTTGAACTACAGTAAAACACAGCTCCCTTCAGCTCCCAGATCAAAGGCAGAGGATTACCAACAGCCTGCTGTAATGAGACCACAATGACTTGAAATCACTGGGACGGCTTGGTACACTCTCCCCCACCACAACATTGTTACGAGCAACTGCGGTGGAACACCCTGAGAAAGACAACAGTAATCTAGTAATGTGGGTTTCTCTGGGTGTAAACTCATCTGCTCCGCTCGATTCTCTCTGTGTGGGATCCTGCCGCAAAACTGAAGGAGAGATTTAATAAATGTCTGGCTTTAGAGCGATAGAATCAGTATTCCTGCAATGAAACAAGCGTTAGAAATAATGTCATTTAACCGTCACACCTCTTCCCCCCTCAGCCCAGTGACACTGTCTCAGTCAATAAGTCACCTGTCTACATACGTTTGTCTAATTGAATGTACAGTAGAAGACGCTGTGTGTGCGTGTTGAATCAATTCAGTTCTGTGTCAGTGGGTTTTGACTGTTTTTTTAAGGTCAGTGTTGATATTTTTGGGGCATTTTGACTTTGGACAAACCCTAACCCCACACAGAGAGAGTGGTTGACATGCGACATGAAGGATTGTTTAACCCTAACCCCCCAGGGGCACTGATAATTTTACTCAGCTAAGATTTTTATAAAGAAGTACCAAATCAACCTTCCCTTTCACTTCGCTCCCAGGGAAGGGCTCATTTTTGTTGAATTTAATTCAAATGTTATATTCAGTTTTACTCTGTTCTGGGCTATGGTGGCCAACAGTGTATCGCTGATTGGTTCATATATCATCTTTTAAAATAAATATGGTGAATGTGGAAAAAACGGCACTGTATCTGATTTCAGCAAATATACACAATCTATCCAATGGACCAGTGGCTCCCAGTCTTTGTTGCTTGTCTTGTTCTTTTCTGCCCCTTTCTTCCCCATTAAACGCTGTGTTTCCATATCTCAGTCAAAGGTCTCATGCTCCACAGATTGCAATGGCTTCTAAGGCATATTTTTTTATTTCAGGCTATATAAATAAAATGGTTTTGTCTTGACTTGCTTGTGCCCCCTAAAACAAAACAGCATCCATCTGCTTGCAACCCCTCGTCATAGATTGCATGCCTTTGAATCAAAGAGAGACTTTCCCTTATCAGACGTTTTGAGGCCTTAGGAGATAAAACAATGCACAGTTCCACAATATGAACATCATTTTACGTAACAAAATTAATTTTTCCCTGTATTAATTTCACAACCCTTTGTCGGGTTCCTGACCTTTATGTAGAGGACCACTATCATAGACCAGCAATAAATAAGCAGTATGCTCAGACCTATAGGTTGAGTGATATTGCCACTGTGTCTCTTTCTCCTGTCATTTTGTATGAATATTTACATTTGTTGTGAAAAATTCTACATTTGTTCCAAATCTTAGGGAATGATCAAAATTATTTCACTGCAAAGAGAGACAACATGTACAGTAGGATGAGGGTGTTTTTTTAGGATTTTGATCGACGATTTTAATGTGCAAAACTGTGACCTCTGATAAGGCATGTGGTCTTTCCTGCATGCTCTCTGTTTTCATGTGCATGTGTGTGTTAGAGGTGGTGTGTTTGCAATATTAAAATGAGACTTTTTGAAGCTGAATGAGATTTAAAAAAATGCAGAATTTCACAAGAAAAAGTCCAAAATGTTAACAATATTTTATGTATTGTTTCTTTTTTCCTCTCTCTGTATTCATTTGACGACCCATGTGGGTGTTAGGTTAGGTTGGGGACCACTGCCATAAACCAACAATGAATTAACAGTATAATGCTCAGACCTATATGCTAAGTGATATTGCCACTGTGCTCAGGGTCCCATCCTCAAGTCATTTTGTACGAATATTTCAATTTGTTGTGTAGAAAAGCTTACACTGACTAAATTGTGATTCCCTTCAGAGTTGCTCTAAATCTTCAGGGTTAATCAAAATGAAATGATTTTAACTGCAGTTACACAAAAGAGAGACAATGTATAGTAAAATGAGGGTGCTTTTTAGGAAAAACAATGGCCTCTGATAAGGTAGACAGTGTTTCCTGCATTCCGTCTATTTTCATGTGAATGTGTGCTTGCAATATTTAAATCTACAAATGTGTAAAACCTGCAGTTAATCATCGTTTCATCATCTAAAAAGATGTTCATGGCCAACGTAATGGGTTAATTCTCTCATGTTTATTCATGTTGCTGTTGTGATTTGCATTTGCGAGCAGAGACAGTGCAGCACCAATTAAAGTTTCAGACTCATAAACAAATATAGAAATTCACAGTGTATCTGACATTGTAACAAGCACTCAGAGTAACAACCACAGTGAGCAGGGATGAAAGCAGCTGAGTGCATCATGGGGATTGGATCAAATTGTCTACATTTGATATTCTTCCTCACTCCCTGTGCACCACTATTATCATCACCATCTCAGGGTCTAACATGTTAATTTAGGTTCATGTTTAAAGCCAATTAATTAATTTGAATTTGTGCACTGTATGTGTGTGTGTGTGAGAGAGAGCCAGCCCGCTCTGCAGTATTGTTGCTGTAATTACGGCTGGTTCCTTGACGTTCCCTCGGTGCCCGGCTCCCTATCGCAGAGATGAGAGGAGAAAGTGACACCCTCCCTCACATGCTCTCCTTGGGGAACACTTATCAAAACAATACGCCAGCCGTCATTCAAACACAGCCCTGCATACTCTGCCACTTTGAAGTCTCCCCGTCCTGTTGTTTTTTTAATCCCCCTCGCCTTTTTCTCCCAATGTAATCCCACTGTAACTGCGGGGATTCTCCACAATTCAGACCATTTGTTCAACACAAACACAACACTTCATCAACAAATAACAATATGTTGAGAGCAACTATTGAATAGGAGGCTGAGTCTAAATGGGTTCAAGTGCTGGCACTGCCATGCATCTCTGCCTCTGCGTTGCCAATCCCTGTAAAAAGTTAATGTAAGCAGGATTCACAGGGAGCTGCTGGTGATGAAATTATGGTGTAACTGATACCAATGTGCCATAGTAGAGGAGTGCATGGCCGCCTGTGTCTTTGAAGGAGGTTCTTCCCATCCCACGATGCACTGCTGGAGAGGGGCTCCTATATGGTTGTACAGTACAAACGGACAGATGGAGGGCAATACTGCACAAAAAGCAGGCAATCGTTTTGCCGCAATACAGAAAAAGGCTGCAAGTCGAAGGAATTCATTGTGGATTCACTATTGCACACAACGCTGAAATCTGTGGACTCTGCTGTAAATATACATACACACAGTGTGGGAGGTTACATCTGTGCCAAGGTCATTTTAAATTGTGTTTGCATACAAATATTTATTGTTTAGTTCTTCAAATCTGCAGTTCATAATCTGATTTGGAACTTTGAGCCAAAATGTTTAAAATGTGCACTCAAGTGTGTTAGAATTTAAAATATGATTGAGTTCATCATTTAAAATTTGTGTTTTGTATTGCAGAATATTTACTCCTAAATCGCAGGTTTTCAGTTGGAAAACACACACACACACACAAAAACAGTGTTGTTGATGCTGATCTAAACAGGGGATTTGTTAGAGGTTATGAAACAGGCTACATATAAAATTCTTGCAGGGGCATTGCACTCATCACCACAACTTTTCCTGATCTCCGCGACCTAGGATGATTACAAATTCATGCGCGACTAAAGAGGTGCATCATGCATAATAAAAAACTGCACCGTCTGCAAAAAATGGCAAGACGAACACTGTAAACAATGGGGGTGTAAGAGCTCTGAGGGGGAGGCCGTAAAAACCCACGGCTACAGGGATGCCAAAAACATGTTTTTTCGAGAGGGGTGAGCCAGTGTTGCCTATTACTATAGCAACAGGAAGACCTGGCTGCTTCAATCAGCTTTTGGTTCGTTGGGGAGGCAGAGGATAGGCAGAGGAGTTCCAGCCGGGGAGCCGCGCAGAGCCGTCCTGGTTTTACTAATGAGGGCAGTGGGACACGCCGGGTGTCAAACAGCCTGTCCGACCTCCACACACAGCCTGCCTGTCACACACTGCCCGTCAGGCTGACACTGAGCAGCCTGGAGGTTAGGTGCAGGGAGCACAAACAGAGTGAAAGCCAGGGGAGAGAGACACTAAATACACCTGATTAAAGGGAGAGCTGTTACCTGTTGTGGTCGTTATCACAGTACAGATGGATAATTAGACACATTTCAGAGGTTAACACACACACACACACACACACACATTTTATTGTGTTTGAATTGCTGTCACCAGAGAGTAGCACAGTCTGTAAACTTAAGCTGGGATCAGTCACTTTGGGATGGAGGTCTGTCCTCCAGCAGCTGGGAGTGACAGATTTCTGAGAACGTCCACATTTTGTGTGTAATTAACCTGTGCCATTCTTATGCTTGCAGCCGTCGCAGGTTTATATGCTTCATTAAACCTCATGATTAAATGAAGCTGCTGTTAAATAATCATGAGATCAGCTTTATAACGGCATCAGATTGCAGAGAGTGGCAGCTGACAACTGTTTCTCTCTTTCTCTCTCTCT
>NW_023340257.1:3408358-3409211 GCF_004916995.1 Morone saxatilis | reverse complement strand
TAAATGGTGTATAACACACTATAATGTAATTGTAAGCATTATTATAGTTCAATATTTTCAACACATAATGACTGATCTCCCATAAAGACATATTTTATATTATTACAGCTGTGTTTTACTATATTGTCATTATCTGTTTATACAGCAGCCTCTACCAATGGGTGCCCACAGGAGGAATTACAAATACACTTACACTATATCTACTTAGAACTACAATATAATGCGTTGGGCATTATTTAGCAAATGTCTATATACTGCTTATAAATACTAAATAAGGGGGTTGAAGGAAAGTGTACCCCATTATTAATCTAATTATTACTATATTTAATGTATATATCCTACTGACTTTACAGATCATTGTACAGTTCTGTACTAAAATATATGGTGAGGTGTAACAAACTCTATATCATTATAAGCCCAGATATCAATTTATGCATTTCAGTTCTATTCAGAGAGATTCGGGTTGATTTAAAAAAAAAAAAAAAAAAAACAGATTGCCAAAGCTTCAAGGTAAGCTGGTGTGACATATACATATTCAATTTAAAATAGCTTTCATCTATCTTGTGCTTTGTGTGTGTGTGAGTTCTCCAATCAAATCCTTCTGACCTCTCAGTTGTTGTGTGTGTGTGTGTGTGTGAAAGCCAGACTACAGCTGCTGCCAGCCGAGCATAAAATAATGCCTCAGACTCTGATTCTTACCACTGTTATTGGGAATACCTGTGAGTTTACACAGTGCAGCGGGCCTGTATTGTTGATTTAACAGGCAGATAATCATGTGGAGACGTTTGAATCATGGACACACTCTTTTTGTGTTTCTGACCCACATGGATGTCCAATGAACCGATCCAGTACC
>NW_023340257.1:3408056-3408344 GCF_004916995.1 Morone saxatilis | reverse complement strand
GTTCCTGCAGGTGCTAACAGCAGTGAGCTACACAAATATATATGAGTGATAGTGAAATAAGATATTCGCACACTGACTCTTACTTGGTTCCAACGGACAGGGTTATACCAAAAAAGAGCCAGACGGCTGGAGACATTCTGTTCAGCTAACAGGTGGCGCAGGCGGGTTTTCAGCAGAATGTACAGAACCTTTTTTAAACGTTCGAATCCTGTATTCTTGTCAAATCATTTGCAGATTCAAATAAAGCATTTTAAAATGAGAGTCTGTGTGTAGGGCTGTCGGACTGGT
>NW_023340257.1:3402023-3408034 GCF_004916995.1 Morone saxatilis | reverse complement strand
CCTCTGTGGAGTTTGTATATTCTCTCTGTGTCTGTATTCACTCCACAGAAGACATGAATGTTTGTATGTCTGGTAAAAATATGCTCCTAAATAAAATCATGTGTCAGAAATTGGGTCATCAATATTTTAATGTGATTTTGTTGGTTTGTTCTGTGCACTTTGCGTCTGTTGCATGTCTGTCTCCTCCTGTGTGGCTCTCGCTGAGGTTTCTTCCATTTTTTTCTCTCAAAGGGATTTTTTGGGGGAGTTTTTGCTCACCCAAATGGAAGGACAGAGGGTTTTGATGTTGTACAAATTGTAAAGTCCCCTATTCTGATTTATGATTTTGGGCTATATAAATACATTTTTACTTGACTTGAATTAATTATATCTTAAATCTTGATTAGCTTAGCGACTCCTTTTATGCAATATGTACTGGATGAAGTGTTACACCTGATAAACACCTAATAAAAGCAATTTAAAACAGCCATTAGCTTCAGTTTTCTCCTCAGATCAACTATCCACGCAGTCAGATCAAAATCTGTATTTCTATATAAAATTCACTCATAATTTCACAATGAAGAATTCATTAAGAATCTAAGAAAAAATTAAAGTCTAAGTCAAAATTCTCTGATGCTGTTTACTATCATCTCTTTATTAATGTCTGACATGTTAATAGAAGCAGGAGGTGCAGGAGATGATATATAAACCTATTATCTACATTAAAAGTTTGGTAAAGGGACTTTTGGGGGGTTTAATGAATTTATTCTCAGAGTATTTCTTCACACCAGGTACAAACGGACGGAAGTGATGTTAAAACTGGAGAGGACACAGAAAACCAACATATCTCCACTTGTTACTGACTTTAAGTGTGTTATGCTCTCAGCTGGAGTCCACGGTCACTCTTTACCACACACCACTGGTTCTAATGGACGGTAAAGCAGTCCCAGTTTGGCGCTAATGTGGAATGATTAGCAATCAGTGTAAGAGTGATAGCAGGCCAATAGAAATAAAAAAGTTCCCCCAGATAAACCAATGGTGTGGCCACATTGTTACAGCGCTCAGCGAATCCCCTGCGGATCTGATGCAACAGGGCTGCAACTAAAGTTACACCTTCGAACTGCAACACGATGTCCTTCCGCCACGGCCCCACGGAAACTAGTGCCGGCTACACCGTCTGCTCAATGCGCTCCACTGTTTTTCTTTAGAAGTGTGTTTAGGCTTTTATTAATGTCTTTAACGCGTTGTTGTATTATCCGGACTGTTTTGTGTATGTTTTTCTGTCACTGATTTCCCCCCCCGCAGGTTGCTACTCATGTTTATTTTAGTTAGATTGATGAAATGATTTTTATTCTATCTGCCGCATCCAATGGAAGCACAAATGCTATGTAAACGACAAAACATGCTTTTAAAAAAGTAACAAAATAAATAAAATATTTCTACCACTATTTAAAAAAAATAAAATCAATTAAAATAAAATAAAAGTAAATTCAGATGAAATACAACAGAAATGAAGACATTCTAACAGAGTCAGTGAAAACAGGAGATGTAAGTGTGTGTGTGTGTGTGTGTGTGTGTGTGCTCTCAGGGTAATAATGGGAAAGTCCCCAGGTTCATGACGTAACGGCCGGGTGAACTCTGTAAACTGCGGATTGATCTCGGCTGCTGTGATCCGGTCCGGGCATTAGGAGTTGCAGAAGTAGCGGATTTAAAAACTTTCTGTCTCCAAGTCTGTTCGTCGAAATAGCACTTCATGAAGAGTCCCTGACTTGTAAAAGGGAAATATGGCTTTTTAAACTGTGACCGTCGTCCTCCTCGCCATAAAGCTTCGCGTGCTTTGCTCCTGCAACGCACTTCACGAGACTACTCAGAAACTATGGGGTAAGTGAGAGTGTTTCTAGCTTTGGGGAAACAGGAAAGTTCGGAGAATCGTTTCTTCTGTTAGCTAACAGCTGAGGTTAGACCCTGTTTAAAGTGCCGTTACATTGTACGCTTAATTCCAATTCATTTACGCCATTTGCAGCACTATTTTAGCCAATTATTACTGTTTTAAGTAACCACTTCAAAGTTACTTTTTCATGTGAAAAAAAAAAGAATATACATATATATGTCTGTTTCTTATACATTTTTAAGTGCGCAACAAATGTGTTTGTACGTGTCTCATTCTGTAAAATAACTTTTATGCATGTTTAAGTCTGTAATTGTGTTATTAAAATATTATAAGTCTTTTTTTATTTGTACTTTATTCTTTTTCTGGGTTTTATTGTTTCTCAAAGTATGTTAAGTTGCTGTTTTTCACATTGTTGTTTGATAGTTACATTGTAGTGACATAAATAATAAATAATCACAGCATTGAGTGTCAGGTGAATAGAAACGTGAAGGGTTAATTTGAACTCAATACACATTTAAAGTAAATTATTTTACTTTAAATATTAATTATAATACATTTTTTTTTTAAAAAGAAGTAATTCTTTAAGGTTTTAGTGGATGAAAGGGGTATTTAAAGGCAACATTTAAAATTGTCACATTTAAATTAAATATTTTTTTTTTTTTCCTAATTTCCCCACAGGTCTTCAGGTGTTTCCACAACTCTTTCATCCAGCCAGTGCACGCTTTGTGCTTTTGAACAATTTAATCGAAGCAGACGACACAATGGCGGCATCGATCCTTCGCAGGAAAATTCCTCCCATTTCCACAGGCGAGCTCTGCGCTCCCCCTCTCCGACAGGCTAGCCGCAGCCAATCACGGCCCGGGACGGGGGCGGAGCCAGTGGAGAGGCAGCACTTAATTGGTGAGTTTTGCCAAGACGCTTTTTTATTTTTCCACATCCCGAGGTCGGAGCCGCAGTGCAGCACGGGGCTAATGTCGTACAGTGAGTACAGCTAAGTGGATATTTATCGAATGCAGACGATGCTGTTCAATCATTTTCAGATGATCGGTTAGTTGTTCACTTGGATTTGTCGGATGTATTGCTTGATTTTGAACTGAATTTTTTTTCTACATTTATCCTCTCTACCTTGCGTGATTTAAGATTTTTTTCCTGAATTTGTAGTTTTTATTTCAGTTACTCTGCACAAACAGCTGAATGAAAATGGATTGCTTTACTGATTATATGATTCTTATTTTGAATTTTTATAGGTGATGGTCACTCAGATTGGATGACGGAAAAAGTTGATTTGTCTTCATTTGTGTCGACGACCGAGTCTTCTCCCAGCTCATCCCTTCCACCCTCGCCGTTAGAACAAGATGTCAAGGTGCCCTCGGATCTGGAGGTCATGACCTCTCTACTGCAGGAGGAGCTGGCTCAGCTGGAGGACTACTTCCGCTCCGAGTCCACATCCACGACAAACAAGTTGGAGAAATCCTCAAAATGTGACAAGGGTGCTCAAGCCATGGGCTCCCAGTCTTATTATCAGTTACCCTATGGCTCATATGGGACCAGCCAATCAGAAACCAGCCCTGTGGTTGTTACCTTGGCAACAGGGGAACTGGACCTGGCCAGCTTCTGTGGCGGTCCCATTGGCAGAACCAAAATAGCGCGACCCGCTCCGTACAACTACCATCACCGCTACCACCACAACAACGGGCGAAGAATCATCAGCGAGGCTGTGAAAGTCGGGGAGGAAGTTGGACTTGATACGTGGGGCTCCAGGGGAAGTTACTCAGGAAGCACAGAGTTGTCTGTGAACCACTACTCCACACTGAAGACGGTGAGCAAGAGCAGCCTCGGTAGCGTCAAGAAGGTGAGAGAATGTGCTTTATCGTTGAAGGAAGAGGAGAGTTATTGTTTTTCAGAAGGAATGTTTTGCAGCGAAGAGATTGCCCGAGGTTTTTGTCTGGGCGGCTCGTACGACAGCCACCACAAGCGAGAGGGACAGTTGATGCACAACGTGAAGGTCAATGTAAGTTACGACAGCACGGGGCTGGAGGTCTTGCACTGCAGCAAAGATGGAGGACTTTCTGGAAGTATTCCCCAAGAGACAATGGTGGCCGGTGACGGCTACTTCCACCAGTCCATGGCCAGCACAGAGCCTTACCATAGCTTTATAGGGGACCTAGAGCAGCCGTCACAAGCACAGGCTGTAGAGCCCCAACATGGCCACTACCTCTATCCAGAATGCCTTGCAGACCAAAGCTATGAATGTCTGTCCAGAGGGGAGGGCGAGGGCACGCTGCTGGGCGCCCCCATCCACCGCCCCACCCAGAGGCTAAAGGATGAGCCCTGCTCCGTCAAGCCAGCTCTGGTGATGGGCGCCGTGTCTCTGGAGTCCGGCACTGGGGAGAGGAAGCAGAAGAAGAGAGACCAGAACAAAACTGCTGCTCACAGGTAAACAGTGGACTCAGTCCATTTTTGTGTCTGGCTCCCCCTGACGCTCGCTTCTCTAAAACCGTCAGAAACATGTCAAAATCAGTGGCGCAGTCTGCTGGTGAAAATCTGGTTCATAGCAATAAAAAGAGCAAACATATTCACAATCACAGCTAAGTGAGCTTATTTTCTTATTCATGTTCTTGATTTGGTTAGTGAATAAAGTGATTGCTGATATGCGAGTACTTGTTGTTTGGCTTTCCAACTTTAAAATGGCTGGAGTGTTGCATACAGCAGCCAGCCCAGTGCTTTAAATGTCTTGCAGAGTGTAGGAGGGAAATGGAAAGTCCCTCACTGCCTGCCAAATTCAGCCCCACCTAACCATTTCTATAAGTCTGGCTTGTCTGTGTGGAGGTTTTCATTGACTTATTCACATCTGTGTTTAGGAAACAGTCTTCATAACGTTAGTAGGGGAAAAGTTGGGAAGAGTAGAAATTGATGAGTGTCAAATGGTGGTATCTCAGGGGAGGGATGTGTGAGCCGTGTGTAATGCAGCCAATGTAGCTCAAAGGTCACGCTCACTCATCTCATTAATAAATGCAAGGCAGCAGAAACCCGTCAAAGCAACCCATCGCATTGTTTCCCCTCTGCAGGTACAGGCTGCGTAAGAGGGCGGAGCTGGACTCTCTGGAGGAGGAGCTGCACGGCCTCGAGGGGCAGAACCGGGAGCTCCGTGACAAGGCGGAGTCGGTGGAGCGAGAAATCCAGTACGTCAAAGATTTACTGATCGAGGTCTACAAGGCTCGCAGTCAGCGGCTCAAACAGGATGGCAGTGCCTAAAACGCCCAAAACGCTGACCTCACCTCCAAAACCTCCCAACCAGCACCAAGAGAAAAATCAAGTGGAGAGCACCAACCGGTCTTTGTCTCACACAAATGAAATGGTAGTTGCATGATTTTGGTAGTTATTTTCTAAAAAAAATCAATCAATATATAATTGTTCCAAGAGGATGGCCGAACAAAAACACACCTTTCCTAAAAAAGAAAAAGAAGTTTCCAAATGTGTGACTAAACTATAACAAGCCTTAGTGAGGTGGCTTCTAGAGGAGACGCTGAACTTGTCCGTGACCACTGTGATCCGAACTGCACTCACAGCCTTGTGATGACTGAGTTTGCGCTTGCAATGATTGATCGTTTACAAAATGCTCTTTGAATTAGTAGTAGTGATTGAATTTGCTTGTGGTTTTTGTGACACACATCGGCAGCATCGAGGCAGACCCATATTATTAAAAATATATATTTTATTTTATATTTTATTTTTACTTAATAATGTTCATTTATCATTTGCTTAAAACAATCAACTGAATAAAGGGATTGCTGGAAAAAGTGTGTAACATGCTCTACAAAATATTCATTATCAGAAACATTTAGAGAATCTGTATTGCTAAAATGTTGAGTATTTACACCTCTTTACCCCGCTGAAATACCCAATGCATGTTTGATTTTGGAAAAAAGCATGTGCGAGTGTTATTTGAAGGCAATATTCTGTTAACTGCATGGCTTCAAGATCTCCACCGCATCAATTTAACTGAGTTCTTCTCATCAGCTGGCGACTTTTTCCCTGAGTTCTTTCAGTGTGATTCATGCTCAGGTTTTGGTTTTCTGCTCTGAGAAACACAGAAACATTCACTGGCTTCTTTCCTTTCCTCTCCCTCCCTCCCTCTCTC
>NW_023340257.1:3397111-3401954 GCF_004916995.1 Morone saxatilis | reverse complement strand
CTCTCTCTCTCTCTCTCTCGGCTGTATTTTGCGAACAAACAATCACCTGTTGACGCAACAATAAATCGTTGTTGGGTAACGGTACGACTTCATGGGAATTTTGTTTTCAATTGATCAATTTGATGTATCTGAAATTCAGGTCCTTTTAATAACCGATGTCAATGTCAGGAAATTACACATCAGGTAAATTACAGCCAAATAAACCACTTATGTAGTATCATTGATCTCTGCCTTTGGACTGTTTTTCACTGCATACTTTCACCCTGCAGCCATTAAAGCGCCTCGCAGCGACGGTCAAAATGTCATGAACTGCACCCAGAACAGCACACACAGTCAGAAGAGGGTGGGATTAACAGATAGAGAGATGCAGAATAAACCCACTCCGCCCCTCCCATCTATTCCGTGCCCTGCCCCAGAACCGCTGGTTCCAGCCCTGTGTTTTTGGCTGCAATGCAGTCAAGAGTCCGAGTTATTTCCCAGGATTCACCGCTGGATGGCAGCACATCAAGACGGGCTTTGATTGACACCTGAGCGCTGTGCAACAAAGCAACCTGCTTCCCTGCAGATTCAGGAGCTAGGATTGAGTCGACATGCCCAAACAGCCGCACGATAAGGAAATATGTTTACAGAAACACTAATAGGCACTTCTCATGATTTCCCCCCAATATTTCAGTGCTTTGTTCCTGCACCACGGTCCGGCCCCGGGGCTGACTGGAGCCATATCAACAAGCTCCGGCAGTCAACAGACAACATAAGTTGCCTATCTCATCTCCCAGCTCGTGAAGGGTGCGTGTGCCTGGGTTTGAGTGTGTGTGTGTGTGTGTGTGTGTGAAATCTCTTGGTATCTCTCCTAGCAGTCGTAGGCCTTTCAAGTGCATGAGGCAATATCACACAATACTTGCAGGAGGAGGAGAGAGATGCAAGTGAACTATCAGAATAAAGAAGTAGTGGCTTGACAGAGAATGCCGTTAAATGTATTGATTCAGGCTTCTTTTCTGTTTGTTGTTTGTTTGATACAGATGCAATGTGAAAATGGATTGTAATGCTGATATAAGATTTATAATCTGATTTTGCAGTGTGCTCAATAAAGTTCTTCACTATAACATATTCACTTATTAAACATTTTAGGATTAGATGAGATAATAATACATTCATATGCTTTTGGTTGCATATCTGGCTCTAAATGATATAATAATAAGAATATAATGAAAATGCTCCCAAATAAACTCAATTGTCCATAAAATAGAAAATAAGTACACATAGAACATATAAACACGGATGCATTTAACAAATTAACCAACATATACCAGAGCATGCAGAATAGAGATACTCTTTGACAATTATTCCACAAATGAATTAATTATTAACTATTTAATTAAAATATTTTGATCATCAATGAATACTTTTTAACCAAAAACAAGAAAAACGACATTGAGGATGTCACCTCGAGCTTCAGGAAACAGTGATCAACATTTTTCACCATTTTCTGACATTTTTGATTAGACTAATCGAGAACATGATCAATTGATAATGAATATAATCGTTAGTTACTACACTCTAGTTACTGAGTGAAGATGTATGAATCCAAGTTATGTCGTATTTATGTTACAGTCTACAGACTAACTTCAGTACAGTATGTATAAATAAAGAAAAGTGAAAAATATACTTTATATGATAACTGACATAAGAGTAATGTAAGGATGAGAGAATTATATTTAAATGTACTATATATATATAAAATATAAAAACACTGGATGTGCAAATGTGAGTAAATCTCACATAAACAGAGAAAACCTTGAAATACAGTGTGCACAGGCAGAAGTTAATCCATGTGAGAGCGTGGGTAGAATATTCCAGTAAGGTTTACTGCATTTAGGTCTCTCTCACCACCAGGTGTCCCTCTAACTCTACCTCTAAGCACTGGGGCAACGCAAGGTCTACAGTAACCCTGCAACATAACAATATAGTGTCAGTACACCATTTTCCAATCCAGTTGTTTGCATGATTCCATAGTCGATGTTTTGTTTCTAACGAGGATCAAATGGAGACCAGATACATGTTCACTGTAAAACCTGATGAGTTAATCCAACTCCTTAAACAGTTTAACTTTATTAACTCAAACAATTACAGCATGAAAGATATTTGAGCAGAAGTGACTCAAGTTTTTATTTACTTAAATAACAATTCCATGCAGTTAATTGAAGTTACTCTATGCAGCATTTCTCTAAACTTATTTAAAATGAGTCAACAGAATGTATCTGAATTAAGTAACTAACTAAATGCATCCTCCTTATACAAAAATAACAACAAGTTTATTCAGTTTTCTTCCAATTATTACATTAACATTACAATTAATATTGATCAAAATGGTAGCCAATTATTTAATTTTTTTTATGTGACGAACATCAAATATTTACACTTTGATGGATCATTAAGAATTATTTGGGTGCAGTACACTCAAAACAACTGAGTTGCTTCAACAATTCATTTTTGAGTCAGGTTTAATTCATGTTAACTTACTTCTTTTATTAAGATGTGTTGTCCCTGTAATCCCATACAGGGACATAAAAGGGTCACAGTACAAGAACAGACGCAATACATTAGTCCAAGTCTACAAACCGCTGCATCAGATTCAACTAAATAATATGTAATAATAATAACAATAATAACTTTATTTATATAGCACCTTTTAAAAACAGAGTTTACAACGTGCTTTGACAGACAAAGCAAGAACAGACAGAAGACAGACAGAAATACAGAACAAGATGTAAAAATATATTAGAGGAAGACACTGATGATGAAGGACAGTAAAAGCAATAGTCGTGATACACAAAATGTAATTAAATATAAAAAAATATAAAAATAAATACCAACATACAACAATAAGAGCAGAATAAATGAAGAAAACTAAATAAAATAAATAAAATTAGACCTGCTTTAAAATTCAGTAAAATCCTGAAACCAATCAAAAGGAACTGGGAGCCTGTGGAGTGAGCCAGCACTGGGATGTGAGAAAGGGACTTAAGATTGTGAATGCAGTAGCTAACTAGAATGAAAATGTGAAAATCATAGCCAGTAACGTTAGCTAGGCTACAAGAAGCAGCCGGTTGCTACAACTTAAGTAAAAGTGCAAAAATACTGAATTATAAGTAAAATTCCTGCATTCAAAATCTCAAATACACAAGTATGGTCAACAAAATGTACTTATAGCATAAATAGTAAAAGTACTTAAAGCAAGAAAATGGCCACTGTGAGTGGTTGGGTTATTCCCACTGATGAAATAATATATTGGAAGCATTTTTATAAAAAATGTATATATATATATATGTCTAAAATGTAATCAGCAACTAGTAAATAGACTTGAATACAATTAATCAAAACTATATAAATAATATCCAATAAATGGAGTGGAGTTAAAAGTACAATTATTCCCCCTGAAATGCTGTGGACGTCTAAACCAGGAAGTACAAGTGCCTCTGAAGTACACTACTTAAACCAGTGTACTTACAGTCCACCACTGAGGAACCCTGTATACGTTAGGGCACATCGACTTAAACAGATAGTTGATTGTTACGATTGATAGTTTCATTCACAGGGCGTCAAATACAGATGCTTTGGGGAATGAGACTCAACTATGTTCAAGCCTCCCACCTAAAGTGTCATTATATCTTTCTTGGCTCTGATTGGTTGTTTTAGTTCAAGTTTTTATAAAAGTTACCTACTGCAGCTTTAAGTGTGTGTCCCAAAGTGCAAACACCAGGCTGGTAGGTGTTTGTGTGCATGTTCTAGGTTCCTCCAAGGAACTGCTTGGATGTTGTTGTTCTCTTTAACTCAGTGTGGGCGTTCAGTAACCATCCAGGTATGAAATGAATCAGCTCAGTATCAGCTCAGTATCACAATGAGATCCTCAGTAAATGTGGTAATCAGGGATTGTCTGTAAGCTTGTGCTTGGCCATAGTAGCTAGTCATAGTCTCTCTGTTGAGCATCAAACATCAACGTTAAATTTATTAGACTCCATAGACCTTTTTCACAGTAGCCATTTTGATGTGAAACTAGCTTAAACACAGGCTACCAATGATACTAATCAAGGCTCCATTCCATTTACATGCATAGTAGCAGCATGCTGACATTGTATGGCCTGAATGTGACCTGCAATTTTTGCTTACAAAAAAGCCCCTGCAAAACATTGCAACATATACACCAATTCTTTAAGAACAGCTGCCGTGAAAGCAGACATTTTAGACTGCAAAGATCTACTAAATTGGCACACCGTACAGCTCACCTGGCAGAGCTGGTACCAGATGTACCAAGGCTAAGTCCTTGCTGCAGGGGCCCTGTCACCCCCAACCTCTTTCCTGTCAATCTCCAGCTGTCCTCTCCAATGAAAGCAAAAAGCCCCAAAAATACACACACACACACACATATTTTATTTAGTTTTAAATCTGCAAAAGGAGGGACTGGGATGATAAATCAGCAACATGACCTTTTGACCTTTAACATGTTGTTATGGCTGTTATCCACTTTGATACCACATGCACACAGTATACAGTATGAGCCATATACCAACTATAGTTAGCCATAGTACGCTGTTTTTGAAGTTAGTATACAAAAAATAAATGGAGTGTTTTGGAAATGATGCAATATGTGCACACATGGATGTAAATCTAGCGGTAACCTTGGAACACTAATGCCAATTACAGAAGACAAAAGTAAATAAAGCTTCACAGCTCGCTCTTGACCTTGGAAAAAACAGCAGCTGTCATAACAATCTTGTCCTCTTTTTATCCACAGTTTGCTTTCATATTTCCCAGCTCCTAATGTTACTGTGTGTAATGCTGCTGC
>NW_023340257.1:3392935-3397011 GCF_004916995.1 Morone saxatilis | reverse complement strand
GAAGAAGAAGATAAACAGCAGTCTGTCATAATACATTACTTGTCATATTTCTTTCACAGCTCTTTCATTATTTCCGCTCACTAAAATGTATACCTGATAGTGTTAATGCTGCTGTTACTATAATCCAGCTATATTATCCTATCTATCATCTAAATCTAATCTAATATCTTATCCTTACTAATCCATATCCAATATCTCAGTCTTACCTAAATAATATTATTATCTATACTAAAATATGTCATTAATAAAATACTCTATCTACCTAATACATACTCATAACTCACTCACTCAACACTCTATCTTAATCTCACTATATCGTGTACCTCTAATCATCTATTATCTATCTCTCTATATTATACCTATCTATATCTATTCTAATCCAACTATATTATTCCTTTGCATGACAAAAATGCTACTCGCTAGTCCTTTGGTCAGTCTATGCAACACATAGTCTACAATATCAATCCAAACAAGGTAGATGTACTCCAGCAGTCTGTTATTATTATATACATCTGGAATCTATTTTGGCCTTTTCATAGTGCTGCATCGCAGAAAGATAAACTAGCATATAAATTGTTAAAAATCAACAGAATGGGACCAACGAGCTTACCAGTTAAAATGAACCAACATATAAGAATACTGTAGGTAGTACACAGTTATACGAATAACTCTCAAAAATAAAAAACAGTGTCGTGAATAGTCCACATTCCCATAAACAAGCTCCGTTTATCTAGATCAATTTCCTGTTGTAGAATAGAGTTCCAAACATTAGCACCGTAATATAAGCTGACGAAAAGAAATAAAGAGGATAAGACGAGGCAACACAGGATCATAGATAATAAGAAGATAGAGAGAGGAAGAATGGTGAGGTAGACGGGTGCTGATGATTGCAAGAAAGGGGACGAATAACGCGCGCAGGCAAGGAGGAGGAGGGGGGGGGGTGGAGGGACCACAGTGATGGTGGAGAGCGGAGGATGAGCTGGGGCTCAATGTTGCAGAATGGCCTGCAGCTCCGTTTGAGGCTGTGTGTGTGTACCAGCGAGAAGGGTTTAAATTCATTATGAGCTGCTGTGGAGGAGGTGCAGATGGAGGGTGGGGGCTGAGGTTGAGCGTGGAAACATGCAGAAGGCCAGAAGTGGTACAACTCTCAGATTTCTAGTGAAACCTTTCATTTATCATAATTGGGCCAGGGGTCATTTAGGACAGTTCAAAAACTGTTTTTAATTTATCCGCTTTGAAATATCTTTTCAGCCAAGTAGCCCTGACATTTTTGGTAGAAAAAACTGCCTATATGTAATATAATTATATAGATTCAAGATTCAAGATTTATTTATGTATTTATTTATCCCAAGGGAAATTACTGTGCAACATATATACATATACATATATTTACTAATTGTAAAAGCACAATGTCTTGGGAGGGTTGCAGCTCGTTGAGTTAAATCCAATTGAAACATCTTCTTTCTGACTCTGACGGTATTTTTTTGGCTCTGTTCTCACTTTCTATTTCTCTTCTTGCTCTGTGTTTTCAGCTGTATTGTTGCTGAGTTTCAACCACAAATCCATTTTCTCGATTTTTTGTCTGCCATTCAATATCGAACCTTCTTCCTCTTCAAGGTCTTACTGCAGTTGACACTTGAAAACAGGAATATTGATTTTAAGATGTGGTTTATCGAGCCTACATTTACATTGTTTATTGACCTGATTATAGCAGTCATTATTAAAGGAATTTAGGAAAGAAATGTATTGAAGAAAGCATGGACAAAACCCCATACAGTACTCCAAAGTACCCCTAGGGGTAGGCCAGCACCCGTTTGAGAAATACTGGTTTAAGGGACACCTGCTCAGGCAATTTTATGACAGTCGACCTATTAGATTTTGGGTACATAGAGGCAATATGGCAATATGCAGTCAATGGTTCATCCAGTGGGATACACAAATGTGCAGAGTGATTTTATGAACTACATCTTTTTATTCTTCCCCTCCTAACCTTACAAGATAGATTAGAAGTGCATTTTATGAAATTTGAGAAAATCAGATCCTTGAAAACTTGTTTGGGATGGGTTGGGTCCCTTTTACAGCTGTAATCATTTGAATAACACAGCTGTTCTATGCTTTTTGTTTTCAATATATGCTACAATAATATATGGTGGGTGTAAAAGGAAAATCAATAAAGATTGCTAAACAAAAAAACAAACAAATCAGCCCACTAGATTTGGATATTTAACCCTTATGGCGGTGCAAGGGGAAACATCAGGGGGTCAAGGTTTTCCCTCCATGAATATATCTGAAATAACCCAGTAAGACTTTGCCACGGGCCCATGTGTGGCTCAAGGGGAAATGTGTGGTGTGAGATTTGAGTTCAGTGTCACCGGTGTTATTATAATGACGCTTTACTCTCTGTAAAACATGAATATTTATTCCAAAAAGCACCACCGCCTGGAGAGTTAATGCCCTACTCAGGTGCAGTCACCCTCAGCAAGAGCTCATATATGTTCACTTCCTGGTTTTCTTACAGTGGAAGTTTTCAACACATCAACGTCTTTTTCAAGAGACACATTTCCAACGCAGCTATGAAATTTAGACCAGACATTGATATTACAAGACAAAAGAATAAAGTTTAATGCCTGCCACCAGGTCAGATTCCCCTTAAAATGAATGAAACAAGGCGGTAAAAACATTAGGCCGCCAGAATCAACACAAAATGCTTTAATATTTGTCGATCAATTCAACTTTTTATGATTTTATTGTTATTTTCCATGTAATGTTAACATAAAATGAGTCCTAACAACAGTATCAGAAGTTACATCTTATATAAAACTGAAATGTGAAACCGGTATGACATTCTTTCTGCCCCACCTTCTATCCTTGAACGTGCAGACAAGCATGCATGAACATAGATCATGCCAGCTCCTTCTGCTTGATTTAATTGCGTGACTCAGGCCTGTTTAATGCGCAGTTCAGTTCCTTATCTTTGTTTCTTATCCCAAACCTCAACCACAACTTCTTGCCTCCGTGCTTCTTCTGTCCTTTTTTCAGTCCGTCACGTGTTTATTGTGGTTACTGGCTATCAGACGCCTGAAGAAGACCTGTGAAGTGTAGGTTATTTCTTTAAGTGGTGAGTAAGGCTGATGTCAGTCAACATTTGGTAAATTATTTTCTTAAGTAATATTACATTATATGTTAAGAATTTCTCAGGTAGATGATCTTTCACATCAAACACCGGCAAGCAAGAAACTGCTTGTAACTGCTGAGACTACTCATCTGGCCCAGCAAGCCCCAACACATCTGGGCGATACTTGTGAGACACGTGAAACAGCCTGACAGCTTGAGGAACAGGCTCACTGCTTTAAGCTCTGTTGTTTAGCCTGAAGAGCTTGACATTTACAGTTATTAATAATGTTCACTGAGTTTTAAGACTTTGAAATGCATAAATATCAACCAGAGTGGTCCACCTCTGATTATAATTACATACTTGATTACACAATTGATTCAACTAGAATTGGATTCTCACCCTGAATTACTTTATACCATAACATTTCTATAGGATTTACCACTACAGTACAGTAAATGTGGGGATTTGGCAGTGCTTGCTGCTGTTTGAACTGTTTTGTCCTGCCAGGTCACAGTGGAAAAACACTGCACCATGTTTGCATTCTTTGGTAAATAGCATGCTCCAGTTAACAGACGGTAAGAAAGGTAGAGGCAGGGCATGAGTCAGGTAAAGGATGGATGTGTCAGCTGGGGCTACCCCCACCCCCCAAACTCATACTTCACTGGAAGTTTCTAGCATAAAACGTCATCTCCTTCAGGTTTGAAAAGTGCCTGTAAAAGGTTGAAAAGTTAAAACATCTACAGAAACGTCACAAAGCACTCCTGCAGCATCATTTTACCTGTCTGTCATTTCTTAACCGGTAATTAAGTAACCCTCCTAACCCTGATCATACCGTATAAGTAGATATGATACAGAATGTTAGATATGTATTTTGCAGGTTCTCATGGATCTCCCATTGCTAATATTACTGATATTATTATTATTATTATTATTATCTATTAATATTATTATTAATATTATT
>NW_023340257.1:3383555-3392835 GCF_004916995.1 Morone saxatilis | reverse complement strand
CTGCTCTATTTGAAAAGTGACCTGAGATAACTTCTGTTATGAATTGGCGCTATACAAATAAAACTGAATTGAATTAGTTTGAATGATATAGCCCAAAATGACATATTTTGTTCATGAGAATAAATACACGAGTATATTTTTCTAGGCCTTTTCTAGGTCTGTGCCTTTTTGTAAACTTCCATCACCATGCCTCGTTTGAGCCAACTGGCATTAACGCAAACACACAATCTGAGCTGGATGCCAAATTTCAGCCTCCTAGGGTGAAAAACTGTGGCCGTCAAAGGGTGGGGAAGTTTCTGTGGACCAAGAGGCAGCCTGAGGGGCTGTTGGTTGCAGCTAAAAACGTTAACCAGTCTACAACCCCCCCCAGGGGATTATTCCATGTGGATTATTCCATGTATATTTTTTTAGAGATTGGCACATTCAAGTGTGTGTATAAATAAATTGAAAGACAATGTTTACCAAACTTAGATGTTTATTTATTTCTTTAAGATGAAAATACATTATTGTTACAGAAACATAAATTGTGACACTGATAACTAACACCCATCACCAATCTGAATCATTGTGTTATGTTCCATTTGTGTGTGAAATGTAATTTCTTAAGAGCAGAGCAAACATTTCAGATTGAGACAAATATTAGCCTTTAGGCTAGCCTATTACTCTGTGAAGATCATAGTAACATGATCATGAATGTAAGAACTTGGTAATGGCACTAATTATGTTCTTATTTATGTGATCAAATGTCTTGATTTGCTATTTATTACTTATTTGTATATAGACAAACTTTGGCTGAAACTATGACATAACTTCTGTCTGTTGAGCAGCTCTGGCTACAGTAATCTGTATGCATCACATGACACAGTTCATAATGCTATACAAACACAGCATGAAGGAAACACTGGTGACATCTTTAAAGTTAAAAACTGACTCACACAATCCAGTCCACACTTTTCTTACTTACAGTTTTCAAAATAGAAAATACTCTAATACAAACAGGAACCAGAATCCCCAACTCGTCTGTATATGAAAACACTAAAACAAAATCCCCTCCAAACACTTCTGTAACATAAATGGCAGAAAGTAAGAACATACAACCAATTTCTTATAAAACCTTTACATGGACTACAGCAGTGTCCAGTCACTTTATAATATATATTCACACGTTCAGTAGAGAGATGTTCCTGGGTGTGTTTGGCCTAGTTTAGCCTAAAGACTTAATGCTAGCCAAGAAAAATGTTCCTTCCAACAACTCCAAACTGTGCTGTTTGTATGTTGCCAACTTGCTAACCAGTAGTACATCCAAGAATTACTTCAGTAGCTGCTTGTCTGACCACAATGTTCTGTTTTCTACTGCATTTATGAAATACAGATGATACAGTGTGTACTTCTGACAGCTCTGGAGTTGTTGAAGGCATCTCTGACTTTGCTAGCCATGCTCTTTCCTGCATCCAGTCAGTGAGCTAAGCTAACTAGGCTAAACAACTCAATGCTACTCTATGGAATGCAAAGAGATTAAACTAATATAGATAGAAAAGTACGGTAAGTGCATTTACCAAAAAGTAAATATTCCCATGTGTTCCTCTAAACATAATGCAAAAACAGGGTTACATAACAGTTGACACAGTACAGTTTAAATGGGTCCAAGAAGTGCACATGCACATGACAGGCTCAAAACTATGTGCGAGTCAAATTAAACTGTATTTACTCCCCATCACCAAACAAAGCTTACTAAAACTTGTAATGTCCTCTAGTCCAAAAGTCCTTTCAAAGATCTCACATGTAAATTCTATGGCTTGAAATATCAAGTTCTTACAAGGGAATAATCCTTGTTCAAATCTCTACTGATCAGTTCTTGATCATATATTTATCGGCCCAGTTCATTCAATTACAGACATTTTGGAATATATACACACAGCAATGAACTGTAGCACTGCTGCCCTAATCTTACATTCTATTATTATAATAGAACCTAAACCCTTACATTTTAGGACACTCTCCCTTCCCGCTGGAAAGTTTCGTATCAGGGGGACCAGGCTCTTAAACACTACTGGACAGTAAATCTAGTGTGAAAAACATAACAAATGCAGTGTTTCCTCTATGTTGATTTTGGAAAGGCGGCCCGCTGCTGTTAGATTTCTGTCGCAACGGTATCAGAAATGGGGCAGACGGGACGGGACGGGGGGCGGGGGGGTTGTTCGGATAGGCCTGCCCCCACTGCTAAAAAAAAACCTAGAGGAAACACTGCAATAGTTTCTAGTAATGCTATTTAAAATATATAGTCATAGGATTTTACATGTGGATCTCTACGAACACACACTAACTGAGGACAAGTAACTCCAATGTAGCAAACTATGGAAGTTTCACAGAAACCAACCAATGGGCACCTAACGTTTCTGTGCAGGTTACAATAAATACCTGCTTGCAAGTCAAGTATTTTCCCCTCACACAGAAACCGTCAGATGCTTTACATGACAGGCCTGAATTATGCTTGGAGAAAAAAACATAATTAGTGGGGTTCTTTTCTCTCTACGACAAATTCAAGCCTGAACTAACTTAGAACATTACTGTTGGGTCTCGAAAAAGCCCTGCCGGGCAGATGTGCCGGGTGTTTGACCGATTATAGGTTGCATACTCCGGCTCCCCTGAGAAAGAGAAGGAGAAAAAAATCAGTACAATTGTGAAGCACAGTAAGTGTTTGTGCAGAAAAAGTTACTACGCATCCGTCGCTGTTTCTGAACGCACCATTCAAAGTTGGCCCCTCCTCCCTGGCTAAAGCGAGCCAGAGAGACCTGTGGTCGAGCTACATAGGGCATAAATAAGGAGAGGAAGCGGCGATAGCAAGAACACATTTTTTTCTAATGTCCTAAAGCACAAATACCAAAACACACGGCCACACCTCCGCACAACCCTGCGGGAAGGTGCCACATTACTGACACGCAGTCATGCAGCTTGTTATGCATCAGTGACAGATGAGGAGCAGGGGGGAGACGGATGGAGACCTGCAGAGTATGCCTTTAATATTAGAGTAAAGGTTATTGGAACATCAAGTCCGAGTTTCTTTCTGCAACGGAAACTTGTCAGTCCCAATCTTTTGTAATTGTGTGCTATCATTAGTAAGCTAATCTCAACAAGCTTACATTTAACATGCTATAGAGACAAACATTATAATTAGGCTCAAGGTATATTGGAGGAATTCAGTCATTAAGTTTCAGAGGTATCATGGTGTGTTGGAAATGTTGACCTGTAGTCACTAGTTATCATCTTCTTGTGGTGGTCAAGACTTGTCCACTGAGGAGAGACATTTCAGTCCCTAAAGGCATGCTGCTAGCTTAGCGTTGACAGCAAGTACATCTAAAAACAGACCAGTAAAAAGTAAAGCTAATCAGTCTTTGAGTCTACTCATCTTCAATATGCTGCATGTGACAACCGATCACTGTGTGACACTTACATACCGGCATTCTTCACAGTCCTCTACAGTACAGATATCACTAGGGAACAGGGAGGACTTAGACCTGTAGGTTTGCAAATAGACACTCTGTACATTTTGTTTACCAGGCTCACAGTTCTCATTATTTGTTGTATGTGCTGCCCGCCACAAAGCTGAACTGCAAACAAGAGACAACTCTCCTTGGCGCCATGAGTACTGTTTGAATGTCTCCTGACTACACCTGTTCGTGGCGAGCTGCTCGGCTGGTGTGAGCGCAGAGGGAGTTATGATATAGAAAAAAGTGAGGACATAGCATAGCACATTCAATATCATGTCTTCTCTAATGCTGTAACATTATCTAATCCTGGATTCTGCATCCAGTCACCATCTACATCTCTTTTGCATTTGAAAATGAAAACAAAATCTTGCCGTGTCATACCATGATATGAAGGTAGCTGCCCATCTGCAGCAGGCACTCCAGGGTCTCCATCATCTGCTCTTGGCGGAGCGTGTGGAGTCTGGAGCGATCGGGGGATATGCTGCTCTCCAGCTCACATACTGTGGCTTTCAGAGCCACTGAAGCACACTGGAGGACACTCATTCCTGAGAACACACACAAATGGTTGGATGACTGCAGTTCTGAGGAGCTTTCATGCACTACAGCCATCTTTAACATCTAACCTAAAGCCAACTGTCAAATGGTAACTGACAAAGAGAAACACATCAGCTGATCACAGCTGAAACGTTTCTGGCAAACAACTGAAACAGGTAGTAACACAGAGCGTAGACAATTCTTTTTTGTGATACTGTTTTTATCCCAAGCATCACTAATTAACTGATACCATTGTTATGTGATAATTTAGCTGCTTACACTCATTTTGGCAACCATGCATTGTTGTCAATATGTGACAATAACGTGACTGTAAAGCTTTATAACACATATTTAGTCATTCTTTATGCAGATGAAAAGCGTCTTTTCTACTTACTATACCTCAAAGCAAACTCCATTCTAAAGGAGGCTGAACTTTTGCTAGTGCATGTAACACTATTGTGCTGTTATCATCATTGTTATTAATATTTAGGAAGTTATAGTACATACCAGAGTTATCAGTGGCTTCAACATCAACATACACACCATCCATCATTGCGTTTTTTAGAACCTAAAAGAAAACATGCATACTGGTTAAAGATATATGTTCATATGATCCAAAAGAGCAGCGTAAGACCAACAGCAGGTCCTACAAAAACATTTAGTTTGGTAATGGAGTGCAGACCAGCTCCTGCACGTCAAAAAATATAGTCATGTCAGAGATGTGCAGAGTGGCAATAAAGCAGTCCCAATCTGAGTACAGCACAAGGCAGCACAAATATGTTGCCATGTTTCTACATCCTCAAGGTACCACAGCTGTGTGGTCCTGGTGCTCCTGGACGAAGACAGATGGAACAGACTGTGGGACAGTGGCAGTGCTGAGGGATTTCAGTGATGTAGATTACAACTTCTCAGAAAGCCTGACACCGCTGCGCTTCATTCAACAGAATTGGTCTAACTGCCACTCATTTACATTCTCAGTAACGCATACGGCGTCGCACGATGGGAAAAGTAATTATTAGATTACTCCGTTACTGAAAAAATAGCGCCGCTAGTAACGTCGTTATACTTAAACGCCGTTACTCCCAACACTGGCTGTGTGCTATAAAAGTGAACACAGTTCCTATACAATCTGTACTCTGAAGCTCGATGCCAAGTTATCTAAGTGGCTTTTTATTCCCACCTATTAGAACCTGAAATAACTCTTTCTGCACAATACTACAACTCAATACCCCTGAGCATCTAATGGTACGATATGTGCCATACTGATCCCCTTTGTTCTCTGCACGCATGGCATGAGTCATCCATCAAACAGACAAAATCATCAATAACTTCCCTTAAGACATGACACTGAGAAAATACTTTACATTCAGAGTGCACTGAATAACAAGAGGATGACGCAGAGTGACACGCAGTACCCTTACAGAACCGGCTACGTTGGTTTTTGTCAGAGCTTTCTCTTTGATCTCTTATTCGACTTCAACACAGATGAAACCTTGCCAGCATGAAAACCAGTACCTGCAGCAGTACACGGACCTGAATAACCTGTTAGCTCGGATCAGAGGGAACCACAGTTTTAGCACCCAATAACTTGTGACAAACGGGGTGATGTTGCTCGTTATGTGATGTGGGAACTGTGAGCAGAAAGGCGTTTCTGCAATGAGGACAAGTTGTCCCACACACTCAGTCTCTTAGTCATCTTCACAACCTTTACAATCTTAGAACCCAGTGAGGAGCAATTATTCACTCAGGTTTTGCCCAAATTCAATCAGTGGTGTCTGAAAAGATAGTGAAGTGATAAACAACAGCAGAGAAGAAAAACAAGGCTCTAACCTCCAGGACTCTGATGTAGCCTTTCTCAGCACTGAGGTGGAGGCAGGACTTTCCTGAGTTGTTTGTCTCATTGATGTTGGCCCCCAAACCCATCAGATCTGCTACCATCAGGTGGTGGTTGTGCTTCGCTGCGTGGAGGAGGGCAGTCTGCGAACAGAGGGCCATGGATGTAAGCTATGGATTGTCCAATGACATTTATTTTCTTGCATCTGTGGTTAAGACACCAGTAGCTGTATCCATCAGACATTTAAACACTGAATACTTATTGATATGAATAATTTCACCAATGCTGAAAAACAGTGTAAATGTAGCTGCTTCCTAAATATCAAGAAATCATTTAAGGACTTTTTCTTAACAATACAGGACGGCACTTGCTCACACGGTCATATAATTTACTGGTAGAAGCGAACAGCAGCGAGATCTACGTCAATTTGGCGTCACAGTGTCGCGCGACAGGTCGCAAACGGCAAGCATACTGGGGCCTTAACACTGATGTGGCCACAGCCCACAGGTAACACTTCAAATCAAGTAGAATTAAGACTTCTTAGTCTTTAAAGAAGATTCAGAAAGTGATCTTTGTACAATTAACATTTCTGTGCATGTATTAAACAACCACAACAATAAATGTAAATATGATCGTTAATAGTCTGTATGAATGCAGATAGGAACGTCTGCAGCATTTCCACAGAGCTTCTCTGAGTCTGTTCCACTCTGCATCTGGTGTGAAAGGCTAGATTGACTGGCATGTGATTTGAAATAAAAAGAGAGTTTTTCTGTTTGGTTTCACATCTGTTAAACCCACATTTAAGTGTACAGTTAAATCAAACTAAATACAAACCCAGCTATAAGTAGCCGGTCTGAGTTAGGGGCTTAAATAGCAACAGTTTTCCAGGATGTGTGGGAACCCTTTATAAGTTCACCTTCCAGAACAGTTGTTGAATCTTTCTTTCTTTTCTAATCTTTCTTATTGTAATTACAGCAATATCTGTGAGACTTACCACCGAACTGTATATTTTAACTGAGGATACATTATGATTCAACCAAAGTGTATAATCTATCTTTAGCAGAGATTCATGTAATTTGGTGCTGCAGAGAGAGTTGTGTTTATGTAATCTACATTGTTATGACTTTATGTTAATTATTTTGTTTGCATTCTAATTTGTCTCAAATATACAAATGTAAATCTCAGAGGTTTTTGTACTGTACCATTCCATCAGAGTCTTTGAGGTCCAGGCTGTTGAGTGCGGCCATCCTTTTGGCGATGGCGTAGCCCAGTGCCCTCATCCCGATGCCCGCCACTTTATGTAGAGCTCTGGAGGGACAAACACAACCCCACATATTGACAAAAAATGACTCCACACTAAAAGTATTTAGAGAGAGGCAACATACGATCTTGTAAGAGGAGAACAGGTCTGAACATGGGTTAAATACTGGGTAGTTAGTAAAGGCATTTCATACAGTAAGCTGAAAAAATGGAACTTAATTAATAGAAGCCTGCGGGCTCAACAAACTGAACCACAACAGGCCGTTTTCACAGGCGTGTCGCAGTATGAAAAACACAGGTGTTACCAATAATACCGCTAATGACAATGAGCCAGCATGCACCATACCAGGATCCTGAAACTGAAGCAGCTGAATGAAGGCTATCAGACTTTGTGCAGCTTCCTCTGAAGCCACATAAAGTTTTATACAACTTTCTTCATATATGCGATAGTACTACCCAAGACCTGTAGTTCTCCTTCAGTAGACACACACACACACACACAATGACATTCAAACCTACGTCCTGCCGTGTTCATCGGCGGCCAACAGTACAGCGTCAGAGATGTCCCTCAGCTGGCTCTCCTCTTTCTGCAGCTGTGTCCAGAAGAAAGCAGAGCTGTTCAGGCTCCAGTCAGAATCAAACCACTCCTCCCCTGTGCCACCATCTCTTCCAACGTCTTCAACGCTGTAAAACTGAAGGCTGTTGTGCATGAATCCGGGAGGGGACAGGGCCTGGTGGTACTCTGCTGTGCCTGGTGAGTAGGTCATGTAGGACTGGGGGCTGGGGATCATTTCATCAGACTCGTCGCTGTTGTAACCTGCACCTTAGTGAGAACACATGGCATGTGAGGGGGTGGTAGAGGCTGCTGTTAACATATTTTTCAAGGTTTAAAGGGAGTTGCAATCTGCAACTACACTGCTAGACGCTACTAAATCCTACACACTGGACCTTATAAATGTGGATCTGGTCCACGTGAATTACCAGTTGAAGACCACTCAGGAGACACTGGAGGCTCGAAGGACAAAGATTGGGGAGGGAAGCGGCAGTTGTTGCTGGTCCTCAGATCCTCCTCCAGCACCTCAACAATGATTGACAGCTCCTCCAGGCTTTTGGTGGGGTGTTTTCTCTGAAAGTCAAACACAGGTATGCCGGTCTATTTGAACAGGTCCTAAAAGGTGACATGTGATTTACAGCGTCTTTCATAAACAGGAACTTCTGGGAGGACCCGTGTCTCTGTCTTTCAACACTCACCATGGCAGTTCGGCGTCCTTTGCGGGTTTTGACTCGTTGCTGTTCTCCTGTGGAAGCAGACGTTAAGTCTGAGAGTACTATACAGTATGTGCGTTACTATACTGTATGCCCTGCAGGCTGGTGTCATGAGATACACAACCTCTGTATCAAATTAGAATATAGTGTAGCTCAATGACTATTAAAGCAGGAACAAAATCTACATGATACCACACGTAAACAACTTGTGGATCTGAGTTTTACTGACCTTTGACTGTTTTGCTGTAGATCTCCTGTGAAAAGAAAACAACAGTGGGATCAGTGAGAGTTGTCTCCTATATGCTTTAGATTTTTCAGCCAAAGGCATAACAATATAGCTCAGCTTATGTAGGCAGGTAAAACGAAGTGTGGTTACACCAAATGAATGTACGAAAAAGGAAAGGAAAGGAGAACTAAGATATAATTCTTCTTCAAGCAAATCTGCAACCGACTATAGGAAAGAACTCCAAAATGTTAGGTTTTATTCGAAGAGGAATAAAGAGGTTGACTATTGATATTTTTCTGTTCGACAAAAAAAACAGCCAGGAAATCAACTGTAAAAATGCAACACATAAAGTAAACTTATCCATCAGGGTTTGAGTAAAAAGAAAAATATCTATCTAGTCTATATTGTTGACATTAACTATCATTTTTTCACTGTCCACTTGGATAAAAAATAAATAAAAACAAACAAAAAACATACCTTAGGATCTTTAGGTGCCATGCCTTGGGCGAGGCGGATGTTTTTCAGAAGATCCCTTACAGGCATTTTGACACGCACTCCGAGGTAGACCTTCTCACCATCGTATATTGAACACCTTGCACCTGCTGAACAAACAATGGAGGATGAACCTTCACGGAAGGAGGGTCCGACCACACAACAGTTCACACACACAAC
>NW_023340257.1:3379320-3383455 GCF_004916995.1 Morone saxatilis | reverse complement strand
TTTGGATGACTACTTTTTACTTTTACTTGAGTCATATTATTCTGAAGTAACAGTACTTTGACTTTAGTACAATTTTTGGCTACTCTACCCACCTCTGCTAACTAGTAATCTACAACAGTTGTTAGTTAGCTACTTCATTATCTCCTTAGTTAGCATTTTGCTGCGGGGCAGAACACTAGCTATCATTAGCTCTAACATTAGCTAAATGTTAGCTCATCACTCATTAGTTAGGTAGTTTGCTAACGTTTTGCTAGCTTAAGATATGACTGTGTCACTTTTATCACATAGCATGTGCCAAATGATGAAGACCCATGAATTAAAACATTTGTAGGGTAATGTTTAGTTCATTGCATTTAGATGAATCTACATATTCACATTATATATAGCCTACTAATAACAATATGCCAACCTGACATCTTTCACTACACCACCCCAGGCCAGAAAAACGCATGTTACAATCATCTTTTCAACAATAAAAGGCTTTGTTTATTTGTGCAGAAAAACATCATCACCTCTCTGTTATGTATCAACACTGTAGTGTTAATATGACTTTCCCCCTTCCCTCCCCCCATGCAGCAGATGATATTTCCTTTTCCTCTGATAACAGTAAAACTGGTCAAAAAGCAAACTGATATGTTTCCCTCCAAATGTGACCTGGTGGCACCATCCCAGAGTGCAGACAGGATAGCACAAGTTGCCAGGCTTTTGCCATCTCATTTGTTTATGGTAATTGTGTTAATGTCTCATAGATAACAGCGGTTCCATAAATCTACGTACAGAGCACAGGTATGCAAAGCATTTTTAGATCTTTAATTCTTTAATTGAACACCCTGTTATTAAAGAATCTTTCCATTCTGTCCCGTCAAGTGCTGGAAGGTGAAATGAAAAGGAAATGACACATCAAAATCCTAGTTTTAATCCTAAAATCACCACCCGTTCTCGTTCATTTCACTCCTAGACTCCACTAAATTCTACACACTGGTCCTTTAAAACGTGTCTGCAGGGGTTCTTTTAATATAATTAGCAATACCACAATGTAGAAATACTCAAGTCCTGCATTCAAAATTTTACTTAAAGCTGTAGTAGGTAACTTTTATAAAAATAACTTTTTTCTTATTATTGCTAAAATGAAAATAATATGATTTTTTTTACAGATTATCTGTATCATGTACAACTGTTAATACAACTAAAATTTCAGCAAATATGACAAAAAGTACTCTGCAGAATGTCCACTTTCAGAATAAGATACAGTACATAAAATTTTTCTATTATAATTATTAATGCAATCATGTGTTCATCACTTTAATGCTGCAGCTGGTAAATGTGGAGCCCCGGGAAGTTTTATATTAATCTATAAAATTACATTGTATTTTATTTGTTGATTACATATTATTTTATTAATTATCAGAATCTGCAATGTAACTGGTAACTTAAGTGCCATAAAGTATAAAACTACGGTAAAGCACAAGTACTTAAGTACTAGAATTCAGCAAATATATGGTATATGGAAGTCATATAGCTGACATTTATCACCTGTACCATCTTTAAATTCTTCTAACAGGATGTCAAAAACACATGTCTTGTCCATCTAAATGTGCTTCTTATCAGGGTGGAAAGAGAGCCTCTGAAATACTTTTAGACCATCATTATCATGTTAGATTTATGTTGCAGACAGTTTATGTTTATTTTTTTCCATTCAAATTGTGACATGTAACTTGCGGTCAAAATGCAGTCAAACAAAACAGTTCAACGTGTCAACTGCGCAGCTCAATTGCATTTTCCCAGACGCTCTGCAGGATGTTCACTCCCCATTTAATCATCTCAGTTTGATTATAAAATTATTGTCAGTGCACTTTTCATTCTAAAAAAAGAAACTGTTACCACCATCACTAAATCAGCATAGTGAACAGCTGCGAAAAATCTGCAGACTAGATTTAATCTAGGGCTAATGTTGAGTCTGAAACTGAGTCCAGCCTAGTTGGTGCAGGAAGGAAACACCTGCATGTTCTTCAAGGTTCACTGACCAGCAACGCACGAAACCACTGCATGTTTCAGTGCCTAAATGAATGGTTTCTGCATTGTCTTAATATACATATATACATTTATCTATCTTTTATTTTTTAGGAATTACGAAGATGGTAAATGACACCTACTTTGTCAGTGACAAGCAGTTGGAACTAGTTGCCTTGTTGGTGGAATTATGCCCATTTTTCCAGCTTTAAATTCCCTTCCACAGATAATGATGATAAGAAAGCAAACAGATGCCAGTACAGACAAAAGCAAAAGTCTATGTGAGTCCTAAGTACATTTTAACCCCTTTACTGCTGATGAAAGGTGGGCTAAATGGGCAACCTCCCTCAGCTACAACCCCAAAGCTGCCCTGTCAAGCTATCCCGGGCATTTTTTTCTAAGTTGCTAAGCAATGCAGAGCAGAGAAAAAGCCCACACTCACATCTTCGCACCAGGCTTCATGGCGGCTCCTTAAGGTCCATCACTGCCCTATGCTACCAGGCTTTTGTGTTCTATGGGATTTTGAATGTGTGCAGTGAGTGATGCAAAGTGAGGCTTCGTGTATACAGCTGATGCAAAGAGGTTTTCAAAAGAGGGGAGAGCTCGGGCTTGTGATTGTTCATAACTCGGGCACATTGGTGTTCAGATAACTGTGGATTTGCTTCGGTGGTGTGTCAGTCGGAGGGCAGATAACTGGCCCTCAAAGAGCATGTGAAACAGAGAGACAGGAATAAGAAAGAGAAAAATGTGGCCGAAAGAGAAAGATGGAGCCAGCTGTGCATGGAGGCAACTGTTTTTTCTCACTGTGAGATTCAGCCTATGGGCTGGCTTTCAGCACTGATCGCAAGGCGGCGTGGTACTAGCTTTACTAATCACCCATTCAAAGGCAACAGATTGCTATCTGAGCCTCATATCAACTGCAAGTGCCCACAAGACCCTGAGGATCCCTAACACAGTTTACCTGGCTTTAAAAGCGATAAGTGGGGTCACTCATCTGTGATTCATGTGCAACACGTGTGTATTTAACAACAGGCTAACCCTCCATTTGTCGTTATGTCAAGATTTGCTTTAAGAAAGACCACAACAGAAACGTTAAAAGGCAGCTAAAAAAAATGAAAAAAAATACTTTGAAGAGTAGATTTGTACGGTCAGATAGCATGAGGAGCTGCCTGGAGCCTTTTGCATAGGACACTACAGTACACACACATTCCTCTAGAGGTCACCAAGTCTTCTAGAACAGCAGCAGTGACCGTGTTCATCCAGGTAGAAGTCCATCAAAGAGTCACAGATATATGCAGAGGCTGAAGCAGATGAATGAGGCAGGAGGAGACAAACAGAGTCGATAATACTAGTAGAAAATAACTCCTGGAAAGCACAGACAGATGATATCTGAATAAGTAATTATCCAAAGATGGCATTTTCCTTTAGGCACTATGTGTCATCTTTCATTGCCTGCCAGCAGGTTACCTTTTGGCGCGGCCCCAAAACTTACAATCGGCCCCAAAACTTACAATCGGTCCTTGTTTTCTTTTTAGACCCTAATTCCTGTGAGGGTGGAAGAGCTTACAAGGCCATGGAAAACTGAAGTGCTGCATTCAAACTTTGAATAATGATAACACTGATCATAATGATAATATAGCTACAAGCCATGGTGTGTTTGTCTAAACTTAAGGCAAATACTATTACACATTTATAGTCCAACACTGTATTAAACAAACAAATGTTACCTCACAGTTTATTTTTTTTCCATATGCTGTATCTGCGCTATTTTTTGTCGACATTTGAATAGCTGTGGATTGTTTTGCAGCCACATAGTCTCATCAAATACTCATACTCAACACAAATCAGTGTTTCTCAATATGGGTGACTTAAGAACGAGCTATGGGTGCTGCAAAAGGTGCATTATTTTATTGAACAATTGTTTTTGGACATAAAACGGTGGCAGAACTACATACACTCCACTGATACACTTCAAATGTAAGCTAACTAGCTAGCTACTTAGTTAGCTACTTAACTAGAATTTTGCTGCAGATCACACTAGCTACCTAGCTAATTTGTTACTTTGTGTTTTGTTAATATTATCTAAAGATGTGACGATATGTGTGTCGTGTATCAAAATGATCTT
>NW_023340257.1:3376110-3379295 GCF_004916995.1 Morone saxatilis | reverse complement strand
TTTATTACTTTTTTATACAAGGCTCTGGCCAGGCCAGAAACTGAGGCAGCCCACTAAACTCTCCATAACACTGTGTGTGCGTGTGTGTGGTGTGTGTGTGTTGCTGGTTGACGGGGAGGACAACCATAAATTCGTGCAGGCCTGCTGTTTTCGCACTTATTACTAAAGTCAAACTATGGCTGTTCACTATGGAAGACCCAGGGGCGGTGTTCGCGCGCCTCCTCGTCTGTGTCCTGGCATTGCCGACGCGTGAATCTCTGGACATGGTTTGTTTCTGCTCGGACCTGGTTAAAAGCTAACCCTTCGCCGCCGCTGGGAGCATTGAGTATTCGGGGTCAGCGTGGCGAGACTGCGCCCCACACCTACTCACGTTTGATTCGCGTGAAACACAGGCTGCATGTGGGCTGGTACAGCGGCGGAAGGTTCTCCTTCTGCTTGTCAAAATAAAACACTTAACCCATGGGAGGGGCGTAGGCAATACCAAAACGACGGTACACGAGAAAGTAACAGGGCCCTCGAATTGTTAGGCCCTAATGTAGGCGGAGTAAGAGTACGTTTTCTTTCTCCGCACAAAAAAACAGGCGGCGTATCCAGTAAAAGTAAAAAGTATAGTGATTTAAAACTACTCCTAGAAGTATATTTTTTTCAAAAACTTACTCAAGTAAATGTAACGGAGTAAATGTAACTCGTTACTACCCACCTCTGCTAGTTAGTTAGCTAACATTAGCTATATATTTGAACAATCTTTAAAATGTGGTTGTCTTTTCAACATAGATAAGTCTAGCACATAGCATATCTAAGAAAATGAAAGGAGGGAAAAGAGCCGGGACTTAGGTAGGGTCAATTATCGACATATACATATAGTTGTGTTTTAATTTTAGACATACATGTGGGATTTATCTTCGCCAATAGGCTAATATCTGGCCTCATGTTAGATTTTTGTTAATGTGTACTCTCAGACGTATTTACATTTTTTGATATTAAACAATGATTTGGCGGCCCCGCAGCAGTAATTCTGAGAACCCCCTAGCGGTCACAGAATGCCCTCTGAAGACCTGTCGGTCATAATTAAACGTGAGTTTATTTTATCTACACACAGCCATCAAGTCTGAGATTTTTACAGCAAATGGTAAAATCTTATCCCAACTTCATATGAACTTATATAAATAATTAGGAACCTTTTAAACTACAAACTTCAATGCGTTGCGAATTTTTGGTCGACCATCACCTTTATCATGCAGATGTTGAACACATCACAGTCAGTTCTTTTGGTCCTAGCAGGTGGGCCACAGTTTCACCAGTTGCCTTTCTCTCGCAGTGGCTACATGCACGCTAGTTGAATCCACTGTTCTGTTCCATTTGTTAAAGCCTTGTTTTGTTAACACAACTTTATCACTGGTGGCCCAAAAGTTTCCACAGGGGAAGCAAAAGCATGCATCTTGTTTTACAGAGTATTTTACTGTAACTACATATCACTGAGAGTGAAACCAACTCTGGCGTAATGCAATGTAAAGTACTCTGGTTAAACATCTGCATTATGATTTCATCACTAAATTTGGGGTCTCCCTGCTCTGGCCGCAGAGGTTTGTTGGGAATGGCTGGGAGAGCTGTGCTTGTACATGGATTCTGCGGCCTCATAACCACTGATTTCAACTCCAATCAGTTATGTCTGCTACGCCTAACCATAACTTAACCTAAGCCTTTCTACGGAAAATACTTTTGACAAGCACATGTTCATGTGCTTGTCAAAAGTATTTTCCTTCTCAACAAGATGTTGACTCACCTCTATTTTTCAAGCAGAGATATCTTTATTAAAGCCTCTTATCAAGTTCTACTGCTTATATTACTCACATGCCTAAACAGGTGAGCGTTGGCAAAAGCTTCTTGTTTAAAATGCCAAAGCCAGATATGGCAACCAGACAGATCAGGTTGTACAGCTAATATCACTCACATTTTGGCTCGTCTCGACTGGTGAACTTAAAAATTCAGGATTAATTTCAAAATGGTGCTGATTATATACAAAGTGCTTCCTGAACAAGTCCCAGCTTATATTAGCATGTTTTTATTTTCATTTGTAGCAGGAGTATCAGGTGATCTGGTCAGACATGAGTCTTCATGTTGTCATTGGCAACACATAAGTGACATCACTGAACAATTTCAAATGATTTTGAAGTGCACTCTTAGTTATTTGTGTGTTATGTTCTGTATGGTGAGTGTCTATTCACTTAAAGAAACATTTTCAAATATTAAATATTAATTAAGTTGGTTAATGTAAGTATTTTTTTATGCTAAGCTAGGCTAATGATGTCTTGACTCCAGCTCTGTACCTAAAAGAGACATGAGAATAACCCATCTAGGAAGCAAATAAGCGAAGAAATAAGAAACAAGTCATAATTAATATTATTTATGGAAGCTCTCAATAGATATTAGACATTAGTCACAAATTCTGATGTCTAATTTCTCTGTAATGAGCTAAAATTGTGTGTAATTTGGTTTGAGAAGAAAGTCTGTCTATCAGTGGTATTTTAATTGACTCTCCTTTAATCTTCTGTAGTGCATTTGAATATATTGCCCTTCTCCTTAATGTTCAGTTACCTTGATTTCTGTTTCATTTTGGCATTGCTGGGGCCTTTTTGTTACTCTTTTTAAAAAGTTGTATCACTCGTCATAGTTATGATTCAACTTAAATAGTATCAACACTGAAACTAGATGCATGAGTGAGATTTGTGTTAAGAGAAGCTGCGATATCCCAGGGGGATTGTTAGTCATCTTCAGGCTGTTATAAAGCACGTCAGTCAACCCGCCACTTTGATTTTCTTCGGTTTAGCTATATGATATTGTCCAGATAAGCAGTATGCACTGGGAGAAATGTAAGTACAAAACATCATTGCTCTTTTGTTTACATGATACACAAGAACTGTAAAGTCCTCATTCATACAGATATTATTTTATATGCAATCTATATATTTTAATTATTAGTTTTAATCTGCTTGGATTTTATTGACGGAGGCACAAGAGCCGCAGAAAGTCTTTGAAATTTAAAACAAATACTGAATTGCTCACTTTGAGCATATTACATTTCTTATGATTTAGAGGAGGACATAGTATCATATTCAATATAATGCAATCCAGTGCAGTAGCCTTGCGGTACATACGACTTTTGTAAAGCATAACTGTTCTTGGTG
>NW_023340257.1:3375296-3376039 GCF_004916995.1 Morone saxatilis | reverse complement strand
GTTGGGAGAGACAATTTGGTTTAGCTTAACTTGTTTGATTTTCTGCTGTTGTATTGTCGGACAATCATAACTTATTCTCATAATTACAAAACTAACGGACGGCTGACTCAAAAGTCATGTTTGGGGATTTCTGGAAAACTTTGAACATAAGGAAAGAACAGTATATGACAATGTTTCCTGTTATGAACTGTGTCAGGATCAGGGTTGAAGCTGTCTGTCGGCACTCTTTTGAAAAGAGGAAGGTGGTCATTTGGAAGTTGGCTGCATGTTGCTATTGGGTTGTTATCTTGATATGCAAAATGGGAGCAGGCCTGCACAGCTGTGCGGCTTCCTCTTTTTTTGTTGGTTGAGCCCCTGTGCGTGTGGCATGGTGATTGTTTGTCTGTGTGTGTGTGTTCATGTGTGATTGTTTAAAACAGAACGAGGACATCAACAACAACACCTTCTGTTCCTTTGAGTTTCAATTCAATTCAGTTTTTTTTGTATAGTGCAAATTCATAGCAGTAAGCAAGTTTTCTCAGGACACCTTTCTATCCAAATATTTCTAGTATTAGCAATATTTGTCAAACACCTTCTTTGGGACAAGGGAAAGACATTCTAGAATTATCTTACACCTATAATAAAAATTCATTTTAAGGCCCTATTCATATGTGTAGCCAGGATGAACAACATAGAGTTGCTCAAAATAGAACAGAACTTTTCCATCTAAGGGCGTTTTCACACATAAAAGTCCGGACCAAGGT
>NW_023340257.1:3367292-3375196 GCF_004916995.1 Morone saxatilis | reverse complement strand
AGACAGGGATTCGGACTAGATCCCTATCTGCTGCACTATACCAAAACTAAACAGGATTGTTCTGGTAAATTTATAATGTATTTTATTTGACAATACTGTATTAATATTTTAAACCATAACACATAACTGTGCATGAGTGTTTTTTTTTTATTGGCAGACTGGACTAGATTTCCTTTGAATGTTCTTGGAATTAGTTTATGTTAGTGTGTGTGGCACTATTTCTTGTCATATTGACACACGTGTGAATTTTCCCTTTCATTTGTTTCAGCTTAACTGTACACCAATACAGGCTTACCGCTGGCTTAACTGAATGCCCGCCAATCCCTCCCCAACAGAAAACAACACTCAGTCTTCATCAAATGAACTTTGTGTGATGATTACGCTTGACGTTATTGCCACAGGATGTTTCCAAATCCACCAAAAGAGACATCTCAGGGAATCAGGATTGATTGCGTTAGGCTTTGCTTACGTCAGTTTCTGTTGGCAGTGATTACGCCAACCACATTTAAATTAGGCAGCATGGGACACTCTCCATGGCAGTCTGACTTTGACTATCAAGACAAGCATTTCACAAAAAATCAGCTGTAGCTTTGCAACTCTGCCTCAGAGAAGCTGAAGCGCCAGACAGACTCATACCTGCAGATGGCTTGTTAGCAGAGCATCGTCAAACTGCTGAACCTTTCACCCGTTTTCACTATATAACTTTAAGATTGATGTGACATCTACCAGAAAACTGAAGCAACCTGCTTATGTCTTTGCAATTGCAATCAGAACCCACATAAAAAAGCCTAAAAAAAAACCCTAAAAACATAACCACACTACGGGACACATAATGCATTCTATCCACACTATGCATTTATAGCCATGCTAGCGGCATGAATAGCATGTCAGTCTGTTGCAATCGTAAACCAATCATGATGTTACCCATTGGTTTGACGAGAACTGTTTTAAAGGCCTGAAGTTTGGCATTATGGTTGTCGCCATGACATTTTTTTCGGAGGTAGCGGCAGTGATGTACTGAGTTTCTGTGTGCTGAGCTGGACGGACTCACTAAGAATGACTAAGCATGCCCTAAAGCATACCCTGTTTTATTCTCTATTTTACTCTAAATGGGACCATCATTTACTAAATGAACATCATGCTGTATGTAAGAAGACTGAAACTACAGAGCCATAAACTCATCAGGTGAGAAGAAGGGTCATTTCTTCATAAGCCTCAATACTATTGGACTTCTTTTTTGCTGCTGGCCATTACACACAATACATTTTTAACAACAGAAAACAACACACAGTCAACACACAAGCTCTGTCCACTAATTATATACTGTCAACAGTCGGTTGGTTGCTCAGTTAGCCAGACCCACCAGCCAACCGAGCTATCTAGTTAGCTAATCTGTATCAATCGTTAGCTAGTTACATCTGACAGCTAATGTTAGTAAAATGCTAGCTAACTATCTAGCAAAAGGTTTATGTAGATTGACTGGCTAGCTATTAGCATTAACATTTGCTCTCTTAAAATGTGACAATATATATTTTGCTTTTCAACATAGACAAGCCTAAGGCGGTTGGAGCTTAGTTGGATTGTGCAGTTGACCCTCCTTTTTGTTTTATGTTCTATGCTCCAATAAAATTTAAAAACATTAGCTAACAAAATATGGTTGTGTTTTCAACATTAGTCTAGCACATAGCATATCTAAGTACAGGAAAGGAGGAAGTTGACTGAGGTTCTGAGTGAGGTTTGCTCAACTGTTAATGGAGACCAGAGATAAGTTGCATGGTTGCGTGTCTCTCTGTCTCCTCATAAAAAAGTGAAAGTGGAGGAAGATGGAAGGGCTGGTGGAAGTCAAAATGATCAAGAGCCATGGTGCAGATCACTTGTCTTAAAGTGTAATTTCACTCACCCGTTCAACCTGTCTCAGATGATACAATGTTTTGCTAAGTGAGGCAGGGACAGGAAGATTGGAGATAGCTCTATTCGGAGGTAAAGAGCACAGCCCATATTAAAAAACATAGTGACTATTGGATGGTTAGAGACAGCATGGTATCACAAAAGTAAAACTAATCTACATGTAGCCTTTTTGTCTATTTGGGATTAAGAGCTATTGTGGCATGTGTACATGAACCATGCATTTGCAGAGAGCTGTCAGTCTGCTGCACTACTGTGAGCAAATATTTTACTGTCAATCACTTTATACCCTAAGGCCGTACTGCTTGATGGGATTGTCTGCAGTTTCACGTATACAATTGTTTATTCAAAGGAGGCCCTGGCTTTCAGATCTGACTTCTCCTCATGCTTATACTTGCAGGAAGTCATTGGTTGAGCACTTAGCCTGCAGTCTTACAGTCTCACTGTCAGCTGTCAGTGTGGTCCCAGACGACACTAAAACCCCTTGTTTATCAGATGCACAAGAACAGAAAATCTTTATGGTGGTTTTATAAACTGGAAAAGACAATAAACTGTTACCTTTGGCACTGGTTCACAAATCAACAGCAACTGCACAGCTTCTGGCACCACTATGGACATTCAGTTGCAACCAACTAATCCAGCTGTGTCCAAACTTTTTCCCTTGGAGGGCTAAAACTGAAGAAAAGTCTAGCAACAAATTGAACCTTATAAAAAAAGAATGAATAATGTTAAGTAAGAATTTACGATATATATCTATGTGAAAATGGCTGCTGTAAAAAAGGTCTATTTTAGACATTTTTCCTAAAAACTTTCATTCTCAACTTTTGGTCCAACATGGGATCAGAAGCCCAAGAACAGCTGCTAATGGACTTTATCAACTGCTATTTCCAAGATCAAGAATGAATCTTAATATTTTGAAATGTTTTTAGTTCATGCTTATAAGGAGTATCTATATGTTATGGGTTTTTGATTTCCCCACCCCTTAAATACTTTATTGTGATTATATTCTATTTAATCCTGTATTTAACAAGAGAAAGTCAGAAAAACAAACAAGACTTTATTACAGACACCTAATTATTATAGACTTTTTACCATGGTGTCCATCACAGATATCGCCTCAAGACAGCTGAAGGGAAACATAGTCATGTGTATCCATCCATTTCCCTCTCCTTCTCTGTTTCTGGCAGAATCAGAATCAGAAATACTTTAATAGTCACAGGGGGAAATTATTTTTTATTTATTATTTTTATTATATTATAGCGCCGTCGTCAGGACTGGCCAGGTCCAGACCGTACCAAGGTGTGCGAGTCAGAGACCCAGTTAAGGAGCTGCTGAGGAGGAAGAGGAGCCTGGAGCCACACAGCACCAAGATGGCGCCCCCTACTGCGGTGAGGTCATCATGACACCTGACAATTTATGTATTTATTTAATGAGCTAGTGCTGCACAGGTTACAGGGATAAAAGAACAGTTTTAAAGCAGAACCTTACACTGTAAAAAAAACAGATGCAAGATAAAACACCATATGAAAAACAAAACCCAACAATAACAATCATAACAACACAAACCACAGGAAAACAATACACAACATCAGCAATCCCACCACAGAGATAAACCGTTCATGAGTGCAAGACATTACCAACCGGACGCACATTACCAATGCTACAGACTACAGACCTGACTGTCCTTCAACAATGTTTTCACACTGCATTTACTATGTTGTAGAATAATGCACTCTCTGATACCCAGAGGTGACAGTCCCCTCTGGAGGAAGCTACTGTTAACCCTGAGCCAGGTCTCAAACTCAGGGCCAATTCAGTGGTCAAGTACTACAAGAAAGTGCAATATTCAAAGAAATACATACTATAATCTAAAGAAATCTTACTAACATCATACTTGCAAACAGCAGTTTCTATATATTTATATACCACAAAGGCCCAAAAGCTGCTCTTTTCTCATCAACCTTTTGCATGCATTTAAGAAAACCTTTGACTTTTGCCATTATTTTTGCGCCAAACAGAATACATAGTTGTTTTTATAGAAAGGGGTAGTTTCCATGTAGGATTTTATCATATTTTTGATATCATCTCGAAGGCCAGAGGGAGGGAGATGGAGGGCCGAAAATAGACCCTGGCCAGCTGTTTTAAGAGGTTTTAAGCGGTTGTGGTGCTAAATTGAAGATATTGTATAATAAACCGACTTTTGACAAAAACAGTCAACAGGTTATGCTTCTTAACTATATTACAATAATGAAGCCATGACTTTCAACATGACAAACACATCTTTGCCATGTTTTCTTTGATGTTCAGCTGAATGATGTCTATATAACATTACATTGCGTTCTGATGATTTATCACCATTCATTTCCAGGCTGACAATCTTTACACATCAGAAATGTCATGTAGATGTATGGAGTCAATGATCTTTATATTTTCTGCAGCAGGGAGGTCACTGCAGAGATCAAAAGACATGCACATGGCTGATCTTCCACATGCATCCTGTAATGTTGCTTGTAAAAGTGGCGTGCAGAAACTGCAACACGACAGATCGAGATTGTTCCGTGGGGAGTGAACTTTCCAACTTAAACCTTAATCAGCAAATTATCGATGGCACTTTCAAGAGCTGAAAGACAGGGCCCCAGTGGGGCCATCAGGATATGAGCAGTCAGGACCCAGGGCCTCTCCCAGAGCAAAGAGGGGATTTTGTCCTTATATAATCCAGGTGTTTTTCCATGGCAGTTACAGCCATTCCCTGCATGGCCCCAGGCCTGGGCACACAGCCCTATGCAAAATAACTTGCAGCCTTGCCAAAGATCCCTCCCTCTTGCTATTTATTACACCTACCAGACCAGGAGGAGACAGACACAGCATGTGCACGCACACACACACACACACACACACACAGAAACAATCTCCCCTTAAACACGGCATATGATAAGCAAGATAAATCTTGAAGACAAATGACATGAAGCATAACTTGATACGAAGTGTGTTTTCTTTCAAAAGGTTATGAAATGTAATTGATAATACTCCTCTTTCACTGTGGGAGTATTTCTGTGGAACATGAGGATTGCTTTTGAAATTGGATATCAAAAACCAAAGTATAAAAACAATATGTGATGGTTGGTTACGTGTTGGAACTATTTCTTGCTGGATCACAGTGACTTATGGGAATTTCTGCTGGTTGCCCTGCAAAATTCCTGAATGTCACAGCACCATTTTCCAAAAATGTTGACCTATTTCTTTAAACCTTACAGTAAAAGCTTAAACTATTACTGTAAGGTAGTTAAGTTAAGTTAAACCATCAGTTTGGCCAAATTATTAACAAACTAATTCCAATAAACCTCTAGTAATATACTACCATCCAGATAGTTTTGTTTTTCTTGGCCCAAGTCTCTGTTTTTACTGGAGCGACCTAATTCTGAACTGTCCCTTTGAAAACTGTTAACAGTGAGTGTGTGTGTTTTTCTAGAGTAATGGAGACACTATTTTTGGAAAAAGATATAGTTTTAAATGTAATTTAAATTCCTTAAAATTAGTGTACACCCCACAAACAAAATTGAATTCACTGCTATTGTTTTGTAGCGACTCTTTAAATAAGTAGGTGGGTTTTAGTATTACATAGTCACTAAGCCTTATGTGAAGGGCAGCAGGCTGATATAAGGTACAGGGGATTCCTGTTTAAACAGACAGCTTTGGTTTAAGATCCTCATATTTGCCACACTGCCTTGTTAAAGTGCACTCTCTGTTTACAGTTAAACACACCCAGTCAGCACTTACCTTACAACACTTTTTGTTATGTGTATTGATGCTATTTAAACTGAACTCAACATTAGCATCCAGCAGGAAATATGACTCATTGTCAGGACTAAAAAATGGGATAATTTTCAAGGAACAGCTTCTGAACATGTGTGCAGCTGCAAGGATTTTTGTTTCTGAGTTCTTTAAAGCCCTGACAAGGAACATTCATTTTGTGTTCATTTGGCAGCCCCTGTGGACAAAAGCGGTAGTGTTTCTACCATCTTGTTTCATTGATATGAAGGGCAGTCCAACTGAATCAGACCTGGTGGCAGGCTTTAAGAATAACTATAGAAATAGTCAAATGTGTGGTTGGTGGTCTTTTTCTGCAAATTATTTATTAGGAATAACATCCTGAGATGTACCATCTCGTTTTCAAGGGGGTGCTCAATGACAAAAAGGTCCATATACACAATTACAAAAAAAATGGTATTATTGTCAGTGAAATCATTAAGTAATAGAGTTTCAAACCATGATTACAAAGTTATAGAGGTGTAATTATTGACATGTGCAACTGTCATTGATACAATTGATTCTATAATAAAAAGACAGGGCCTTTTTAAACAGGTGGTAATATAGACAGAATATCTACAGGTAGATTATTCCAGTCCAAAGGAGCTTTAAATATGAAGGCTTCCTTAGCTATTGACTTATAGACTGCAGGAACAGAAAAAAAGAGCTGTGTAGAATGTCTCAATTAATAACTCGAGGAGAAAGGTAGCATAAACTGTTAGTATAGTTATTTAGTATAGTTTAGTAAGTAAACTCTGGGAAATGTATACATTTAAAAATAAACTACAGCCAGTGCTGCTGTCTTAGAAGGAAGCTGAAGAGTTTAACACATCGTACAATGGTGAGTTTTAAAAGGACAGCCAAGAACAAACCTGCATAATCCATTATGAACTATATTAAAAGGAAGAAGATTTGTTTTTGGTGCAGTGTGGATTACAACATCAGCACAGTTCTATATTGTCAGTCTTGTTTGTTTCTACACTGTAAGACTTTTACTGTTAAACTGGCTGCATCTTTAACAGCAAAGTACTGTATTTTAAAATGACAGTGTATTAGTTGAAATAAAATTGCAGTTCAGTAAATTTACAACACAGTACTGGTTACAGTTTTGTCAGTAAATTACTGTATATTCACTTAATTTGTATAGCACTTTTTAAAAAACAATGTTTACAAAGTGCTTTACATACACAAATAGCAGCAATAAAAATAAGATTAAAAGCAATATATGAGGTGGACAGAATACAACCAAAAAACACACCAACAACAGAAACAAAAATCAGTATTAAATTGAGACAGTTTCAACGTCTCCTTGTTGTACCTTTAACTCTGCAAACTTGTTCATGTCTCTTGACGGATTTTCAAGTCAGCACGAGTAAAGTATGTCGCTGGTGTAATGAAAGATCATTGTCTGCTCGCTGTCAGAGCTGTGACACTGACCAGGTCCTCGTTGCCTCTGACAGCTGCACACGCCCTGCCGGCTGACTGCAGGCAGTAGGGTTCAGTCACTCACTGATGTGAACGCTGACACTGTCAGTGCTGTCCCTTTCTAAAACCTAACCTAAATTATTATTACAGCTATGTACATTTTCCCTGATAAATAAATAAATATATGATAATAATTAATAATGCGCAGTCCTCGTTAGCTATTGTCTGCTTTTGTTGGGTAACAACTGCTGAAGCCTCTTAATGGTTTCAGCTGTGAGTGAAAAAATGTATCCTTTGTTTTGAGAGTTGAATCTTAGTTCAGCCTCAGCCTGGGGTAAAGATTTAAAGCTTCTTTAGAAACATAAACTTGACACAACTTACAGTATATAAGTTATGTTATGTGAATTGATAACATTCTTCCTCCAGCTGTGGGTGCAGCTGGACTCCACCCTCTCTCTTTGAACACCCTAAGACAAGTGTGTCCGTTGTGCTTTCAAGGAATATGATATCCACTTACGCAGTCTGATCAACTATGAAGTTGCAGCTAACCTCCAAGCTGCAGCCTCATAATTGACCAGACTGCGTGAAATTGTGGTTATTGGGTGGCATGTATTCATTGTTTTCTGCCTTGTTAAGACCTAACATCTAATCTTGTGGATCCCAGGTACGTAAATGGAGCGAAGCCTGCGAGCTAGTTCAGGCAGTCAACTCGAGCTGCGCTGCTATACACACATGACATGCCTTATTCCATAATCACTAACCAAGCA
>NW_023340257.1:3361178-3367192 GCF_004916995.1 Morone saxatilis | reverse complement strand
AATGTGAGTTGACTGACTGAACTAAGAATATCAATTTCAATTTCAATTTCAATAAAAACATAAAGGTCAAAGACATGATATATACAGTTTCACTGTAAAACCAGATATGGTAATTTAACAAAAATCTAAATTGAGTTTGTGTCACTTAAATTTTTCTATGTAATTCGTTTCAACACTTTTTCGCATAACAGTGTTTTCATGGATTGGGCCTGACTTTTTGCAAAGTTACAGATTGATTTATTTGATATTTAATTTTTTTACCATTCTCTCTCAGGTTTAGTCACACACGAATCAGTTAAAAAAGATGATTTAGCACAAGACTGTTCAAGACCATACCTACATGTGAATACAACTCTTGTATCTCTAACACACACACACACACACACACAATTAATAATCATAATCTTGACTCAGCTGCTGCTTACACCTGGACTTGATCGGTACAAGTATAAATATGGCATATTTATACATCAACATTACAGTGTGACAGCAGCAACATGTGATGATGGTTCTACAGCAAATTATCGAGATGCTCAACTCACCATTTTAATCATTGTTACTGTTGTTGTCTGTTTCTTTTAGGATGTAGTTGCACACAACAACCAATCATTGTACACACAAGGTACGTGTTCATTCTTATCAGTGGCATCAGTTATCAGACACCAACCAACCAACTGATTACTGTAATTAAAGTATGTGTCTCTGCCTGTCTTGAAGCCTCACACTCAAACTTCTCTTGAAATTCAGGCATCTTTGGTTCTGATGTTTCTGGCGGCTCCCCAGCTGAGCTGTCGGCGGCAGTCAGTGATGGAGGGCTGCAGTGCACAGGATGGAAAGCTGCCCCTCCAGCCACCAGCACTGGCCTGCAGCCTGCCGTAACGCCTTGGTCTTCATCTGACTACAACCAGCAGGACCGTTCGGCTCAGACTCTGGCCTACTCAGCCACCCCCACCCTCACTGCTGATGTGTACATGCAGACTCTGTGTCCCAGCTACACCATGCTGACCTACACACATGCGCCACTCCTCACTAACTTTGGGGTGAGTAGGAGACAATTGGTGAACTGAAGCATTTTCAAAGTTTTACCAGGTCAGGCTTTGTTTAAATTTACATTGTATAGCCAAAGCTAGTTGTAGCTGCGAAATGTCTCATAAAAAAGTGTCAAGACAAAAAATAACTTTAGTTTATAGGTGATTTGAATTGAGCTTACTCTGATGCATTTACAGCTATGTGCATTGTTCCTAGTGCAAATGGCATGCAGGTGACGAGGAGTCTGTTGATGTTAATGCAGGTTGCACAAGCAAGAACTCGCAAGACACAGATATTAAACACTTTACAGCCACAGTCTAGCTAGATCTAAGGTAATCACAGAAACACTGGGTTACACTGTGGGTCACAGGTCAGCAGGCCACTTAGCAGAATTTTGCTCAGGGCCGTAGAGAGGGCAGAACCTGCTCTGGCCACAGGGACAGGAGTTGGTTAACTCAATGGGAGGTTGTGGCATGCAACCTGTCCCCTGGAGCTCTTCATCGCACTTCCATCCTCCTCCCTCCACTTCCATTTCTCCCTGCAACATTTCAAACCGATCTACTGTCATAAAATGCTGTTTTGTACACAGTTTTTGAACAATAGTGGTCAATGCTAATCTCCCTGACAAACACATTGAATTTCTTTCATAATAAAAGTCAACTTGTGTTTGCCAGGTCATCAAATTCCGACATTAAGGTCTGGTGCCACCAACCCAGTGTGTATTTGGTGACCTTGCAATGAGACTCAACAATCAACTATCTTATCGACTTGTGATTGGCCTCTCCAATTATGAGATAGATTTTCTAACGTCTGGAAACAGGGTTATTATGGTTATTACTAGGGGTGCGCATCTCACTTCTAAGACAATCCAAATCGTATCTAGATACATGGGCTACGATACAATTCAGGGAAGATGCATTTGAATATGAAACAATTCAGTGCAATGCGATATGATATGATGCAGTCTGATACAGTTCTTATATTTGTAGACATTTAATTTCCATTATAATTTAAAATATTTAAAATAATTGTTTCGGCGTTGTCAGACATGTTTGTTTTTGTACCGACCATGCTGCACTAATGTTACTCTTGTTGTGAGACGCTCACATTTTCGGACTCGGTAAATCTTTACACTCCTAGTTATTATGGAATGTTTGTCTAAAGACACCAAAAAGAAACTGTCTATAAACCACAGCCACGGTTGTAGTTTCAAGCATGTGTTTGAGTCTTTGCTACTTTTAGTTCCTTCCTGATCAATGTAACATTTCTGTGATATTTGTTGTTGTTTCAGACCATACCTATGGCCTCAGCACCAGGCTCCCTCCCTCAGATGGAGCTCCCAGACTCAGGGTTGACATACCTCCCCTGGGCCCAGCCCATCACCACCATATCTACCATGCCCAACCCTGGGGTCCAGTTTGCCCCCGGCTCCGCAGCCCTGCCCGGGCCACCTCTGGTCCACATGCCCTTGTCCATGTCTTTGACCACCATGATGCCTCAGCTAGAGGCTCAGGGCATAGATCCTCAGTCACAGATACTGGACCTCCCGCACAGTTCAGACCACCAGCTGGACCCTGAGCCCCAAGGTCAGTCTCTGGATGAAGATCCAGAGGTAGAGTCAGAATCACCAAGCCTCCTGGATAAACTTCTGGAGGATCAAAAGGATGATGGCGGTGAGCGGGACAAAGACTCGTACAGCAGCTCGCTCTTTATTCCAGATGTCTGAGAGTGTTCTTCCATTCTCTCTGTTTCTCAGGGGCCACCATTAAAGGATAATTTGGGTTTATCACAACTTGAGTCTTCATTTTAGCTGTTTACCTACTTTCTGTTCATTGTGATAGCGCTGTACTCTCCAGGATAAATGCTGAGGTTGATGCTGGATAAATAACAGTTGAGAACCGGTTCTCGATTCCCAAAACAATGATGTCAAACACACTGCTGCAACTGAGTCATGGTGGAGAGGAAGAAATGGTCCAAAACATGGCTTCCTCATCACAAAGACAAATGACAACAGTGCTAGTTGTAATTATCATTTCAAGTAAAGGTGGAACACCTTCTGAAAACCTGTGTAGGCCTACTTTTTTCACACATAAAACTGATCAGGAGAATTGGACCAATAAGCAGAATTGATAATGGCATTGGTATCAATAAAATCTTATAACTTCCATCCTTGGAGACGATTTTGTGGCAATTTTAACAATTACACCTTTGTATAGTAATATGCACCACGTAATTCTGAATCTTGAGACCTTGTCTTGTTTAGCGACCGTAAATAAATTTAGTAAACCTACTCAATCTCAATGATTATAACTTCTTCAGTGAAGACATATCTTATATTTTTACTAGAGAGAAGTACACCATTATCTGTATCTGTATTTTTTTAGTCGACTCGTAATTGTATATGTACTCGGAATGGGTGGGCCTTAAAACAGATGGGGATGGCTCTTCAACTGAAACTGGGTGGGACTAACTGAAAGTTGTTAATTTAAACTTGAAATTGAGATTAACACAACGTCCTCAGAATTGAGCATGAGAGCAATGTTCTTGATCACAGGAGTAAAAGAACTGTTTACAGAATAAGTTTATTTGAATAAAAGTTATATTTATTGGTACGTAATTAATTACCTACCTAAATTAGTACCTAATTATTACACCCTATATTATAATTTATTATCTTCACAGCAACCCCCACATATGGGCGCCCACCTAAGACCTAAGTTGTAATAAACCAGAATTAACTTTATTGTAATTAGTTATTCCTGTTACTTTTACACTTTTCCTTCCACAATTACAACCACAATACCTTTTACTGTCATAATTTTTTCTGTGCATTTAAGATCTAGCATTTGCAGAATGCAGTTAAGTATTATTTTATGCTGTTGTGACGTAATGTACACTTCTACTGCTCTAACTAATGGGACCTTTTTGGATGTTTTAAGTGTTTTAAATGAGTGTGTAAGATATTGATGCTTTGAATATAAACCTATATTTGATTGCAATTTGTGTTAGTAGCTGTTTCTTTCTTGCTGCAAAAATTTGACAAAACAGAACAAAGATGCTGCTGTTGTCTGTCAGAGGCACTGAGACACAGTTACCATGAAGTGCTGTGCGTCACCTGTCATACTCCTGAGACGTTTTCCTTAGCATTATAAAATCTGTCATACCGCCGCCACAAAATGTGTCACACTGCTAGTTTTCTTTTTTAAAAGTGGATGACCTGAAGAACAAAAGCTTAGTTGTAAGTTAGTCACTGACTGTCAGTATCTGTCTGCACCATCTGAAATAGTGTACACAAAAACAACATGAGTATTTAAATGGAAGAAGAAGGTTTAGCTGTCAAGCTGTCATAAAAAGAATGTAAAAGTGAAAATGGTATTCTGTAAGAAATATTAACAATTTGGAAAGTTCAGCATACAGGGTGTCAACCATAACCAATGAGAACATGCAGAAGTCTTTAAACTGCATTAGTAGAAATCACAGATGGGTTTCCAACAGAAACACTTCTCCCACTTTCGGTCAATAAGACTCCAACCAAAGCAAACTGAAACAAGAGGGCAATGCATCACATTTCCAAAAGAAGTATACTGTGCAGCACATGACACCTCTTCAGCTCTGCACCAACGTCCTCAGCTGACATAACTGTCTTTCAGAGGCTGTATCGAGTTTTAGAGTGAAGATACTGGCATCATATGATCATATGCCTTTAATCGATAGTGACAGTTGAAGAGTGACAGGAAACAGGGAGAGAGAGAGAGGGGATGACATGCAGCAAAGGACCACAGGTTGGATTCAAACCTTGGGCCGCTGCAGCAAGGACTCATGGGGTACATGGGGTAGGGTAGGGAGGGAGGAGGTTAATACAGAGATACAGCAGTACATAGTACCTGGAGGAGAGGGATAAAGAAGGAATGTTTAATGGAGAGGGAAGATAATATGGTAAATCAGTAGACATAAAGATAATTTACTCAAGACAAATAAATATGTAATGTTTTGCATTCAGCTGCAGTTATATCGTTCTGATATTTGGATATATATGCCAACATTCTCGGTGCAGCTCTAAACTTAATGAAATCTTTCTGAAAATTGGTAATGTTGGGGTTGTCATTCAAGCGGAAATATGCAAGGTAGTTTAATTTCTAATTTTCTATGTAACAACAGAGTGCACTGACCCGTCTTACACTATACTGTTGGGTGAGGACTTTGTCCCAGTGCTTGTGCTTGCTCTTGGTAAATGAAGGCCTCTAAGCTTCAGCGGTTTCCCCCCTGCGGGGAAACTGACAACGGACTGAGACTCATCTGTCAAAAATCCCACACCTGGAAACACCTGAGATCATATCACAGAGGAGAAAATGTGCCGGGCCAGCTCATGCAATGGGAACATGTGAAAAGATGTGGATTTTCCTCATGCAGAATTCAAAATTGTAAAACCAAACAAGTGCTGAGAGTATAGGTGACACTCCAATTGGAGTAGTACCTGTTGATGTAATACTCAGGGGCAAAAAATGAAAAAGAGGAAATGTTAATAGTGCAGATGAAACATGAGATATTGCATACTTCTGATGTATGAAAGAGTTTGTATGAATTCCAAGAGTGCAGGTTGCAGAGTTAATTATCTTAATATCAGCATGACTGTAACTGTAACACAGGATCCTCTGTTAAAATTAGGGTTTTGGCTGAAAAGATCATTTTAACGTTAATGTGTGCAGTATCTGTCGTCATCCATCTGCTCTCTTTGATTCTCGACAAATGACTTATGTGATGACTCATTCATGTATTGTTCTTACAGTGTTTTTGCCACTTTATCGCGTGATTTGAACCTCAACTCCCCTGTGGATCAAAGAAGGGGCAGTTGGTACTCTGCTGACACAACTAAAGTGTCTTGTAGACTCGCCACTGCCGACCTATGGCGCGACGTCACGGGAGCGCCGTAACTATTTATACTTGCGCTGGTGGTCGCGACACTAGTTGCAGTCTTCTCCTGAACA
>NW_023340257.1:3355636-3361078 GCF_004916995.1 Morone saxatilis | reverse complement strand
GCGAGCGGGCCAAAATCCTGTCGCGCCAGCGAGGTCTACGTCATTTTGACGTCACAGTGTCGCGCGACAGGTCTCAAGCGGCAAGCATACTTCGGCCTTTATGCTCACACGTCCTTAGGGTGCATGGGGAAGGTAAACAAAAGGTGTTGAAAGGTAATGTCATGTGTGACACTTTGCTTATAATTGCCTGTAGGTTCCTCAATCCAGGTTTCCTCCTTTCAGTCCATCAGCCTAACAATTTATTTTATCTCAAAGACAGAGTGAGGGCTGTGGTGTTTGTCATGTGTTGATTCGCAGAAAATCTCTTTAAAGTGCTTCCTCTTTGGGCCAAGAGGTTTTGCCTAAACATGCCTGTGCAGCACCTTTGATAGCACGCAGGGGCGGGACACATGGAGCAATCACCAGAGCTGATCATACAAAGGTTGCGCTCCAGGGTCTCAGAAATCTAGCACCCCAAGGAGGTTGAGAATACACATTTAAAAGTTTATCCCAATCACAGTTCTTTTATATTCATTCTGCTGCTGCAGAGAAATGGCTGCTATCACAAACCTGCATATTAGTACCACTTTCTCATAATTCAGGTTTCTATGCTGTTCTCAATAATCAAATAATTAATAAATTATTTATTAATGCTTCATAGATCAGTTTTAAACTGTTAATAAGATTAACTTTTGGGTTGCCAGGTTAATATAATTGGCACATGTTTATCCTTTGTATTTGGAAATAAAGTAGTTATAAAGTTTTACATTTTCTAATAAGCCATCAAGCCTGCAGTTACAGTATATATGTTAGTAAGTCATTTTTTATAGGGGTTTCACTCACTCAACTTCAAGTCTGCAGTTATACGTATTAATAAGTTGATGTGAAAACATGGATGTGACATTCAAATACTGATCTATAAAGCATTAGTAAATTATTTATTTACCATTAATAAAGCCATTAGTTATTAACCCTGCAAGAACCTCTCTGGGATGAATCCTGCAGTAGAATAATTATGGACTGAGGTCATTAGCAGGCTGTATTTGTCATCTTTTTTATGTTTTTAAAATGCCCTACTGGCTGCAATTAAGTGTAGATGAAATAGAGACTTAGTAGAATGTAACATAGATAACATAACTATATATAGCTATATTATATATATATATAAAATATATTGAAGATGCTCAAAAGTGATCAAAGCATTCTTTAGGAGTGCTCAGAAAAATCTGAATTAGAATTACAAAATTAGGTCTTATGCATGAATGTAAACCTTGATCTGAGTATTTCAGTAGTCATTTTTGTCTTCATTGCTTTGCTCACCTTCTTGGGGCCCCGGGGCAAAAAGGTGCTGGGCCCCTATTAACCCCCCGCCCGACATTTCTCCTACTCTCTCTACATTCCAAGAATATCATATTTCGATTATTAGGTTTGCTGTGTGCCGAATTGATTAAACACAAAATCATTTAGGCACCGTAACAGTGAATTTAAATCATATGAAATAATAAAAAGCTACAGCTAAAGGCTGGAGAAAGCAGGACCACTTGCATATCTGTCTGTTAAATATTAAGCTACAGCTATCAGTTGGGTAACATAGCTTAGCATAAAAGAAATACTCCATACGAAGATTTAAAAAAATCTGTCCAACAGTCCCTCTTAAACTCACTCATTATTAATCTGTTTAATGTGGAGAAAAACTGAAGTGTAACAAAAACAACAATTCACTGTTTTATGGTGATTATATGCTGGACTGTTTCTTGGCACGGACTGGCACATAACACCCCTCCGTAAAACAGAGAAATGTATTTCTCACATGTTTTTTGTATGGATTACACAAGCAAGATACAACAAGTCTATCAATGAGATTTAGAGATGCTGGTTGGTGGGATTTGTTAATTTGGACAGAGCCAGTCTTGCCATTTCCAGTTGTTGCAAAGCTAACTGACTGCTGGCTGTAGCTTTGTATTTAGCACACAGCCTCAGGGGGCTTCAAAGTTCTGCACATCTTGTACAGAAAATGTGCTGATCATCTGCTGTCATGATTGCCTTTCCTACTTGCACATTTAGTTTATCTTGGTTTTCATCTGTGAAGAGAAACAGCCGCTTGCAGGAGGCAAAACATCAACAGCAGGAGCGATACTGGAACCAGTACAGTCATGCTGAGGCCTGTTCTTCCTGCTCGGCTCATAGATAGAGAACACTTAATATGAAGGTTATCCTTAAACAGTGCAAGATGCCACAGATCAAGGTAGCAGGCCACAAATAAACAGGGAGTAAAGGAACCAGTATGTTATTGCTTTCTCACACGATATAATTTTTTCAACTGCTCACACATACACATACACATCTCTACAGCTATCTAATAAGAGGCAATGCAATGGCAATCCAGGTATAGTATTATTGCCAAGAATGTTGGGTTAAACAAAGAACGATTATCTACCATTGGTTATTCAGATTAGCATATGTATTTTGTGAAATACCTGTAAACTCTTTGCTTTTTCCTGGGATGTTCCATAGAAATATCTAAATATCTATGCGGGCGATCACACAGAGATGCATTATTACAGGTGCAACTGCTTAACAAAACACCTTGGCAAAGCACATCGGGGAACAGCTGGTGCACCTGTGGAACTAGGCTGGGCGATCAAATATTGTTAACATAAATTCAAGCAAAAGGCAACGTCTAGATGAGTGAAATCTTGCTTCATTTCAAAGAGATGGATAAGTACATTTACTTGGGTTTACCCTCGACTACGCCCCTGGACTGGGTTGCACCGGCTATCTGTAAGTTGTCTCCGGCGCTTCTAAAACATCTTGGCAAAGATCGTCTGTGAAAAAACAGCTGGTGCACCTGTGGAGCAGAGATGCACACGCAACTGGGCGATCATATATGATAATGGAAAAAAGTTGATTCAAGCTGACCCATTCACTGGCATAGTAAACAGCATCAAAACAGGAAGAAAGTGCTAGTAAAGTCCGCCTCTTGATTGATTTAATTGGCTGTTAATTGTGACATTGACAAATGGTGTGACTCTACGCCTTGCAACTAAGTCACTAATTAACTAAATCAGCTACTAAAATTGGTTGGACCGCGATTATTTGGGGCATAACCTAACTAGTTTGGACGTAAAGTCATAACTAAGGCAAGAGGCCAATCAGCGATCAAAGATCCATTGTCATGGTTATGCATGTCAGACACTTTGTACTATAGGAAAATAATGGTTTTGTTGGCAACATGTTTCTAGTGACGCATTTCTAATCAGCCTCTTTGTATCCGTTCTGCCATAGCGGCTATCACTGATCAGGCCAGGTCAGCAAATAAACCAGTAACTTGCAGAGGGTTGTTCACCAGCCACCAGACACTTCAAACAGAAGAGCTTTTAATGAACCAAATACAGTCTGTATTTATATAAAAAACTTTACACATCAGGTGTGTTCACCCTCCAATATTTACATAGGATTTTCCTGTCACTTTCATAGTGCGGCACAGTAGGTGCGTCTGTTATCAGACCTGGGTGTGTGTTAGGATTTTGTGCATAGAAACGTGAATGAATGTAAACAGTCCTTGATTTACTCAATAAAGAAACACCCTCAGATATAATTACACACAGGTAAAGGGCTCACTTATCAGTTCTTGCGAAATACAGAGTGATGATATTTACCCTGGTCACCATTTTCTGCAGGACTGATAACATTTTATTCCAGTTGCTATTAAAGTTTAATGCTACACTGAGATGAGAAGTGTTTTTATATCTTTCCTATTTAACTATTGGAGGATAACTCTTATCTGGCACCCATTTTGGGGATTTAAATTAACGATCCTGTTGCTTAAATATTAACATGGACAAAAGCAGCAGTGTCTACACACAAAGGATATGATTCAGTAAATCTGATCGTGAACTTCAAAGCAGTCTCATAAAGGTGTACAGTTTAAACAGCGTCACTGTACCGTGAACAACACTCAGTTTTATTAGGAGCATTGTGTGTTGTTCCTAGTCAGACTGGTGTATTTTATTGTGCTCTGCGATTGTACATTTGAGGCTTAATGGTGGCTCACAAGTCATCTGTACAATGAAAACAAGCTTTTAGTTTCAGACTACAGCACATTTTATATATGTGATATGATATCATCTTTTTTATGCATTCCTATTCCTTGTCAAAACCTGACAACTTGTTAGCTCACCTGGTGGAGACCCATGTACAGGGGCTGGGTCCTTGTCACGGTGGCCATGGGTTCAGCTCTTTCTCTCCCCCATTTCCCGTCACTCTACAGCCGTCACTGTGAATTAAAGGCAATAAAAGCCCCCCCCAAAAAAGAAATTAAAAAAAGAAAAAAAAAACCCTGACAACTACATTACACATAATGCAACTCAACCGTCAACAATCCAGTCAGGTTTTCATTGCATCATGCTAGTAGTGGCTAATCCTTGTTAAGTGCTATGCATTAAGAATTCTGGGTTATACTGCAGTAGTATTATAGTAGTCTGTAATAACAGTTATTCCACTGATTCTCACGACTAATTACATTACTGGGTAATTTCTATGAGTGCTTAATCTAAATGCCTGAATGCTTAATACTCCATATGAAGAACTGAATGCCGTCTTAACAATTTGACAAAACAATTCCAACTCAAGGATCACTTACTAGTTTTATATAGGGCTTTCAGCACTGTTACATGGTCCTCATCACCAGGTGGAGTTTGCTCAGTTTGCTCAGCATAAAGAGATGGATTCAAGCTCTGTAGCTAAGATTTCATAGCCCCTTTATGATTTCTCATTTGTGTTAAGGTTAAAGAGGTACTCCACACAATTTCTTGAGCTGTTAACTGACTATACATTGTTAAAACACATCAATGCTGGTGTTAAAATTGACTTTATTACTAAATGTATGAAAATCTGCATTTTGTGGTTTGAAAATGGCTCAACATGTGGTCCCTGAACCTTGCAAGGCCAGTACTGACATAGAGTCGACTGTATGGGAATTAAATTTATATTTAAAAACATTATTAATGCCCTCGAACCAGAGGAGGACGGCCCGTCTCCCCAACCTCCGCTTTCAGTGGGAGTCTTTGAAACTGCTGCGCTCCTCTTCAAATGTAAACTGATCGAGACACGTCGTTCACAGGAGTTTCTGCTACTTTTTGCTAACCCTCTACTTAGTATTTTGGCGCAGTGGTTCAGACTTTAGACAGCTGTAGAAACACCACCATACTGCACTCTTTACTTGATCCTATGCCCCAACAGCCGCACCCCCTCTGAGCCGCTAGCTCAGCTACAACATGGGTACCACACAGAAACTTTTACAAACTGCTGTGAATGTGCTTCTAGTTACTGTAAAAACTGTAACTCGCTCTGACTAACAGCTCGCTGTTTCTGCTACGCTGCTGTGGTCAGTCTGTCACTCACTGTGCCACGCCCCCTAAAGTCACTGTCCTTTGGGTCCCTGATGCATTTTTCAAATTTGCT
>NW_023340257.1:3352587-3355536 GCF_004916995.1 Morone saxatilis | reverse complement strand
GTTTATGTATGTCATATAGAGGCATCAGTGTTGAATTGAGACTGTTTCATAACCAGTTAAAAACTCCTTGCAGTAGATTTACTTAACAAATTACTTAAGTAAATCTTACACAACTGAAATCATGGTCAAAATGATTAACACAAGGGTGGCCAAAACACTATTTAAAGCAGGTATTCTCAGTATTTAAGTTGACTTTTCAATGTGGATGGCAAACAATCAAAAAAAAGTAAGAAGCCATATTGATTCTAATTCATTTTTAAATAATCAATCTTGCAAGGGAAGGCAGAAATGTATAAATAAATAAATAAAATACCCTCCTTGCGCTCCCAAAGCATTTCCTTTCCCTTTTCAAAAAGCAAAACAGATACACACTCCCCTTGAAAAAAACTTTCAGTTCTACTTCCAGAGAAAGTGGTTTAGATAATCACAAACGGTCTGCAATTTTGTCAATTGTAGTGGGATTATCAAGCAGGCAAAGCAGGCAACTGCTATGGGGCTTTGAACCCTGAGGGGCCAAAAGGATGCAGGTTCACCAAGTAGCAATTAGTTTGTGGTAAATGTAAAGGATTGATAACATTTCTTCAGATCTGTCAGGTGCTTGTATAGCTGTTTAGCTCTAGTGGACCCATTAGCTGAAAAGAAAAGAAAATTTTACTTTGTTAAATAGGGGTACATTATAACTGAGGATGCAATCTTAAATGATTAAAATTACATTTTTCATTTCACTGGGACTACTGAAAATCTCTTCCTAACCTCTAATGTAGAATTGATGTGGACCAAATCCAAATTCCTCCCTCTATGAAAATGCATTCCAAAGAGTTACACAAATTAATTGGGTATTTTCCAGAGTTAGTCTTTTTTAGTACCAACTTCCTGGTTTGTGTTTGCGTTCTACTGCACACAAGGAACACACAACGGAGTTTAATACGAAAAGACTGTTAATTTAGAAGATGTAATTACTTGATCTTGACAAGCTATTGAAGGCTTATATTTAATCCCCATCAGTTGCATGGGAAGCATGTTAGGAAGGGATCACTTAATGGCCAGGAACAGGAGGAATGATTAGTCAAATATTTTATATATAATGTTCATATGGGTACCTCACTATGGTTTTAAGACCAAAAAATGTGGAACTGTTAATTAACTACACCTGTATTTATTGTATGCATCAATAAAGCAAGTTATAAACTGTGATGATATGGGCCTCAATGCAATGCCAATTTTTTTACCTATGAAGAGGGGCAGGGCAATCTGTTTATTTTATGTTTAATGTAATCTCAGTTTAATGAGTACAGTGTTATCATAACACAGGGCAAATATAATCAGACTGATTCCATCCTGGTATAAACAATGAGGATAAGGGCCCATACACATGGTTAAATTACATCTGTTCACAGTGTAGGGTTAAAGACACCACTGTGTACAAATTGCAATACATACACGAGATGAAGAATGAAAATATTGGTTTAAAAAAAAAAAACACATGACAGTTGGAGCTGGAAAACTCACCTGCGATCAGAGTTAGGGCATCAGTTGCTCAGCTGCCACAAAGGATACATTCAAGCCTTATTGAAGGCATTAGTGTTCTGATTTATTGCTCAGATCTGATTTTTGTTTGTTTGGCCCATATTAGATTCCAGTGTGAACAGCTCCTAAAGTGAACTGCATGACGAATGTAAGTCTAGAGTGCATTTACATCCACCGGTTTTTAAGCACATTTTAAATGTGTGTATAAAAATGGTGAGTGAAAACACAGGAAATTTAAAAATGATGTCTTTATATTGCAAAAAGAAAGTGTTTATGCCTGACTGAGGTGGAAAAGTTGGTGTATCAGTAAAGAAAAGTGCAATAAAGTGCAATGAAAACTGCAGTTAAACATCCTCTGAAGCTTAAAGACACAAACAGCAGCAAATGAGAACATCAAATCAGTGTGGAGCGATGAGGAGACTGTAACCTTCCTCTAATGAATACATGAAATAAACATTAATGTCATATTTACATCACATTTAACACATGGATTTCTATTTGAGCTGTGCCTCTGCAGTGATTTGCACCTGACTGGAGAATTAGCGCCACCAACAGTCCCATCTCATGTTGGCCCTATGACAGTATGTTTTTCTGACAGTTGATATCACTCCTGCTACTACGCTGACTTGCAACAACATTAGTTAGAAACGGTCCAAAGTGTGGCTTCATTTCATAAAGGAAGTAAAAATACTAAAACTCTACTCTGAGTTCAGACTCAGAGATAATAAAACAGTTACTAAAACCCTGTGTAGGCCTGCTTCTTTGCACACAGAATATTTATCAGAAATCAATGTTGGTATCGATAAAATCAGATCAATTCCCATCCCTAGCAGTAAATTAGGATTTCTGACATTGATAACAAAGGTTAAAGGTAAAATAATTAGTACATGAGCGAGGGTCACTACTCTGGTACGGACAGACCTCTGTTTTCTGGAACACCCAAAAAAATCAAGGCTTTCCCTAAATTTGGTTTGAACAGATTGGTTTCATTTACTAATGCTTTGTGTAGTAGCCCCCAGCTCAGAGAGATCCCTGAGATGTAGACCCCTTAGTGTTGTGATAAGCGGATTACAATTTCAGGCTAGACCGTGTGAGCCACTAATTCTCTGCTTTCTCATCAGAAGCTGTTAACGCCGGGGACACACTGCCCGCGCGAGCAATGCTTTTGCATTGTGGGACCGGTTGCTTTTCATTTTGGTGCAGGCCCACTACGGGTGAACTGACACACTCATTCTTGTCTATACCTGTATAATATATCTCAACACTTCCTGTATCCTCCGTGGACAGCTAGGTAGCCATCATGCACAAGTTCGAGGTTAAAGGGCAGGCGATGCGTCCCGTGCGTTAGAGCCTTATTACTCATTAGACACCTGAATGAATGAAGCATGTCAACACAAACCCCACCCCCCCTCCCCAAACACA
>NW_023340257.1:3351190-3352487 GCF_004916995.1 Morone saxatilis | reverse complement strand
CATGTCAACACAAACCCCACCCCCCCTCCCCAAACACACACACCCCTCCTCTGTTGTGCAGTCTTGTTTGAACCACCAAGGTTAGCTGCTCTCTCCCTGGAGGTAAATTGGGTGGGGGGTGGGGGGGCTGTCTTAGCAGAAAGCACGCTTGTTTACAGTAAGAGATCAGAGTCAGGCGCAGCAGACAGATCAGGTTAGGGTGGATCACAGATTGATCTGTTCAAACTGCTGATCAGTCCCACATTCCAGAGTCCTTTCACTTAAATGCCCAAGAGCCCTAACCTTATCTCTGTCTGCGGCCCTTAGTGCGTGCCTCGCAGGCGATTACTGCTTTGACATTCAGCTTTTAGTTAGGCTCAGGGGGGTAAATAATTTTGGGATGGGTAAGTAATGTTAAAAGAAGCTGTTGTTAGCAGTTTATGAGGCTTTAAGTTAGGTACGGGACCACATAAATCTACACTTCATCAGGTTTAAACAGGTTTTAATACCAACGAGACCTTCTGCAGGTGCATCTGGGCCCCCCCCTCACCCCACCGATGAGTCTGCAGGGTCACCAGAGTGCAACAGCATACCTTTGATCTCAGACCTGTTTTTATTAACTTATGAAAAAGGCCTTGCTTTCAGAGATACATGCTTTTCACTGTGTTGCTACGGTAACAATAAATTACAGCAGGATGCAGGCCTATTGCAGCAGCATGTCACATTTATGGCTTGGAGTTAAGTATGTGAAAGGTTATGATCATCGCAATTTATTTTCCTCACGCAGTTTTATTTTGAGTGAAGGAACGTTTGGTGTGTGAATCCTATATGAAGTTTTATTAATAAGGTCAAAGTATTACTCATTTTAAATTCACACTTAATTCACATTAGTTGTTCCTGTCCTTTCAATCAATACAGCGATGGACTGACCTTGATTTTGTTATGTCTTGTAATGACTTTACTTCTTTTAGTTCAGTGGTCTTGGGGCCTCTGCAGGTATTGTCATCCCAGAGGAGGGCCCCTTCAACGTTTAAGTACAGCAGTTTCTATGCATTTTTATATTATCACTTTATAGCATCTTATATGCAGCCAAACATCAAATGAAAGCCTGAAACCAGCTCTCTTCCTATCAACTGTTTTTTGCAGGATTTGCATCCATTTGATCGTTCACAGAAGAGGAAACATGGAGTGTTGCTGCTGTTTCGTTCTGTCTATATGATCATGTAAATCTCAGGTATAAAAAACAGAAGTGAGGGCTGTGGGAGCAGAGTCGGCTCCACTAGAGGGCACCAGGGAGCAATGCCCCCCCCCCCCCCCC
>NW_023340257.1:3344781-3351180 GCF_004916995.1 Morone saxatilis | reverse complement strand
AGCTTCTTTCACTGTGCCCCCTCACTTGTGTTAAAGCATGTCAGGGTTTTCATTGTGAAGCTAAAATCCTTTTAACATTTTACAAGTTGAGCAGGAGTTCAAGTTTTGAAAAATAAAAGTCTGTCATTGGGTCTTTAAGTTAGCTAGAGATGAATATTTCCACCCCATTCGCAGCAGAAAGTGGTTGATCGGCTCAACAGCATATAAAAATAAATTGAAAGCCAACTGTTGTTAATGATGTCACTTTTTTTTAGTCCTCGGTGTCACTGTCAGTGTCACTGGTTAATACTAGTCCTCCTCTGAATGCTACCGTTTGCTGCACTGAGGGTGCAGTTGAGCCTGACACCATTGTGGATGATTTTGGAGATGTGCCTAAGCAGGTCAGTCTCCACACCTACCCCATGAGTCTGTTTAGGAGTGAGAAGAAATGTTTCCATGCTGCCAAGTACCAGAGGAGGGACTGAAGCAGATGGTACTTTCTGTCATTTGGATGCATTTCAGTCAATGTAAAACCTGTGTTCTTGCATTTACTAATAGCTAAGTAATTTTGCCTTGAGAACGCACTACTTTTGAGACTGTTGGTCAATGGTTTAACTTTCACTATGCACCACTACGTTACCACTCGCCAGTGACTTGCCCCTCCTACAAGCCTTGTGCCCAACTTTGACATTTGTTCTACCTCTGACAGTGTGGAAGCATACTGGATCTGGTGTTCAAGATGAATGTTTTTCATTGACATTCCTCCAGCAGAAACCCACCCAGCTTTGCTGGTGAGGAATATTTAGCATAACACTTATTTAATGTTTTGTGTTTTTTTTTCTTCAGATTTACATAATCAGAATCAGCCTTAAAAACCCAACATGGAATATGTGTAATAATTAGACATAAACCCACTTCACTTCATTAAACCCTCCAGATTTCCAGAAATGTTGCCTCAGATGTGACCTCAGTGTCCTCAGTAGGAGTTAGAGACCTGCCAGAAAAAACAACATGGCTTCTTTATTTGTACCCTTGTGCTGCTTGTTTGATGATGTTACAATCGACAACCTCCTGCTGAAGGCTGACAGAGCATTCATCGCATGAGTTTTTGCTTCAATGGTTTTGAGCCAATTTTCCAAAGAACCTTCACAGTCACATTATCACAGTTGATCAAGTCGAATAGCCTGAAGGAACTAAACAGACATGAGGTCATTACATGAGCACTATGATGTCATGTCTGTGATTCTTTAATGTAACCCTCAGCCCTAGTTAGTTCTTAGCTTGGATACTTTGATGAATGACAGACAAAAATCTAAATGATATGAAGCATATGGAGACGGATGACACATTAAAGGAAAACCCTGAATGAATGAGTGGAGGAACAGGACAAATGCTGAAGCTTTTATACTGGTCAGTTAAACACCTGTGAGTGAATGGAGAGGGTTCCAGGGAAGCTTGTGTTCATTTTTCTCTTTTAATAGTTGCCGATCTGTACTGCATGTGGTACTGATTTCATCATGTCGTCATCTTAATAAAAACCTGTTCTCTGTGCACACTTTTTAAAATATTTTTTGCCTTCTCCTATAGTGAACGTCCTCCTTGCAGGTTAAGTCAAGTTTTTCAGGATGCCATCACAGCCCGACATGTTATCAGCCTGCCTTGTTTATTTTGACTCTCCTCCCATATTCTGGCATATTTTTGGCAGATCTATAGAAATATTGATGGTGAAGAGGGTGGCAAGGAAACTTTTTTAAATATATTTTTGGCTTGTTGCCTTTATTCGATAGCGACAGCTGGAGATTGACAGGAAAGGAGGGGGGGAAAGGGGATGACATGCAGTAAAGGGCCACAGGTCGGTGTCGAACCCATGGCTGCTGCAGCAAGGTCTCAGGCTTGGATGGGGCTCAATCACAGATCATCTAATTAATTTTGTTTTTTTAACATGTTATTTTTCAAATGAATCTAAATGAATGTGTTTAATTTGACAATATTTGGCACCAAAGTGGGGTGGCAGCTGGGGTGACTTAACAAGACTGTCCGTGTGAATGTCTGCCAATAAAGAGAAATTCATTTTAACACGTTTTTATTTAGTACGGCAACAAGTTGTGTATGAAAATAAATCTAGGCAGTAAAAAAAGGAATTGATACAAAAATATCAGCATTTCCATCCATTCAGCATTCATAATATTCACTCCAACAAAGTAGAAGTCACAGAGCACACACTGAATTGCAAAGCAGACCATCGAGCAAACAGACATACCAAGAACCTGAAGAGAATCCTATTTACAGTCAAAACACAAAACAATACTGCTCATCATAGTACGTTGTAACACATTTCAGAGCTCATCTGCAAATCCCTCCTAAAATAGCTGTCCTCCACGGGACAGGGGTACGCATAGTCTGTGGGGTTGTAGTAAGGTGCGTATTCAGGGGCTGAGAAGCTCTCCTGCTGGGCCGGCCAGCAGTGGGACAGGCAGTGACAGTCCTGGCGGTTGCAGTGCTGATAGTGGTAGTGGTCGGAGGTGACGCCGTGGTAGCTGGGCTCCATCCTGGTGGGTGAGTCGTAGCAGGAGGAGGAGGAGGAGGAAAAAGAGTCCTGCGGCGAGTAGCTGTGATCCTGAGGGAGAGAGGAAGACATGGTGGTTGGTGAGGATTATGTCTGACTAGGAATTCCGCAAATGTGTCACGTGATCAGACTGACACCAGGCCACACCAGGGACGCCTGTGGGCGAAATGTTCCTTTATTAAAGCTACTGAAACATTCATGTTCATCTAGTGGTGAGTGTATATATTAAGGCTGCAACTAATGATTAGTTTCATTATTGATTAATATAGGTCATTTTCTTCAATCAATCGATTGGTTGTTTGGTTCAGAAAATGTCAGAAAATGTTGAAAAATGTTGATCAGTGTTTCCCAAAGCCCAAGGTGACATCCTCAAATGTTTTATTTTGTACACAACCCAAAGATATTCAGTTTACTGTCAAAGAGGACTAAAGAAACCAGATATCATTCACATTTGAGAGGCTGAAATCAGAGATTTTAAACATTTTTTCCCCCTAAAAAATGATTCAAAACTATGAATTGACAGAATATTTTTGACAAGTAACTGATGAATCGCCTTTTTTACTAAATGCTTTTGACTTTACTTCTTATAGAATAATCCAGTAACAATATCAGCTTGAGTTGTACCAGTACCAGTGCCGGTCTTGTTCAACAGATTACTAAACAGAGAGATTTGTAGCTGTGGTTGTGGCTGTGGATTTTTCATTTGGGTCACTGCAAACTGTATGCAAACACTGACTTAAATTTTCAAACTGTATTTGGCCACTGTTGGTATAGCCTGTGATTGCTTTAGGTCAGCTTGGATTCAAATGCTGCAGGAAAACTATAGCTTTAAAAAACCCCAATACTATTAACTGATTACCAAAATAGTTGACAACTAATTGATTAATTGCCTAGCTTGTATACACTTCCGTTTATAAAGCAAAAACAGATCTAAATACAAACCAAACCAAATAATCTGCTTCACAATATATTACACAAATATAATTACTACATGCCTGAATTCAAGCCCCAACACAGGTCTGTGCTAGGGAGAAACAGCCATGGCAAACCTCTATTCCAAAGCTTTCCCTGAGGTGTAATGTATAGGTGAAATAGTACATCACGGTAAGACCATAGTTTATTATGTAAACCAGTGGACTGAAAACACCCATATATTCGGCATACATCCTGACTTTTAAACTGTGTTTTTTAAAGTAAGTTTATTATTTATAGACGACCTGAAATCTTAAAATGCAACGAAAACTACTTAGGTTAGTGTCAGCGGGAGAAACCTACCATCCCAGGGCCATAGTAGTCCGCATCAGAGGAGAGTCCATGGCACCACGGCAGCGGGAAGGTGGGAGGGGGAGGCAGGGAGGCGTTGTAGCCGCCGCCGCCGCCTGTGCTGTTGTTGTTGTTGTTGTTATTGCCGCTGTAGCCGTTGCTGGGCAACATCATGTCCCCGAACTGCTGCTGGATGTCGTTAAAGGTGCTCTCTTGGAGCTGGATGCTGCACGAGCTGTCAGGGAACGGGAACGAGGCGGCGCGCAGCTGGAGAGCTCGCTCACAACCGCTCGCTTCCGCTGTGGGAACCGCGGTAGGAGGGTCCACATAGCGACCTAACCAAATCCAATGTAAAAATTAGACAGAAAATATCCCGAAAGTGAATAAAAAGAGAAACTCTGCATTTGAGCATCATATAGCTGTAATATATATTTATCTTCGTATCGGCTACACACCATCACACATCCGCTCTGGATTTATGCTGAATATCAAATGTTGAAATGTTGAAAATGTTCAAAGTTGTTAAAAGACTCATCTACCCACGTAGCCCACATAGAGATTAAATGGGCATGAGGAAAATGTCCTCAAGAGCGCAGTGTTAGTCTCTGCATGGTAACAGGAAGACATTTAAATGGGCCTATAAATTCAGAGTGATGTCATGACACCATCAGTCACATTTAAATGTAGCCTTGGTTTATAAGAAGGGACCCTGCCCCTTTGGAATGGGCTGTTAGTAGTTTATTACATTCCAAGTAGACTTTTCTGAGTAGTTGGTCATGACTGGGGCTTTCGTGTGAGTATTTTGATCCTGGTTTGGGGCGTTCAGGGCAGCTCATCTGTCATCAGGGAGTGAAGTTATGTTTTTGACTTTGCTTCTTGTAGATTAATCAAAATTCGTTGTGCTGCAACCAGTGCGGGTCTTGTGCAACAGATTACTAGACAGAGGGATTTATAGGCTAGTTGTGGTTGTGGCTGTGGATTTTTCATTTGGATCATTGCAAACTGCATGCAAACATTGACTTAAATGTATTTTCAAATTGTACGTTGCCACTGTGGGTATAGCCTGCGATTGCTTCAGGTCAGGTTGGATTCAAATGCTGCAGGAAAACTGTAGCTTTAATCGGTTCATTTAACATTAGACACTGAACTGAACTTACTTGCAAAGTGAGTCGCGCAAAGATCCTGGAGATCCAGGCAAGCCTGAGATATCTGTCCACAGGAGGAAGAGGGAGAAGGAGGAGGATTATTAGATATTTCCTCTCAGAACATTTGGATTTGGATTAGAGAGATTTCTTTTTTCGATTTCAGTGTTTTTGCAAATGTGTGTGTGTGTATATTTGTGTCTATCTCTGTATGTGTGGGTGTGTGTGCTTTTTTAAACACGTCAGGATGTGTAGTCAGTCATTTACAGGGGCAGTTTATCAGGGATTTCCCCCTTTCATGCTTTGAGATAGTGGCTGGGGCCAGGGTGACAGTAAGGATGTACTGGAGAGAGAGAGAGATAGAGAGAGGGGAGGGAGTTACCGTGGTTTTAACTTTTTTACGGCCGGCCTCGCGAGCTCTGTGCCTCTGCAGCAGCTCTTTGACTGTGGTCTTCACTCGGACGCCCTGGTACACCCTCGGTTTATCTGCTGTGAGGAGAAAAGCATGTCACTCATGTTTACCCAACACCCTCCATTAGAGCAGACAATAGCAGACCCTTCTCCTTTCCATCCCACGCTACCCCCCCTCCCCACGCTCCTCCTCCCTCAGGTTCAAACCACAGTGTGTTTTCCTCCCTGGTCTAAATTCGAAGCAATATAAAATGTACAATGGCCATACATTATTAAATTTGTTCCCAATAAGCCTGGTCCGATCCCTCCATGGCTTATCATGTCCCGACACATTCTCTCCCATACAGCACTCCTACTCAAGCGAGCTGCTGAACGTGCATTATTAATGGTGGAAAATATATAACATGTTTTAATAGAAACACAAACTGTCATTCTGAAACCATACTGTACGCTTGAAGGTCTAATTTTTTGTTGAAAGGCGGTGCGTAAAGTGCATTATCGGCGCTCAGTGCGCTGTGGCTCCCGGGTATTTTTGCCGCGCATGTTCGAACCGCCCAGACCCCGCCTAGAGCAAAGGCGCAACGCTCTTCTTTTAGCGGCAGGCTCGGCGCTCCGTAGTTCGGCTCGTCAGCAGACACTCTTTTCCTGCAGCCTTGTTGTGCTCCGCACCTCTCAGCCCCTCCACGCCCCAGACCAGGAACACAGAAGCGGCCACAAAATGCGCCACCGTAAGTATCTATATCTGATCAAAGAAACGCAATACGATAGAATTATCATTGAACTGGCAAAGCCCTGGGTCGAGCTAGTGTTGGCAAGCGCGCGTAGGATCGTTTGATAAAGTTGGATAAAGGCGAACCGGGGCGGCGCGCCGTAGAACGCCGAGGAACAAAGAGGCTGCAGACGTCCTGTAAATCGATGCGGTTATTAATAAGAGCTTAAAACGTATTATCTTAGTGACGCGCTGAAAGTTGTCGGTATGAGCTAAAGGTGTGTGTAAAAGTCGACACGCCGAAAGTAAAGTTCTGTTTCGTGAACGCA
>NW_023340257.1:3343724-3344681 GCF_004916995.1 Morone saxatilis | reverse complement strand
TTATTGGGGACCCCCATAAAACCCACTCCAGGACCCCTGTTTGGCCCTGAACCCCAGTTTGAAAAGCACTGGCTTGTAACACACTGTTGTGTGGTTGTAGGCAGATATAAGAATATTTGTTTTTATTAATTCACTATAACTCCTCCCAGGAAGCGTTCATGCTAGTGTGTTAATGAATGTTTGATTACACAATAAAACATAACACACCGTTACCAACCAGTGTTTAAATACTTCATTTGTAATTCATAAAAATTTTAAACAAACAACAATTTTTAATTTCACTTAATGTATAACACACATTTATTTTGATATCAATAAATATTAACCCCTAATAACACATATGAATGAAGCATTGTGGACACAAACACAGACCTGACTTTAGTGAAAAGTATATTTATCATTGAACAGTGGTGCCTGACTTCATCAAACATTGTTAGAGAGCAAAGAGAGAGAGTTTTACTGTTGTCTTTTTTTTCTCTTCTTGGACCATTAAAAGATCTTTAAAGTTTGTGCCAGTTTTATTCATGTGAGTAACAACTTTGAATGCTAAGCTATCACAATAAGGGATCGTATGTGACAGCTGATGAAAGACTTTCAGATATTTTATTATTTGACGTTTTTTTACTACCTAAATTATACACACTTATGTAACTCTGTAAAAAAAAAAAAAAAGCCACTGGGGAAAGGCAAGCTGAAGAACCACTTCATCAGCGCCACCAGTCATGCTCCCAATGTGTTCATTTGCACTGATATTTGTTAATCAACACTATGTATTCTATTAAAGTGGATGCTGTTACAATATTTTCTATTAGTAGGTTTGACCAAGTATGCCTGCTGGATTTATCCATTACTTTTTAGCACTCTCAAACTTTCAAGCACAACATGTGGTGTTAAAGCTGCAGTGGGTAACTTTTATGAAAATAACCTTTTGTCAAATTTGCTGAAACTTTCACTATA
>NW_023340257.1:3342109-3343629 GCF_004916995.1 Morone saxatilis | reverse complement strand
AGTGCTCCTAATGGCATTTACAAAAATCAACTGCGTCTGAACTAAAACAGCCAATCAGAGCCAAGAAAGAGTTTATTGTTGAGTCTCATTCCAAACGTGTCGGTATTTGACAACCTGGAAATGAGACCAACCACCTATCTTTCTTGTCACTGATTATTTCTTTTCGTTCAGAAAATTAAGTGTAAATGCCATTAGGAAGAGGAACCTAATGTCTTGTGCGGTTTATTGGTTATTCTGGCAATAAATATACTGAGGATCAGCCTCACACCATTTTGAAATGCTACTTGTATGTCTGTTTTCACCAAAACACAAATATGTGGACATACTGTATGTACTGTTGGCTACATATTAGTTCAGCTACTCCACAATCTTACCCTGTCCCCACTGGTAACTGCACAAGTACCCTCGGGGAGTGCAAGTACCATGTAAGTTTAAGGGTCTTTAGCATGTACCATGGTCACATATTTACATACTACATCACTTAATCTTTGTATGTTTTTCAGTTTTAAGGCTTATGGTGGAATTTGTTTATGATCAAGTCCATACTGATCACTCTTTTACATACAAATTAAACAAAAAAGACACACATGCTTTCTTACAAATAAGTAGGAGTTTCCCATCAGATCAGGCTGTAATATGGCCACCGTGGTCATCATAGGCTCCTACCAACATATTCAAACTTGAATCCTCTCTTTGTAAATTGTCAAGTGCTTGTTGAGGTCATTGTTTCATTGTCTGTGAAACCTAAATTCTCAACCTCAGTCCGTCCTCCGGTCAGTAGGCCCTCCTGATCTCGTAGGGAGACCAGGAGCTCACGCCGTCCTCTTTGGCCCAGCAGGACGGAGCCTCGCCATTGGGAGGGAGGCCGGTATGGCTGTCGGCCGCCTCCTCCGTCACCATCTTGGACACCAGGTCGCTGACAGGGCTGCTCATGTAGGGGGGGCAGGGGAATGATGTGGATGGGACCGGGTAGGAGCTGCTGGTGGTCAGGGCGTGGTAGTGGGCGTCTTCCAGGGGGTGCAGGGTGTAGGGCTGGCTGCTGGAGATGGGGCCCATGGAGGAGCCGCGGCTGGGAGAGCGGTACTGCGTGGGGCTCCCTGGGGGTTCTGGGCTGGGCATGGAGGGTGGGACACTGACGGAGGCCAGGCTGTCCGGACACAGAGTCTCCACCTGGGATACTGACTCTGGAACAGACTGCTCCCAGGAGTCTCTCTGAGGCAGGAAGACAGGAGATAGTGTCAGACTGCATGTTCATATCAGTAATAATATTTCTCGTTCTTATTCTTATTCTCAGGACACTCATGTACTCTATTTACCAGAATCAGAAGGGCATTCAAGCTTTTTTAAATTATCTTTCAGAATTCAGGATCTTAAATGGTTCTCCTTGATTTTAAAATAACACATTAACACAGCAATTAAATATATATATAATATTAAAAAAATATATAATTTTTTTTACTTTAAAGCTGCAGTAGGTAATTTATACTGCAACCATGTATTCACTATATCCTGACAGTAGT
>NW_023340257.1:3337216-3342009 GCF_004916995.1 Morone saxatilis | reverse complement strand
AGGCCTGGTGGCTTCTTGCAAATGCCATTAGGAGCACTAAAACGAGCCAGAGGAAGCTGGAATGATTTTCTGTCTCATGTACTACTTTCACAACACAATGAAAATCTCAGCAATCATTTTTTTTTAATAAAATGTACCCACTGCAGCTTTAAACAATTCAAAGAAAACCCATTCACCTCCATTGTTTTAGGCTGTGAAAAGAAATCTCAGAGACAGATCTGTCAGAAAAAAAAGTCTACATAGCACTACAGTCAAAAGGGAACCTCAGCAATTTACTACTAGACTTTCACAAAGTAAAGGGCCTCCCATGAATAAAGAAGAGGTCGACATATCCTGTCTTATATTCTCTAGTGAAAATTCTCTGAAAATGTAGCACCCTACAACTTCCATAATGCAACTCAATAGTGTCTTTTATTAAATCATCAGGGTTATTTTTACTTGACAACGCTCCTTCAGAGCCACAGAGGACATCATACGACTGTTTTCACACTCTGAGTGTTGCTCATTTAATGTTTAAGTTAAGTGAACGTTTTAATTTAGAAAAAAACTAAACAAAATTGGAATAAAAGCATTTAAATCCCTAAATCAAAGGTTGGACACATTTTCTCAAACCCTAGTTCATAATGTTCATAACACAACAGCTCTAAGAGAGATTTTCACACTAGCTTGGTCTTAAAAGTCCAGTGTGAAAGATTTAGTGACATCTAGTGGTGTAGTTGCAAACTGCAACTCACTTGCTTCCCCCTCCCTTTCTAAACAACGGTGGCTGCGAAACTGCCAGTGTTTTTATGGTCTGGGCTACTGTAGAAAAATTACGGTTCAACATGGCATTGTTTTTAACAGAACGCGACCTGAGGTGTTGTAGATAAAAACAGCTCATTCTAAGGTAACAAAAACACAACAATTCTTATTTTCAGCTGATTATACACTGATGAAAACATGCCTATGAATATTATATTCCATTTCTGACAATAGATCCTCCTAAATGTTACACACTGGACCTTTGAATTTAAAGCTTGGAGCCCAAGTGTGTCAAACACTCATAAGTGTCTGTAAGAAGCCAAATAAACAGACTGTGACTTTGCACTCAGACACAGAGCTCTAGTTCTGTCTGGCAATGTTAGGAGGGTGGGCATAGACACACAATATATAGATAACAAACCATCCAGTTAGTGAACACGGGTGTGAGTGTAGTGTGTTAATACTACTCTTATTAATGTACAAACGGGAATATCTGTCAACAAAGCCTGAATTTAACCACTTATGTGTGCTGTAAACTGATCTGCGTGGCCTACAGTTGTCCATAAAAAAATAACAACTAGACTATTGTTTAATAGAGATAGACATTCCTCCCAGGACTGCGCATGTTTTACATTCACCCTTTATACTGTACCTTTATACAGTTCCTGTCCATCCCCCTCATTACTCAGACATGCACATAGAAGGGACCCCGTCTTACTAGAAATAAATGCGAAGACTCTCCACCGAAGGGGGGCAGCAGGGATGAGAGGGCCGATGATGGCAGGAAGGACCCTCCGGAGCTGGAGAAGGCCGCAGCGCTGCGGTAATCGCCAAAGGTCTCTGGGTAGTAGCTGTCAATGAGGGAGGAGTAGCTGGTCATGGCGGAGGGCTCGCAGCCCAGAGGTTTACCGCCCAGCGTCGACGAGTAGACGTCGGGGGAGAACTGCTTGGTGGACGGGCAGAAGTCTGAGTCTGAGATGAAGGGACGCCTCATGCCGTAGTAGCTGGGCAGCATGTGGGACCCTGCAGATAACAATAGGAAGATATAAAACATATCTATCTTCATAATGGCAGCAGTGGAATGACCAAAGTGTTTACACACCTCAGGTTCTTGAAATTTGCAAGTCACAATGATCTAATTACAGTAATAATGAGAGTGCTGACTGAGACTGTGTGGAAAGATTTGTTTTGCAGGCTGTGAGTGGTGAAGATGTTTGATGCTGTACTTGATTAACAGTCTCACCTGGCATCTGGACAAATGAAGGTGGAGTGGTCGATCCTCCCTGTGACAGAGAAATAAATAGAATAAGGCATTTTAATTGACTGACTGATTGCTTTTATATATGGATTACTAGACACGGGAAAAAAATATACAGATCCAAATGATCACATGTTAAAGTTGAAACACTTTTTTCCAATTTGGTCCCAATTAACACTTCCTATGTCCAGTTGAGCAAGCCTGGGTCAGAACCTCAGTTAACGTCCTCCTTTCCTGTTCTTAGATATGCTAAGACTCGTCTGTTAGCAAAGACAACCAAATTTTGAAGATGATTAAAAGATAAAAGTAGCATATTGCATATATAGACACATCTTAAGTTAGCTAACGTTAGCAAAACGCTAGCTAACTACACAGCTAATTCACATCAATTGTTAGCTGGACAGTTTTGCTACAGAGCAAAACACTTGCAAACTAGCTAGCTAATTGTTGTTGGGTCTCTGTAAATAATTTCATAAGGAGTACGGTCTAACCATGCTCTATTTGAAAAGTGTCATCAAATAAAATTGAATTGAATTGAGCTGTTGGCTAATATTAGCAAAATTGTAGCTAATTACTTAGCTAGCTGGTATAGCTGTTAACTTAAAATGTGTCTATATACTGTATATGCTGCTGCATAGACGAGACTAGCACATAGCATGTCTCAGTACAGGAAGGAGTCCAACTGTTATTGGACGCAGAGCAAAAAGGGGCGGGACTTAGGAAGGGTCAATTAGGAAGGAGTTACAAGAACAGAGTGAAATGGATTGTTTCTCTCACACACGCCAGACACTGTACGGACTGTTGTTCCAGTCAAATTCCCTTAAGCACGCACCTTGCTTGGTTCCAGTCCTGAGCAAACACATTAAAGCTACATGGCTCCTTATGTTGTTTTTGTTTATTTTTAGTCTCCATTCTGAGAACACATCACAGCGCTTTCAACTGTTATTTAAAGATGTCTTTTATATCAAGATTTTGTTACATTTTTAAGCTGCAAACACATTTTATACATCCACCTGTATTTGCTCATGGGCCTTAGTCTGTGTGGGTCAGTTAAGTTTTATTAGGAGTGTCCCTCATAAAACGTAAATGAAATGATATACCCACACTTGCTGAACATACAGCATGTCTATTTTCTACAGAATGTACAACACAGACTGCAAATTATTCTGTAATAAAAATGTTTGCACATTTTGCATTCAAGTACAAAATAAAGGTCGGGCTCCCCTTTTGACTCTTAAAAAGTCCCAGATAAGCAACAGGTTTTTCTTTATTACTTTCATTTTAATGTGTAGCAGTGGACTATTATTGTAATAAACATAAAATGCAAGAAAAAAAGTGAGTACTCTCCCTACTTCTTATTTTATAATTGAGTGGTCTTATTTTGGTTACTTTGTTTGTGAAATTGAACATAACAAATAGGGACATACAGAGATGTATAAAATACAGAAGAGTTCACGCCCAGAGCACAGAGCATTACACCGTCAGGATACAGGGAAAAGAAATTTAGACTAGATATTTACTTCATGCAGCAATATCACAAAGATAGTTTGTAGTGTATGAATTGTCTGACGTATGCTTTTAATATGTTAGCACCATTAGCCATTATTATTACCACATACCCAAATTGACAGAAAGAGAAATCTGGGGAGGATCTAGCCTTTAAATCATAATAATAATAATAATAATAATGATAAGACAACCAATCTCTAAAAAGAGGTAAAAAGAGTCAAATGTTCAAATGTTGTTATCGCAAAAATATTGATTATCTACTTTAATTAAAAACCAGTATAAAACAAAACATGTAAATAACACCATTATAAGTCCTGCATTCAAAACCCTACAACATAAATTAAAGTACAAAAGTGTTAGCAACAAAATGTACTTAAAGTATCAAAAGTAAAAGTAGTCATTCTGCAGGACAATGGCCCCTGTGACTGATATATTATTATATGTGACATTGAATAATGAATGATGAATGAATGAATAACACTGATAAATCAATCTGTAAGCAGTGTTTTACTGCTGTAGCCGCACAAGATGGAGGCACTTTTACTACTTTATATAAGTAATGTAGTTTGGGCCTTTGGTTCCCAAAGTAAGGGTCTTACCCTTCAAACAGGCAGAACCCGTACATCCTATACCACTACACAAGCTGCTTAGGGCCCCGTCTCCCCCTCATGTCAAACCCAGTGTCAATGTTTACAACTTTGATGAGAGGATGAACGGACTGTCCGTCAGAAAAAGAGGAAAAACCACAACAAGAGTGAATTGTGGGAACAGGAGTCAGGTGAACTTGTGTTCTCTCCAAGTGTGATTTCAGTAAATAACAATAATTTAAAGCTGATGTGCAGCTTGCAGCATCTGTCTCTCTCCACTCTGTCTGTCTGTACAGCTGACAGTCTGTCTGTCTGCTCTGTGTTTGTTAAACACCAACTGGCAGCAGTGTTTATTAACTGCAGCTAGGCAGTGGCATTGTGCATGCACAGAATGAAAATCGCTCTTTCTAGCAGTGCTAACGTCTCTGGGCACCAGTCCAGATAATATATGGGCATGATGGCACTGCTCCCAGACGCTCATCATTTCAGAAAATAACTGCTCAAATTCACATCAACAACTTAGTGATTCACTAACTGCTGGAGTGTAACTGTTTTATTATACATATTTATCTCTTACTCTCTTCTTCTCTTTCCACTCTGTGTGACAAAATCTCATATAGGGATCTAGAGTGGCATGAGGTGGCAGCTGCCATCTGATGCCCCAGTTTGGTGTCGAATGGAGCGAAGCCTGCGAGCTA
>NW_023340257.1:3318764-3337116 GCF_004916995.1 Morone saxatilis | reverse complement strand
GTGAGTTGGCTGACTGAAATGCTGTCAAATAAACACATTCGTTTAGGTTAATCAAAAATCAAAAATAAAAATAACATGTTACAAAACAATGTGTAACACGTAATTGAATGATCTGTTATGGCCTCATTTTAGACTAATGGATGGAAAAATTTATGAAGATATGGCGATACATTTTTTTATTGATTTCTAATGCTACCTTTAGATACTTCTATTCAATGCTTTACTAGGTAGTCTCCATACTTCCCTCTGGACACCCTATGAATATTTTTTTAGATCCGCCCCTGTTTAAACCCAAGACACCATTCCATCAACGAGACACATTTAATATGCTGTCATTTCAAACAAAGTTCCCAAAATTCCAATAGGAGATAAAATATAAAAAGTCAGGTAAAAAAATTATAAGAGGTTAAAACACAAGGAAACATTGATCACAAAAGATGTGCAGGCAGAGCTGAAGCAGCCAAACAGCCATCATGTGGAAGAGTATAAAAAACACCATCATCACAGCAACGTTTCACCAAAATAACATTCATGCGCTCATCTGTGCAAACCAGAATCTACAATATTAAATTGGACAAATTGGGTATTTGAAGTTGAAAATGCAGCTGATGACTGTTCCTAGTTTCATATTTACGTCTCCATTAGAGCAATGTTTGGCTGCACAGCATGAGTCTATAGTGTTGACGAGTTTATTGTCTATTTGTCTGTGCTGCATCCTGTTACTCTTAGCTCCTTCATCTAGTCATATTAGATCAATACTATATTTGACATAAATGTTATGTTTTCATGTTGTTAATCTCTTAATCTTCCTGACAACCAACATGAATCATTTGTCTGTTTCTGTTCTCAAAGCAGTTGGAGATTCGTGCAGAGTTAGACATATCAGAGTGCAGCAGAAACACAGACAGGGTTTGACAGGAGAGGCTCTCGCTTGTTTGCATACTGCTAACATGAAAGAGTTGATATTAAGCCCGCGTTGGCCGGGAGGCAAGCAAATTTTGAGGTCATAATTTGAATGTGATTTGCCAGTGCCAAGACTTCCTCATGTGGCCCAGGTACGGCCCAGTGCATCTCTGAAGGCTGTGTATGGAAATCAGCTCGCTCAAGCTCTGACTGTCGGGCTATGTGTGTGTGTGTGTGTGTGTGTGGTGGAGGAAGGGCGGGGGGTAGGAGGATAATGATGATGGATATATTTAACATTATTTCAGAGAAAAACTCTTCCTTCCTATGTAAAACACTCTTCATCTGCTCACATTACCACGCTGATACTTTCAAAATAGTCCCACCGTTTCATGCTATAACAAGTGAACACACAGGTTACATCATTTTTTGCGAGACTATTTGAACATTACGCATAAAGTCTCTTTTATCTTTCTTGCTTTATTGCAGTCACTTTACTTACTTTTCATTCATCATGCTCTAGTATTTAAATTTTCAGGACTTTTTGTTCAAATGACTCCTATGTTTTGTTTCTATTCTGTTATTCAGTATTTTATTTGATCATGATTTGCTGCTGAAGTGCCACAATGTCCCTACAGCTATCATTAAAATTCAGTATTATCTTTAGTTCTTGCTTGACAAGCATCGCACAGTGTCTCCAGCCTCATAAAATGTCACTGACTTCATTTCTCACTGTCCTTAATCATTTATGTAATAGCACTGCAGCATGTTTGGGCACAGCACCTCAATAGAAACGTTCTCAGAAAGGAGAGGCAGATGAGGTGAAATGATGTAAGGTCTTTTTATTGTCACTGTGGCTCTCCGTGTTCCAACATGAGGAGACCGACCCTGTGGTCAGAGTTTGCTCCTCGCTCTCAATGGCCTTTTATTCCCGCAGATAAAAGGTGGCATTAGCTAACACAAGGACGTGGATGGCTTTAGTTACTGTGTGTCTTTAGGTCTTCATGAGTCATATATAAACATATAAGCAAACCTCACGTTGAAAAGGTGCCGAACTGCAGGCTATATACCTGCATGTAAAAGCCAGTGTGATGGAAGTATGGCCAACATATACTGAGCTGACTATAGGAAATTTAAAATTACTTTATAATAAAACTTCTCTAAGCTAAAAAATACTACACCAGGTTCAGTTCAGTTCAAATGTATTCATGAAGTGCCCCCTGAACTGTTGCCACAAGTGGCAGTTAGAGCAGTAGTTCCCAACCTTTTTCTTTAAGGGACCCCTTTTATATCATTTAGTAAACAAATGACCCCTGTTTAAGTGGCATATTTTATGGGTATTTCATATTATATTAAAAACTGTACAATGAACCTAAATAATTAACTCAGTAGGTGCAAGAAGTTTGTGTAAAATTAATGATTTGGACGAATTTTGAGCAGATTATTTCATGCTTGGGGAACTTTCTATACAATTCTCTGTCTGTATTATGCATTTGTCATCATTTTAAAGAATTATACAAACTTCCTTACACTTCAAGAGTGAATTGTGGGAACAGGAATCAGATGAACTTGTGTTCTTTCCAAGTTTGATGTCAGTAAATAACTATAATGTTAAGTTAAGTTAGATTATACACACTTCGTAGGCTTCTTTTTTTTTGACAAATTCAGTGTTTTCTTGGCCATTGTTTCATTTGACAATGATTTTACTTTAAATGTATATTACTTCACAGAAACGAACCAAATCCTGAGACATAGGCCTACTGTGTGTATTTTTTCAAGTTTTCTAGTATGGCCTAAAATCAAGAAGGCCCTGCGACCCCCCATGAAGCTTTGTAACCAGGGGTGTTATACTGTTTATGAACCCCAATATGCAGACATATTCAAGTACACTTGGCAAAAATAACACATTTATACCACATGCAAAAAACTGCATGGGATTAGCATAAAGTGGGCATGACTGCAAAGGGAAGACTTATGAGGACCCATAGAACCCATCTTCGTTCAGATATCTTGAGGTCAGAGGTCAAGGGATCCATTTGAACCTGAAACCTCTGAGTTTTTCCATTGCCAAGATTTTACCTAACTTTGGGGGCCCTCCCCCACATGCTAGTATTGCATGATTGGTACCAATGGATTAGGTCATAGTTTCACATGATACCAGTATCCTAATTCTGAATTGGGTGGCACTTGGGGCACCCCAGACCCCCCTCTGAGCATGCCCCTGAGTATAACAGTCAGTGAACTAACTCAGTAATGTCAAACACACAGCTATATCTATCCACCATCCATAATCTACTGGTCACACTAGACCAAATATGACTGTAGCAGCAAAGCCACTGATCAAAGGTGTGCTTTATTGCTTGTTTATTTAACTTTTAATTTGTAAGAGTAAGAATGTGATATTTCTTCTTTCAAAAGTTACATCATCACACTTTAATGTAGGGTTCTTTTGGATTTTATTCTAAATAAGCATTTGAAATGACAGCCTATATGCAAATGAATCTTTTATTTTTAATTCTGTATCTAAGGTAAAGGGTTGCTCAGCTATGAAACTGAACCAGTAATTCAGCATTTTGAGTTGTGTAACACTGTAGAGAGCTTGTTATTGCTATTGTGAAGAGGCCAAAGCTAGATTCTTGAACTGTTATTGTTGTCTTCTCTGTGGACTCAATAGACCCCTGACAGAGACACTTGTCTCCTATTCAACACACTGCTGCTTCCACATGTTGGAAGTCATGGTTTAAAGTCAAGTTTGGACAGTTCTGCTTTTACACCATTCATTTCTGGTTTCATTTTGATGTCAGCACTTTGCAAACAACTTCAAATAAGATGTATCTTAGCCCCACTCAAACGATGCAACTTACATACATATTACACAGATTTTTCAGAAGCAAAGCTGTTCTGGAGCCAGATTTAAAGCGTACGGTTTGCATTATTCCATTTTTTCTTACCATGAACAAATCCCATAAAAGACCAAAACCAATAATGCATTAGCCTGTCTAACAACACTTTCTGACGTCTCTACCCTGTCTGTCTGTAGCTCTCACCTGGTACCTACAGGAGATGCAAATCTTTACAAAAAGGATCACGAAACAAAGTTTCATTTTCCGAAAAGGCTCAGTAATTTCCTAAAACAGATGGACGCTGTGGTTTTTAGGAAAAGTTACTCAACTAGGAGGAAATAGTGCATTTGTTGGGCATTATTTTCAGCTGTAGAGTAATTAAGGATTGTGTATGTGAGATTAAGTCTAAGTGTATTTTTATTGTAATACAAAAATGTGGCTCATTGATATTTTCTTAAAGACCCTGAAAACCAATTTCAATTCAGCTTTATACGACGGGTGATGGGTCTTCTGCCAAGGTTGTACAGGAGCATGTAGCTATTTTTAGTTTTACACTATAGCACACACAGAGAAATAACATATATCAGGCTTTGGGCAAACACACAGTACTCGTCAGGAGGATCAATTCATTGTTGGTTTTGGTCTTTGAATGGGATCTGATGACAATTAGAAGTCTTAACCTTAATTATCAAAGAATATCTGAAACAAATGAAACAAAAGAAGCCAAACTGCGTTGGAAAGACATAAATGGCAACAACTTAAAAGGTTAATTTTAAAGTTCCCCTCCATTCAGAAATAATTTTTGCTTCTCATTCCTACAGTGTGCTGTTTGAATGCTGTATGTGCAGTTTGACACTAGAAGGATGTTGATGTTTTCACATTCATCTGCTAACAGTGTAAAGTTTCTCTGTGCTCATTGGTAGTGAGTAAGTCAGTCCTGGTCCAGTATGCAACTTGTACAGTGTGATGTAGAAACTTGAAGCTGGAAATGAACAACATTTGCATATTCAGAGATTATGGAAGGTTTAATGTGGTAGGAGGAGATGACCTTCAAAGGATTTTAATGTGGAAATCATACTTTTTTGTGGGAAAAAAACACACATTAGTGTATTTATATATTTGTCTTAATAAAGTTCTGGAGGGGATCTTCAAAAATGAACATCTTCGGTCATAAGGCTGGCTTACATGCTAGCTCGAAGTTACCAGTTAGCCACCTGCACCCTAAAAATCTGTTTGTTTGGCTCTGCCAAGTGAATCTGAACCCGACCACATGTATATTCCATCTTTCAGAGCAGCTCTGAATCCACAACAACTTGTGTTTAAATAACTCTTTCATCAGCACAGCTAAGGATTGCTGCTGCCTTACTGTCCTCTGACTCACAACTCCCCCCATATCACAGGACCCAAGCCCAGTGCTTGTGACCTCTTTCTAAAGTTACAAACTCTGAATAAAAGTCCAAGCTGGAAATCTCATACAAAATGCATCTGATGATATCTCCTCTTGTTGTCTCTCACACAATCCCCCCATTACGCGAGTCGTTAGCGGCCTCCATATCTATAGAGTGGACATGCCGATGCTAAACAGCAAACAAAAAGTGAATGGTGTCCTGTAAAAGCCTTTTGACAGGCGGTTTGTGCAAAATGAAAAGCCGGTCTTGCTTGTGCATGCAGAGGTCTAAAAAGCAGAGCCCATGATTTCTCTGATTGTGTGAGTGTGTTGGCGTGCGTTTCCGAGACAACAATGGGAGGCTTGTCTGCGGCCTCTGCTCAGCAGAGGACAATGTCGGCTGGCAGGTGTGTGTGGATCAAACTTTGCATAGGCAGCCTCCTCCACTGCCCTTTTTCTGTGTCTCTATGCTACCTGTCCAGCTCAGTCTTCCCACCCCGCCTCCACCTCAGGGGGAGTTTTTGGGAGATCGCCGCCATTGCGAGCATTGTGTCAGCGTTCCTTTGTGAGGTCGGGATGGGACTTGGGTGCTTTGTGTCTCTCTCCACACACACGGTGCTCAGCTATTTACAGATTGGCTTTATGAGCGCTTGAGGGGAGCAGAGACAGAAGGTGGGGGGGAGGTACAGGTGGTCAATGGATCAACCATGGATCGTTGGTCCACAAAACAAGCCAAAATGTAAACAAGGAGAGGAGGATTTTTAAAAGGCGACCTCTTAATTGTGCCACCAACAGAATGTCAACTGTGGCTGTTTTGTTTGGTTTGGGAGAAAAATGAAGTGGGGAGAGACAGGACAGGACAAAGGCAAAGGTTTAGAGGAGATTGTGCTTACACTGTATCTGGGCCCATTTGTCTGTCGGGATCGTTTCTCCGCCAGCAGGTCTTTGACTGTGTGCTTGACTCGGACTCCCTGGTACACTCTCTTAGAGTATTCTAGACGGAGCAGAAAAAAGAAGTTTGAACATTTGATACAAATCCAGAAACAGTTTGACTTCACACAAATTTTCATCCATCCCCACAAATGTGTTGTTCATTTGAATGCTTCACAGTTTCATTCATATAGGCGAATGACTCTTTGGTGTGTAAATGTCATGGAAATTGCCTTTGGTTTGGTCAATGCAAATGGCCCTCTAAAAAGAGGCAATTTACTACAAACACTGGCTGAGATCTTGCAGCGGAGGAGGACTTGACTACAAAAGAATCAAATAGTAGTTACACAGGAGCAGAAGCAGCACATTTGCTATTATATATTACAAATCTCACACATGTGCTGGTGTGATTTGGGGACATTCCTGGGAAGCAGCAGAGGCATAAAGTCAATGAAAATGCAAACTTTATTATGCAAACGGAAATTGCATGCAAAAAACTTTATGTAAAAGATCCCAGCTTTTTGAATGGATATTTTAGATAAGCCCCAATGAGATTCTTGAAAATATGAAATGTTATGTTGCATTACATCATAAAAATATATATTTTGCACTTTGCTGCTTTGCCAAACATCATTCTGAAAGCTATTGTTCCTTATTTAAATAAATGTAACTATATGACTCTTATTAATTAGCATATGATGACCAAGCATGCTTAATATTAAAAGCATCTTTCAAATATCAAACACTGATTTATGTGAATTATATTCAGCAGACATCTTACTTTGACCTTGCGGGTACATTTCTTATATCATTGCTACTAAATCAACATATATCTTACAAGAAATCAATAGTAGGAAAGCACCTGTGTCATAAAAACTAGCCAGAATATAGATGACATTATTACACATAAAAAAAAGATCCCAGTAAAAGTCTTGCCATGCACTCTCCAAAATAAAAGCACTACCTTGTGAAATTAAAAAAGCAAAAACTCTGATTTTTAACAGGTTAAAAAACAATATGCCAATAGTAATGACTGCAGGAGCAGCCTGTATATGAATGTGTCTTACCTGTCTCCATGATGCTGTTGAGCAGTCTGACACACACGCAGACATACACACACACACACACACACACAGAGGCCTCTCTGTTCTCCCTCTGCTGTATTTGCCTACAGTAGCTAAATCCCAGCGCGTAGCACCACACTGAGTGGCGTGCCACAGTGGGAGCTTTAACTAGGCTGTCAGGAGGGCAGGGACACATGGAACATGCCACCTCACACTGCAGTCATGAGGAGGCAGCTTTTCAAAATGACCTTTATCTATTTGTTTAAATGCAAATGTTTGGTAGGGACGTTTTTTAGACTATTTGCATTTGCAGTCAAGATTAGGGGTTGGAAGCATGAGCATGGAGCATGGAAGAGAGAGGCTGGTGAGGATGGCGTTATGTCACTCCTCCCCAAACCCCCATTCATCATCCAAATTTGAAAGGATATATTGTTTCCACATTTTGATTTGTAGCTGCAGGAGTGTTCTCTCTGCTGGTTTGTGGGAGAGACTCTGTTTTTGTTTTAGTTTGAGCTTTAGAATAAATAAAACCTTTACCAGGCAGTGAAGAAGTAACAGCCCAGAATAATGTGGCATCTCAAGTCAGACAGTTGGTGACAGACTTTGATGCCTCCTGCCAAAAACTATTCCTTTTTTTTATTAAAAAAAGAGACATTTTTGCATAAAAATCCATTATTGTGCAATATTCTACTCAAATTGATGTGCTGAAATTTGTATAAAAGACTTTGAGCAAACTGCAAACAAATGAGTCATCTCAGCCTCGTGTTTAAAGGAAAGGGGAGAATAGCTGGAGGCACGCTCGGCTAAACAATTTGTGTCTGGCGTTACAACGTTATAACTCCTATCCAACATTTTAATTGTTTCCTGGCTGGAGCTCACAGTGTTTTCGCCTTCCGACTGTGACTCGCGCAGTTCGTTAGAATGTGATCCGCTGCGATGAGAATTTACATGAGTTTCCCATACTGCGTGATGCTGACGCGATAAAGCTTGAACCTGGTTACATTTTGACACACATGATTTCCTAGTGACACTGACAGCAGTCTGATAAACTAGCTAAACATTAAAGTGGCACAGTTTATGTCTGCTTGGTTTTGCATGAAGCTTGGTGTGATCCTTTCAAACACGTATCATTGTTACTGCATGCTTAGCATAATTCCCAATAATGTAATTCAAAAGCCTAAACATCACACTCACTGACAGTATGACCCTTATTCACCAAGCCAGTGGGGGAAGGAGGACTCAGATTAAAACCTAAAAGTAAAGTAAATGTTGCGCTAACACTTTACACTAGGGTACACATGTTCACTATTAACTAGTTGCTAATTAGCATGCATATCAGTCACATAGTGGCTCTTTATTAGTCAGTACAAAGCACTACAATTGCCAGGCCATTAACTAAGCATTTTCCCTCAATATCCTCCTAATTACTGCTTATTGTACATTTGTACATGAATTGCAGTGTAGTATACCACAATAATGCTCATTCTCCCTTAACAACACTTATGCTGCATTCAAACGGAATTAAATACCGTTGCCGAGGACAGCAAAATATCGTTACTGTTGCGGGCATTCTCTGCCAGCCTTACCTCAAGTTTACCGTCCTGCTCTCATCCAATAACATGACATCCGTTCTGTCGTCTACCATTTGCATGATTGCATGTGCATGCAGCATTAATAAATGTGGTCTATTCTTACGTAACAAAACACAAAACTACAAGTGTTAATAGTGTCCAAATAACTCTAAATAAAGTCTTTCTAACTCTGAATATGTTCCCCATTCTTCTATGTTGCAGCATTAATCAAAATCTGAAAAATAACTTGTAATTAAAGTTATAAAATAAATGTAGTGGAGTAAAAAGTACAATATTTGCCGCTGAAGTGTAATGTAGTAGAAGTATAAAGTGGAGTAGTAGGAAATGGAAATATTCAAGTAAAGTACAAATGCTTCAAAAAGGTACTAGTCTAAAGTACAGTACTTGAGTTAATGTACTTAGTTACTTTTCACCACTGACTAAGTGACACAAAAGACGTTAATAAGTTAAATAGTAGCACTGCAGCCACACACTAAAAGTGCAGACGAGGAGCTGACAGGAAACACAATGGACATTCAGCCATTGTTGAGGACATTCAGTTTCCTATCACTATGACTTACATACGTTGACATGGGATGCAAGTGATACCGCCGACTTGTATTTGCAGAAAACCCCCAAGCATTGAAAATAATTTAATAATTAACAAAACTACGTTGCTGTTGGGGCAGTTTTGTGGTAGTCAGCCTGTTCAATGAACAATAATGAGCAAACAGTACTGTCAATGTGACTCAAAAGGCGAGGCACTTAAAAAGTCTTATAGTCTTTTTTGTTTTGTTGATAAAAGAGTCAGAATTGAATACACTGAGTAAAGACAGTAGGGCATATGAACCAGATTACACAACTTCAGCAGAACCACAGAGCTGTTTAAATGTTTACATCTGTAACCATGAATTTAGTGCCTCCACATGGTCAGCTGAGGTTTTACTGTACAGAAGGCATTCAGCATGATGGTACTACATCACTACATTGTTGCACCTGAACAATCTAACAATATGCTGAATAAAACAGTACGCAACAGCATGCAGAGTGGAGAATTTTAAAGTAAGATTCTGTGTCCATAAAATGATGCAGACCTACAGGAACATTCTGCAATGTTTACCCTTGTCTCCATGGATTAGTGTCTGAGTATTTGCAATGCAATGTCTCTCTGTGTGCTCTGTGCCTCCACAGTCTACTGGGAGCAACAGCTCACAGTATTAACCAGCATTTCATCAGGATAAATTACTTTTAAAGGTCCAGTGTGGAGGATTTAGTGGAATTTAGTGGTGAAGTTGTAGATTGCGACTAACTGAACACCACTCGCACTGTGAAGTGTGTAGAAGAAAATATGGTGATTGCAAATCTATCTACAGCCAGGGTTTGGTTTGTCCCTTCTTGACTACTGTAGCAAACAATGGTATTCAAACATGGCGACCTCCATAGAAGAGGATCCCGCTCCCGTCTGTAGATAAAAACAGCTCATTCTTAAAGTAATCAAAACAACAATGAGGTCACGAAAACTACATTCTACATTCAGGTGATTATACACTAATGAAAACATACCTATGAATATTATATTCCATTTCTGACAATAGATCCTTCTAAATGTTACACACTGGACCTTTAAAACTCTCTGAGCTAATAACTCCATCAGGGCTATCTTATGAGTCCGGCCAAAGTGTGGCCTAGCTCCCAATATATTTGTGTTCTTTAAAATAGTTTACTTTACAGTGGTATTTCTCTGCAGAAGGACCACTGTGAAAAACAAAATCTGCACTATTAAGCACAGAAAACATGGCCATATACATATATACTGCATGTCCCAGACAACAATAACTCCCTATTGGAGAACACTCTCCACAGAATTCATAAACAGTGCGTCATGGCGACAGAGCCTTGCGTTGAAAGAGGATAAAGGTAGTGAATGTGATTGGATTGCAACAGCCTGTAACACACACACCCATAATGTATGATAATGCTTTTTTTATGATCCCACCCCAGTATACAAGCGTGCCGCAGGTGCGCCAAGGGAGCCTGGCCACCAAATGACCAAATGTTTATCTCACTCCGGAGGCACGTTGATCTGTGTCCTCTCACCTACTATCGACTTATGGAGGTAAACATATAAAAGAGAGAAAGTACTGACAGCTGATTCTGAGGACAGACAGATACACAAATGTGTCCAAACATGTTTAGTTTATTAGTTTTGAGTTTGCTGCAGGTTTAAATACCCTTCATCATATGGATCACATTGTTTATCTGCTGTAATATTTTTCCCATACAAGTTTCTGAAAATGTACTACATCTGTCAGTTGTGCATTCTGATTAATCCTGTTAAACATTAATATGCACGTGCATGTAAACAGGGATGTAAACAGAAAGTCTCAACCCTTCCCAAACACACCTCCCATACACAGTGTCAATGATTACAGGAAAGGAAAGATCATGAAATTGCTTTTCTAATTTTAAAGTAGGCTTACTGTGGCAGCATGCATTGTGCACCTGTATTATGTTGTAAGAAATGAACTACATTAAAAGCAAATCAAGGTTCATTGTGTTCCTCTTTATGTATTGTTCCATATGTAACTTATGTGTGGAAGTGTGGGGAAACACCTAAAAATAGGGCATGGGTGCTAGAAATCTGGCATAATGAAAACCATAAGTTCAAATGTTTGACGTTCTCCTTTACAGGGATTTACATGTGTACACTGGTATTTATAGCAGGAAAGAGGTTTTTCTTTGTTTTTTTAAAATCAGTTTTATACACTAAAAAGTTAGTTGTTAGTTGTGTAAAATGTTGTTACTAACTATCAAATAAGCTATAAATTACCCTGGCCATCCAAATTAAATCATGAGTGTCATGCATTTAGCATTTTGTGGCGACAGTAACTGTAGGGACTTGGGAACCAGAGGGTCCACAGCACAGACCACAGTATGGAGTGTGGACTGGCATCTGGAGAGGTGCCAGTTCTACCTCCTGTGCACTGCTGAGGTGCCCTTGAGCAAGGCACCCAACTCCTACCCCTCTACTTGGCAACTCATCACCCAACCTGCTCTCCATGTTTGCGTGTCTATAAGCCCTGCATGTGCATGATTGTATTTCGGGCCTGTGTGTAAAGTAATTTTCCCTTGAGCTTCTTCATTTAGTACGACACCATAATGTAGACAGACTGTGTCTCAGCACCCCCGACTCTGACTGACTTCCAGCGTCCCTGCATGAAGGTTATCCAAAAGTTGTTTAAAATGAGACAAGGTCCATGTGATTTAAGAAGACTTTACATCTTTGAAGCTGCACTAGGTAATTTTGTATTACCTCCGTGGGGCCCTTAGCAAGATTCTGAAATGGGCCCTCTTATGAATTGGCGCTATACAAATAAAACTGAATTGAATTGAATCTATACAGAACAGAATGAGGTATAAACAAATAAGATTTATTAAACAGAATATTGTTTATAGAATATGAAGTGAATATTAACATTAACATTGTAGAAAATAATTTAAACTAAAAACTGAGCTCTGCTGCCTTGTAATTAGTCCAGTCTTCACAATATTATACAATTAGCTTCGGCTATACAGTGTAAACATCAGTCTACTGGCTCTGACTGCAGCTCCTTTCATACATTTTCAAATATAGAATTTAGACGTTAGCGCTGCTGGAAAGAACGAGTTTACGAGAACGAGAACGAGAACGAGAAATTAATCAGAGCTACAATTACATTTTACAGAGGGAAAATTAAGGGGATTTTACAGCAGGGACATAGGGGGACGGCTCTTTCCTTCCACCATAGTGTGCAGTATTTCCTACTCAACACGGCACCTCTGAGGCAGGTCTGGTGTTTATTGAGAATTATGGGAGCTGACTTCCTTGTCAGTAGCAGGACTGTAGCTCCGTGTACTTTTGCAGCCTGCTGATGTGTGCTGACTGCTGTGTGGAGTTTTTATCAGTTAATGACTCAGAGATAAGAGGGATGCACAGCTCTCCTCTGCAACGGACACCTGGGGCAGAAGAGGAAGGAAAAGATCTGCCAGCTGCATTATGTGACCCTCCAGATGTGCTCTTACACTATGTCTCTAATACTCCAGTTTCTGCAACACAACAGTGATTCTACCAGCTTTTCCATTTGATTTTATAAAGAATCCCTCTGCTAGCCTTCCCTGGGAAATTCCTCTGGTCAACATTAAGTGAATCACCTGTTTGCACTTTGTGTTGCTACACAGGGCAGACAGTGTTATGGGCAGTGTATGGTAAATATATGGGTTGAAATGCCAAAAGTAATGTGCTACAAAGAGGCTCACGGGCCTACTAGATTTCACTTTTGGAAACAAAAACATAAATGACATGAATTTTCATGCTTTGAAGGTCCACATTTTATTGTTTTAAAAGTCAAAACAATAAACACAGAGCAAACACAAGACCAAAGTCACACTAAATCAGGCCAGAATACAGGATGAATGAGCCTATTCAAACTGATAAACACACACATACGGGATATATCACATCCATGTCAGCCGGCCTCTGAACAGGTAAAAACACATAAATAAATGCTTTATCTTACTTCATATATAAAATTTTAAACCTGACATCATCTCATGGTAATTACAAAAAAGCGAAAAAAAGTAAACACTGTTCTTAAATAGATACCCTGCAAAATCAGCAAACAAACTAACAGACAGCGATAACCAAAAACATAAAACAACAACAACCAAAGAAAGTGCAAAAAATAAACCAGCAAACAAAAGTCAAATTAATTTAGACAGAGAACGTAGCATTCTGTCTTCTTTGACATTATCACCTCAAATGTTTGTTGTTTATTTATTACGTTTATTTATTTAAAATGGGACAATGCACATTAATTAACAAGAGGACTTATGTATGTAAATGTGTGACTCTTCCTGGACTCACTTCACATCCACCTTTTATTACAGTCCCTATTAGATCACCGTCATTGATGTATGCATGTGAAAATGTAATGTGTGTGTGTGCAAGTGTGTGTGTATGCATATGAGGTGTGTGTATGTACTGTATATAAGTGAAAGGGAGTAGAGAACCATATTTAAAATGTGATGCTGCCCTTTTACTTATAAATATTGTATATATTTTATACATATTCTTCATTCTGTATTACTTTTATTTTATTTGCTGTTTTATTTTACTATAATTATTATTATTCTAGTTATTGTTTTCATTTAATGTTAGTACAATATGTTTGGGTTTTTATAGTTTATTATTATGCATATTTAAGCTGATGTGTTATTATTATTGTTGTTATTATTGTCATATTCAGATTCAGATTCGTCTGCTCTCAGTATCCTCAGTCTTGAAAGAGAAATCTATTTGTGTTGTGTCGACTCAAAAGCTGCTAAACCTGTGACTCTATAATCAGTTCATATTCTCATGTAAATTAGGAGACACAGTAGGTTGGGGACACGGTGTTTGCTAAAATACAAAAGAAAAACAGGATGTGAAGGGAGTAAGAGAGGCGAGTGGGTTAATGAAAGGTGGGAATTTTGTTTTGCATTTGGAACATTTTCAAACTCATATCTCTCATATTTGGATGACATCACTGCAGTCATGCTAATGGTAGATTAGTCACTAGCTATTTTATCCAATGTGTCTGACCTGAGAGGACAGAACAGTAGCTTTGATGTGGATAAAAGTTAATGTCCTGAAATGTATCAGAAGAAAAATATTAAGCAGACAGACGAAACAATGCTTTACATATTTGGATTTTATTTTCAGTTCTGTGTATGAGCGCAAAATTACTTTTTTTCATACCATATTTAATTTTTACACACCAGTGTGTGAGGCATTTGGGAACACACTGAACATTTTCTAGAGCATGGATTTGTGGGAATGGGAACACAGTTATGATGTGGCTGTAGTTTCTAACAATGCATCAACACAATCAAGAAAAACTGCAGGCAAAACATTATTTCCTGTGAATGCTGGCAGCTGCCGGTGCTGCTCAAATACTGCATGTTAATATGATTACTAGACTTGTTTCACATGAGCAGATGAATCTTGAATTTCAGCACACGTTCATAGTAAATGACAGCAAGCCGTTACATTGTGCCAAAGGTCGAATGCTGCCAGCACAGCTGCAGCGCCCCTCTGTGGGCGATTGCTCCCAAACTTTACACAGTATTCCAAGATACTGCACATATTTATATGATTTTGCAATGACAGAGAAATTCCAACATTGTCAAATTGATACTGAAGTGTAGCACTGCTGTAGGTGAAATGCCACCCTGTTTCACTAAAGTGTTAACTGTTATATGCACACGTCACCAGAATTTGGTTGCATGATTGCCACCAGTCCCACTCATCTGCCTCTGTTTATTCCTGTTGCTATTTTCCTCTCTGTGTCACCAATACACGGAAAAACTATAACGTATGATATCTTTATATTATACTCCTTTACTTTCCTCAACATCTAGTCTGTACCACATCATCAGCCACACATAATCTGACACTGAGTATCTTTAGATGTACACTGGTGTCCCTGTTAAGAGTTTTATACCAGTATTAGCTGCGGTTTGAGGCAAATTGACTACATTCATTTGGCCACAGCCCATAAGTAACAGTTCAAATCAAGTAGAATTTATATTATTATACAGAAAATAAATCTTCTAGAAAGTGAAATTGTTATATTGCTTACATTTCACTTTACTGTGCTTTACCATTTATCAACCACAGCAACAAGGTATTTGTTCATTAAGAGACTGTTTGCATGGATATAAGAGAATTTTGCTCACAGCTTTGGAAAAAGTAGACTCAACCCTACAAAGATCACTGCCAGTCAGATCCACTTTGCATCTGGTAAACCCCCTTTAAAATGTCATACAGTTTATCCTATCAGTTTCCAGGACAACTTGAATATACAGAACAATAGAAGTGATAAAAATAACATATTGTCAATATTGACCAGCAAAAATTTCACAACTCATGTTTTCAGAGGAGTTCATGTCTTAATAAGAGGAGCCAAGCTCCCCCTGGCTCCCCTGTAGTTCGTACCCCACCTGTCAGTGAATGAGCATGACAATGCTCACTAACTTAAACAAGCTCACCTAAATGGAATGCAGCCATAATTAATGTTACCAATTCCAACCGTGCTTTTGCTGCTTTGACAAGTCAAATTCTACAGTGAAAAAGGGTCTGTGTCCCATTAAAGTGGGTGAACACATTATATATATACATTATATATCTGTAATGGATCTGTTTTGATCATTGTTGAAAAAGCCATGCTAAATCCACTTTGATTTGGATTCTAAGTGGAGTTATACTATTGATAAGCACTATAAAAAGAACTGGGTAGAATGTTATTGGATTATTAGAAATGGAAGGTGTGGTATGGGATTGGTAGGGTAGAGTATTTTCATTGTCCTGTTTTATTTTTGTTTTGTTTGTGTTTTTGTTGAAAGAATGTGTAGGATATGTATCTAACAGTAAAACTGGAGAGAGATATGGGATTATGCATGTGTATTACATGTATACTGAAAGACATACACCTAGGCAGTCATGTCCTATCAGAATCTTCTTTCTTAAAATAATTCCTGTTCAGAAAAGTATGACAGTGTCAAATGTTTGATAGATAAGTGATTTTTTTCTTCAATAAAAAGAGAATTTAAAAAAAGAAATGGAAATATCTCAGATGACCACGTTGTAACATATGTCCTCACTAGAATTAGTATCCATCAAGAAATGTGTGTTTCTCTGCTGACCTCTAGTGGAATCTTTTAGCTGTAACAGCTGAATCACTCTGCAATCTGTCGACCAGAGGGCAGTAAGAGACAACTCAACGCAGAAAACAGTGTGACACCGAAACAGCAGCAACAGGTGAACGAGTTGGCTCAAAATACAAGTAAACACAGAGAGTGAGGTGAAATCAGTCAGAGGACTGAGAGCAGACGTCCGTGGATCTATACAGTAAACACATTAGATCAGACAGTCTGTAGAAGGACTGACATGTGGACAGGTAGGAGGAGAAGAAATACAGTCTCTCTCATCTCTCTGTCATCTGGGCTTGTTCGAACAGCTTTTGCTTTTCATGCTACACTGCTGAGTCATGATTTATCACAGGCTGGGTCTGATCTCACATCTCCTCTGCTGCTGTTAGTCTCCACTGTCAACAAAGAACAGACTGTGCTCAGGTCAGGCTGATATATCAGGCCGAGGTTTTTATTGGAAACTGGATATGAGCCAGTCACTGTCTACTGATACAACCGCTGCTGCTGCCTCTCCTACCACTGTTATCATTATGCTGTGCCCTCTGCGCCTGCTACCTGTCTAATGGTGGTCCACACATGAGGATTTTTTTTAGGGGCTTTAAAACAATAAATCAGCAACAACCACTGGAATACACTTGTTTGTTTTCTTGCTGAGAGTTAGATTGATTGATAGATATTGATGATACCACTCTCCTGCCAGTGCACTGGATTTGAAGCATTACCACTGGAAACAACTAGCCTGACTGTCCAAAGGTATAATTTGCCGGCTAGTCATGCCATGTCAAACAGTTCATAATTAGCTCCACCATGACCTTCTACAACATTAAAATGCAGCTTAATGTGTCTGTGATAATACTACTATTACTGCTACTACTAAAACTTTTATTTATATAACAATATAATAATCCGACGGGGTCAAATCTGCATAACAAGACATTTTGAATGCATGTATTGCTACTTCAACCTGCAATAACTGACTTTTTGTTCACATCAGGGCAGCAAAAGAAAGCTTCAAACACAACATCTGAGATATATCCCCTTATAAGATGTATGGTAAGGTTCACCAGTGCACTGGCATAAAAATTAAAGATGCGATCGCCGATTTAAAAAGTGTGCACCAGATAAAATTTGGGATTAACTCGGGATACATTGTTTCTAACACCTTTGCATCGGTAAAAACTATTAATTTATATGTAACTATTTGTAGAAACCCTGTGCCTTTATTGTTTAGAAATGTGACCAATCAATTTACATTTAGGTTGATTCTCAAGGTGCTCAAGAAGAACCAAAGAAATTAAATCAAACTATCTGTACCATCTTGAATTGCGGAACATCATATTATTTTGTATCCTATTGTGTTGAATCAAATTGGGTAAAATCTAGGGGTGTAACAAAAACCGATTTGAATCGGAAAATCGATTTTGATTTAAAAGATGCGAGTGCATCGGTACACGGACTAATAAATCGGTCTTAATGTAGCTTGAACCGGCCGATGGCCCGACGGCTTTGATGCTGCTTGATGCAGCAGCCAGCTGGCCTGAAGCTGCCAGTCTCGTCTTGACCGGGGTCTCTCGCGGCGGGCCCTCCCCTTAGAACTCTCGCGAGACTTTGTCGCCAGTTACCGTCAGATAGCGCTGTGAGTTGGAGGGAAAGTTTAAAATGGCTTGACTCAGCAGGTTTTACAACGCTCCGCAAGTTTAAAGTCTAAAGTGTGAAGACAGCTTGAAGGTAGCTCGGATGAAAGGCGCTCGGGTAGGTATGCAGAAGACGGCGGACAGAACTGGGAGGCCGTAAGGGAGTGACTACGACAGAGAGCGCCCACACGTCACCTTGTGAGACGGCATGGGGAAACAGGCGAGGAGGAGGCTGAGCACAGTAGACACCGACAGAAATACGAGGACTTATTCAGCCAAAACTCACCCACCACTC